>NC_143012.1:112127117-112427117 GCF_055824585.1 Amblyomma mixtum | reverse complement strand
AATTTTGTAGTTTTGTAGTTTTGGAGTGTCAGAGTTCTGGTGTGTTGGAGCTTTGAGTTTTGGAGTTTATGAGTTTCTGAGTTTTGGATTTTTGCACTTTTGGAGTTTTGGAGTTTTGGAGTTCTGGAGTTTCGGAGTTTCGGAGTTTTGGAGTTTCAGAGTTTTGGAGGTTTAGGGTTGTGGAGTTTCGGAATTTTTGAGTATTGGAGTTCCGGAGTTTTGGAGAATTGCAGTTTTGGAATTTTTGTAGTTTCGAATTTTCACAGTTTCGGATTTTTGGAGTTTTGGAGTTTCGGAGTTCCGGAGTTCCGGAGTTTTGGAGTTTCAGAGTTTTCGAGGTTCAGGGTTGTGGAGTTTCGGAATTTTTGAGTTTTGGAGTTTCGGAGTTTTGGAGTTTTGGTGTTTTGGAGTTTCGAATTTTCAGAGTTTCGGATTTTTGGAGTTTTGGAGTTCCGGAGATTTGGAGTTTCAGAGTTTTGAAGGTTCAGGGTTGTGGAGTTTCGGAATTTTTGAGTTTTGGAGTTTCGGAGTTTTGGAGTTTAGGAGTTTCGGAGTTTTGGAGTTTCAGAGTTTTCGAGGTTCAGGGTTGTGGAGTTTCGGAATTTTTGAGTTTTGGAGTTTTGGAGTTTCGAATTTTCAGAGTTTGGGATTTTTGGAGTTTTGGAGTTTCGGAGATTTGGAGTTTTGGCATTTTGGAGATTCGGAATCTTGGAGTTTCGGAATTTTGTAGTTTTGTAGTTTTGGAGTGTCGGAGTTTTGGAGTGTTGGAGTTTTGGAGTTCCGGAGATTTGGAGTTTCAGAGTTTTGAAGGTTCAGGGTTGTGGAGTTTCGAAATTTTTGAGTTTTGGAGTTTCAGAGTTTTGGAGGTTCAGGGTTGTGGAGTTTCGGAATTTTTGAGTTTTGGAGTTTCGGAGTTTCGGAGTTTTGGAGTATTGCAGTTTTGGAATTTTGGAGTTTTGGAGTTTCGAATTTTCAGAGTTTCGGATTATTGGAGTTTTGGAGTTTCGGAGATTTGGAGTTTTGGCGTTTTTGAGATTCGGAATCTTGGAGTTTCGGAATTTTGTAGTTTTGTGGTTTTGGAGTGTCACAGTTTTGGTGTGTTGGAGTTTTGGAGCTTTGGAGTTTTGGAGTTTTTGAGTTTTTGAGTTTTGGATTTTTGCACTTTTGGAGTTTTGGAGTTGCGAATTTTCAGTTTAGGATTTTTGGAGTTTTGGAGTTTTGGAGAATTGGAGTTTTGGCGTTTTCGAGATTCGGAATCTTGGAGTTTCGGAATTTTGTAGTTTTGGAGTTTTGGAGTTTAGGAGTTTCGGAGTTTTGGAGTTTCAGAGTTTTCGAGGTTCAGGGTTGTGGAGTTTCGGAATTTTTGAGTTTTGGAGTTTCGAACTTTCAGTTCCGGATTTTTGAAGTTTTAGAGTTTCGGAGATTTGGAGTTTTGGCGTTTTGGAGATTCGGAATCTTGGAGTTTCGGAGTTTTGTAGTTTTGTAGTTTTGGAGTTTCAGAGTTTTGGAGGTTCAGGGTTGTGGAGTTTCGGAATTTTTGAGTTTTGGAGTTTCGGAGTTTCGGAGTTTTGGAGTATTGCAGTTTTGGAATTTTGGAGTTTTGGAGTTTCGAATTTTCAGAGTTTCGGATTTTTGGAGTTTTGGAGTTTCGGAGATTTGGAGTTTTGGCGTTTTTGAGATTCGGAATCTTGGAGTTTCGGAATTTTGTAGTTTTGTAGTTTTGGAGTGTCACAGTTTTGGAGTGTTGGAGTTTTGGAGCTTTGGAGTTTTTGAGTTTTGGATTTTTGCACTTTTGGAGTTTTGGAGTTTTGGAGTTTCGGAGTTTCGGAGTTTTGGAGTTTCAGAGTTTTGGAGGTTCAGTGTTGTGGAGTTTCGGCATTTTTGAGTATTGGAGTTTCGGAGTTTTGGAGAATTGCAGTTTTGGAGTTTTGGAGTTTCGAATTTTCAGTTTCGGATTTTTGGAGTTTTGGAGTTTTGGAGTTTCGGAGTTTCGGAGTTTTGGAGTATTGCAGTTTTGGAGTTTTGGAGTTGCGAATTTTCAGAGTTTAGGATTTTTGGAGTTTTGGAGTTTTGGAGAATTGGAGTTTTGGCATTTTCGAGATTCGGAATCTTGGAGTTTCGGAATTTTGTAGATTTGGAGTTTTGGAGTTTTGGAGTTTCAGAGTTTTGGAGATTCAGGGTTGTGGAGTGTCGGAATTTTTGAGTTTTGGAGTTTCGGAGTTTTGGAGTTTTGCAGTTTTGGAGTTTTGAAATTTTTGAGTTTCGGATTTTTGGAGTTTGGAGTTTTTAAGTTTTGGATTTTTAAGTTTTGGATTTTTGAGTTTTGGATTTTTGGATTTTTGGAGTTTTTGTGTTTTTGAGTTTTGGAGTTTTGGATTTTTGCACTTTTGGAGGTTTGGAGTTTTGGAGTTTTGGATTTTTGGAGCTTTGGAGGTATGGATTTTTGGATATTCAGGGTTTTGTTCCAGAATTTTGTAGTTTTGGAGTTTTGGAGTGTCGGAGTTTCGAATTATTGGAGTTTTCGAGTTTTGGAATTTTTGATTTTTGGAGGTATGGATTTTTGGAGTTTCGGAGTTGTGGAGATTCGGGTTTGTGGAGTTTTGGAGTTTTGGATTTTTGCACTTTTGGAGTTTTGGAGTTTTGGAGTTTCGGAGTTTTGGAGTTTCGGAGTTTTGGAGTTTCGGAGTTTTGGAGATTCAGGGTTGTGGAGTTTCGGAATTTTTGAGTTTTGGAGTTTTGGAGTTTCGGAGTTCCGGAGTTTCGGAGTTTCGGAGTTTTGGAGTTTTGCAGTTTCGGAGTTTTGGAGTTTTGGAGTTTTGGAGTTTCGGAGTTTCGGAGTTTTGGAGTTTCAGAGTTTTCGAGGTTCAGGGTTGTGGAGTTTCTGAATTTTTGAATTTTGGAGTTTCGGATTTTCGGAGTTTTGGAGTTTCGGAGATTTGGAGTTTTGGCGTTTTGGAGATTCGGGGTCTTGGAGTTTCGGAATTTTGCAGTTTTGTAGTTTTGGAGTGTCGGAGTTTTGGAGTGTTGGAGTTTTGGAGTTTCGGAGTTTCGGAGTTTCGGAGTTTTGGAGTTTCAGAGTTTCAGAGTTCTGGAGGTTCAGGGTTGTGGAGTGTCGGAATTTTTGAGTTTTGGAGTTTCGGAGTTTCGGAGTTTTGAAGTTTTGCGGTTTTGGAGTTTTGGAGTTTCGAATTTTCAGTTTCGGATTTTTGGAGTTTTGGAGTTTTCGAGATTTGGAGTTTCGGCGTTTTGGAGATTCGGAGTCTTGGAGTGTCAGAATTTTGTAGTTTTGTAGTTTTGGAGTGTTGGAGTTTTGGAGTGTTGGAGTTTTGGAGCTTTGGAGTTTTTGAGTTTTTTAGTTTTGGATTTTTGCACTTTTTGAGTTTTGGAGTTTCGGAGTTTCGGAGTTTTGGAGAATTGCAGTTTTGGAGTTTTGGGGTTTTGGAGTTTCGAATTTTCAGAGTTTCGGATTTTTCGAATTTAGGAGTTTCGGAGTTTCGGAGTTTTGGAGTTTCAGAGTTTTCGAGGTTCAGGGTTGTGGATTTTCGGAATTTTTGAGTTTTGGAGTTTCGGAGTTTCGGAGTTTTGGAGTTTTGAAGTTTCGAATTTTCAGTTTCGGATTTTTGGAGTTTTGGAGTTTCGGAGATTTGGAGTTTTGGCGTTTTGGAGATTCGGAATCTTGGAGTTTCGGAATTTTGTAGTTTTGTAGTTTTGGAGTGTCAGAGTTCTGGTGTGTTGGAGCTTTGAGTTTTGGAGTTTATGAGTTTCTGAGTTTTGGATTTTTGCACTTTTGGAGTTTTGGAGTTTTGGAGTTCTGGAGTTTCGGAGTTTCAGAGTTTTGGAGGTTCAGGGTTGTGGAGTTTCGGAATTTTTGAGTATTGGAGTTCCGGAGTTTTGGAGAATTGCCAGTTTGGAATTTTTGTAGTTTCGAATTTTCAGAGTTTCGGATTTTTGGAGTTTTGGAGTTTCGGAGTTCCGGAGTTCCGGAGTTTTGGAGTTTCAGAGTTTTCGAGGTTCAGGGTTGTGGAGTTTCGGAATTTTTGAGTTTTGGAGTTTCGGAGTTTTGGAGTTTTGGAGTTTCGGAGTTTCGGAGTTTTGGAGTTTTCGAGTTTTGGAATTTTTGATTTTTGGAGGTATGGATTTTTGGAGT
Organism: Amblyomma mixtum; assembly: GCF_055824585.1. Classification (NCBI taxonomy): domain Eukaryota; kingdom Metazoa; phylum Arthropoda; class Arachnida; order Ixodida; family Ixodidae; genus Amblyomma; species Amblyomma mixtum. The sequence continues at coordinate 112,422,970 of NC_143012.1, read as the reverse complement.
TTCGGAGTTGTGGAGATTCGGGTTTGTGGAGTTTTGGAGTTTTGGATTTTTGCACTTTTGGAGTTTTGGAGTTTTGGAGTTTCGGAGTTTTGGAGTTTCGGAGTTTTGGAGTTTCGGAGATTTGGAGTTTTGGCATTTTGGAGATTCGGAATCTTGGAGTTTCGGAATTTTGTAGTTTTGTAGTTTTGGAGTGTCGGAGTTTTGAAGTGTTGGAGTTTTGGAGCTTTGGAGTTTTGGAGAATTGCAGTTTTGGAGTTTTGGGGTTTTGGAGTTTCGAATTTTCTGAGTTTCGGATTTTTCGAGTTTAGGAGTTTCGGAGTTTCGGAGTTTTGGAGTTTCAGAGTTTTCGAGGTTCAGGGTTGTGGATTTTCGGAATTTTTGAGTTTTGGAGTTTCGGAGTTTCGGAGTTTTGGAGTTTTGGAGTTTCGAATTTTCAGTTTCGGAGATTTGGAGTTTTGGCGTTTTGGAGATTCGGAATCTTGGAGTTTCGGAATTTTGTAGTTTTGTAGTTTTGGAGTGTCAGAGTTCTGGAGTGTTGGAGCTTTGAGTTTTGGAGTTAATGAGTTTCTGAGTTTTGGATTTTTGCACTTTTGGAGTTTTGGAGTTTTGGAGTTCTGGAGTTTCGGAGTTTCGGAGTTTTGGAGTTTCAGAGTTTTGGAGGTTCAGGGTTGTGGAGTTTCGGAATTTTTGAGTATTGGAGTTCCGGAGTTTCGGAGTTTTGGAGAATTGCAGTTTTGGAATTTCTGTAGTTTCGAATTTTCAGAGTTTCGGATTTTTGAGTTTTGGAGTTTCGGAGTTCCGGACTTCCGGAGTTTTGGAGTTTCAGAGTTTTCGAGGTTCAGGGTTGTGGAGTTTCGGAATTTTTGAGTTTTGGAGTTTCGGAGTTTTGGAGTTTTGGTGTTTTGGAGTTTCGAATTTTCAGAGTTTCGGATTTTTGGAGTTTTGGAGTTCCGGAGATTTGGAGTTTCAGAGTTTTGGAGGTTCAGGGTTGTGGAGTTTCGGAATTTTTGAGTTTTGGAGCTTCGGAGTTTTGGCGTTTTTGAGATTCGGAATCTTGGAGTTTCGGAATTTTGTAGTTTTGTGGTTTTGGAGTGTCACAGTTTTGGAGTGTTGGAGTTTTGGAGCTTTGGAGTTTTGGAGTTTTTGAGTTTTTGAGTTTTGGATTTTTGCACTTTTGGAGTTCTGGAGTTTCGGAGTTTCGGAGTTTTGGAGTTTCAGAGTTTTGGAGGTTCAGTGTTGTAGAGTTTCGGCATTTTTGAGTATTGGAGTTTCGGAGTTTCGGAGTTTTGGAGAATTGCAGTTTTGGAGTTTTGGAGTTTCGAATTTTCAGAGTTTCGGATTTTTGGACTTTTGGAGTTTTGGAGTTTCGGAGTTTTGAGGTATTGCAGTTTTGGAGTTTTGGAGTTTTGGAGTTTCGGAGTTTTGGAGTTTCAGAGTTTTCGAGGTTCAGGGTTGTGGAGTTTCGGAATTTTTGAGTTTTGGAGTTTCGAATTTTCAGTTCCGGATTTTTGAAGTTTTAGAGTTTCGGAGATTTGGAGTTTTGGCGTTTTGGAGATTCGGAATCTTGGAGTTTCGGAATTTTGTAGTTTTGTAGTTTTGGAGTGTCAGAGTTTTGGAGTGTTGGAGTTTTGGAGCTTTGGAGTTTTGGAGTTTTTGAGTTTTGGAGTTTTGGATTTTTGCACTTTTGGAGTTTTGGAGTTTTGGAGTTTCGGAGTTTCGGAGTTTTGGAGTTTCAGAGTTTTGGAGGTTCAGGGTTGTGGAGTTTCGGAATTTTTGAGTTTTGGAGTTTCGGAGTTTCGGAGTTTTGGAGTATTGCAGTTTTGGAATTTTGGAGTTTTGGAGTTTCGAATTTTCAGAGTTTCGGATTTTTGGAGTTTTGGAGTTTCGGAGATTTGGAGTTTTGGCGTTTTTGAGATTCGGAATCTTGGAGTTTCGGAATTTTGTAGTTTTGTAGTTTTGGAGTGTCACAGTTTTGGAGTGTTGGAGTTTTGGAGCTTTGGAGTTTTGGAGTTTTTGAGTTTTTGAGTTTTGGATTTTTGCACTTTTGGAGTTTTGGAGTTTTGGAGTTTCGGAGTTTCGGAGTTTTGGAGTTTCAGAGTTTTGGAGGTTCAGTGTTGTGGAGTTTCGGCATTTTTGAGTATTGCAGTTTCGGATTTTTGGAGTTTTGGAGTTTTGGAGTTTCGGAGTTTCGGAGTTTTGGAGTATTGCAGTTTTGGAGTTTTGGAGTTTTGGAGTTGCGAATTTTCAGAGTTTAGGATTTTTGGAGTTTTGGAGTTTTGGAGAATTGGAGTTTTGGCGTTTTCGAGATTCGGAATCTTGGAGTTACGGAATTTTGTAGTTTTGGAGTTTTGGAGTTTAGGAGTTTCGGAGTTTCGGAGTTTTGGAGTTTCAGAGTTTTCGAGGTTCAGGGTTGTGGAGTTTCGGAATTTTTGAGTTTTGGAGTTTCGAATTTTCAGTTCCGGATTTTTGAAGTTTTAGAGTTTCGGAGATTTGGAGTTTTGGCGTTTTGGAGATTCGGAATCTTGGAGTTTCGGAATTTTGTAGTTTTGTAGTTTTGGAGTGTCAGAGTTTTGGAGTGTTGGAGTTTTGGAGCTTTGGAGTTTTGGAGTTTTTGAGTTTTGGAGTTTTGGATTTTTGCACTTTTGGAGTTTTGGAGTTTCGGAGTTTCGGAGTTTTGGAGTTTCAGAGTTTTGGAGGTTCAGGGTTGTGGAGTTTCGGAATTTTTGAGTTTTGGAGTTTCGGAGTTTCGGAGTTTTGGAGTATTGCAGTTTTGGAATTTTGGAGTTTTGGAGTTTCGAATTTTCAGAGTTTCGGATTTTTGGAGTTTTGGAGTTTCGGAGATTTGGAGTTTTGGCGTTTTTGAGATTCGGAATCTTGGAGTTTCGGAATTTTGTAGTTTTGTAGTTTCGGAGTGTCACAGTTTTGGAGTGTTGGAGTTTTGGAGCTTTGGAGTTTTGGAGTTTTTGAGTTTTTGAGTTTTTGAGTTTTGGATTTTTGCACTTTTGGAGTTTTGGAGTTTCGGAGTTTCGGAGTTTTGGAGTTTCAGAGTTTTGGAGGTTCAGTGTTGTGGAGTTTCGGCATTTTTGAGTATTGGAGTTTCGGAGTTTTGGAGAATTGCAGTTTTGGAGTTTTGGAGTTTCGAATTTTCAGAGTTTAGGATTTTTGGAGTTTTGGAGTTTTGGAGAATTGGAGTTTTGGCGTTTTCGAGATTCGGAATCTTGGAGTTTCGGAATTTTCTAGTTTCGGAGTTTCGGAGTTTTGGAGTTTCAGAGTTTTGGAGGTTCAGGGTTGTGGAGTTTCGGAATTTTTGAGTTTTGGAGTTTCGGAGTTTCGGAGTTTTGGAGTATTGCAGTTTTGGAATTTTGGAGTTTTGGAGTTTCGAATTTTCAGAGTTTCGGATTTTTGGAGTTTTGGAGTTTCGGAGATTTGGAGTTTTGGCGTTTTTGAGATTCGGAATCTTGGAGTTTCGGAATTTTGTAGTTTTGTAGTTTCGGAGTGTCACAGTTTTGGAGTGTTGGAGTTTTGGAGCTTTGGAGTTTTGGAGTTTTTGAGTGTTTGAGTTTTTGAGTTTTGGATTTTTGCACTTTTGGAGAATTGCAGTTTTGGAGTTTTGGAGTTTCGAATTTTCAGAGTTTAGGATTTTTGGAGTTTTGGAGTTTTGGAGAATTGGAGTTTTGGCGTTTTCGAGATTCGGAATCTTGGAGTTTCGGAATTTTCTAGTTTTGGAGTTTTGGAGTTTAGGAGTTTCGGAGTTTCGGAGTTTCGGAGTTTTGGAGTTTTGGATTTTTGCACTTTTGGAGTTTTGGAGTTTCGGAGTTTCGGAGTTTTGGAGTTTCAGAGTTTTGGAGGTTCAGGGTTGTGGAGTTTCGGAATTTTTGAGTTTTGGAGTTTCGGAGTTTCGGAGTTTTGGAGTATTGCAGTTTTGGAATTTTGGAGTTTTGGAGTTTCGAATTTTCAGAGTTTAGGATTTTTGGAGTTTTGGAGTTTTGGAGAATTGGAGTTTTGGCATTTTCGAGATTCGGAATCTTGGAGTTTCTGAATTTTGTAGTTTTGGAGTTTTGGAGTTTTGGAGTTTCAGAGTTTTGGAGATTCAGGGTTGTGGAGTGTCGGAATTTTTGAGTTTTGGAGTTTCGGAGTTTCGGAGTTTTGGAGTTTTGCAGTTTTGGAGTTTTGGAGTGTCGGAGTTTCGGAGTGTTGGAGTTTTGGAGTTTTAGAGTTTTGGAGTTTTGAAATTTTTGAGTTTCGGATTTTTGGAGTTCGGAGTTTTTAAGTTTTGGATTTTTGAGTTTTGGATTTTTGGAGTTTTTGTGTTTTTGAGTTTTGGAGTTTTGGATTTTTGCAATTTTGGAGGTTTGGAGGTTTGGAGTTTTGGATTTTTGGAGCTTTGGAGGTATGGATTTTTGGATATTCAGGGTTTTGTTCCAGAATTTTGTAGTTTTGGAGTTTTGGAGTGTCGGAGTTTCGAATTATTGGAGTTTTCGAGTTTTGGAATTTTTTATTTTTGGAGGTATGGATTTTTGGAGTTTCGGAGTTGTGGAGATTCGGGTTTGTGGAGTTTTGGAGTTTTGGAGTTTTGGATTTTTGCACTTTTGGAGTTTTGGAGTTTTGGAGTTTCGGAGTTTTGGAGTTTCGGAGTTTTGGAGTTTCGGAGTTTTGGAGATTCAGGGTTGTGGAGTTTCGGAATTTTTGAGTTTTGGAGTTTTGGAGTTTCGGAGTTCCGGAGTTTCGGAGTTTCGGAGTTTTGGAATTTTGCAGTTTCGGAGTTTTGGAGTTTTGGAGTTTCGGAGTTTTGGAGTTTCAGAGTTTTCGAGGTTCAGGGTTGTGGAGTTTGTGAATTTTTGAATTTTGGAGTTTCGGAGTTTCGGAGTTTTGGAGTTTTGGAGTTTCGAATTTACAGAGTTTCGGATTTTCGGAGTTTTGGAGTTTCGGAGATTTGGAGTTTTGGCGTTTTGGAGATTCGGGGTCTTGGAGTTTCGGAATTTTGCAGTTTTGTAGTTTTGGAGTGTCGGAGTTTTGGAGTGTTGGAGTTTTGGAGTTTTGCGGTTTTGGAGTTTTGGAGTTTCGAATTTTCAGTTTCGGATTTTTGGAGTTTTGGAGTTTTCGAGATTTGGAGTTTCGGCGTTTTGGAGATTCGGAGTCTTGGAGTGTCGGAATTTTGTAGTTTTGTAGTTTTGGAGTGTTGGAGTTTTGGAGTGTTGGAGTTTTGGAGCTTTGGAGTTTTAGAGTTTTTGAGTTTTTTAGTTTTGGATTTTTGCACTTTTGGAGTTTTGGAGTTTTGGAGTTTCGGAGTTTCGGAGTTTTGGAGTGTCAGAGTTTTGGAGGTTCAGGGTTGTGGAGTTTCGGAATTTTTGAGTTTTGGAGTTTCGGAGTTTCGGAGTTTTGGAGAATTGCAGTTTTGGAGTTTTGGGGTTTTGGAGTTTCGAATTTTCAGAGTTTCGGATTTTTCGAGTTTAGGAGTTTCGGAGTTTCGGAGTTTTGGAGTTTCAGAGTTTTCGAGGTTCAGGGTTGTGGAGTTTCGGAATTTTTGAGTTTTGGAGTTTCGGAGTTTCGGAGTTTTGGAGTTTTGGAGTTTCGAATTTTCAGTTTCGGATTTTTGGAGTTTTGGAGTTTCGGAGATTTGGAGTTTTGGCGTTTTGGAGATTCGGAATCTTGGAGTTTCGGAATTTTGTAGTTTTGTAGTTTTGGAGTGTCAGAGTTCTGGTGTGTTGGAGCTTTGAGTTTTGGAGTTTATGAGTTTCTGAGTTTTGGATTTTTGCACTTTTGGAGTTTTGGAGTTTTGGAGTTCTGGAGTTTCGGAGTTTCGGAGTTTTGGAGTTTCAGTTTTGGAGGTTCAGGGTTGTGGAGTTTCGGAATTTTTGAGTATTGGAGTTCCGGAGTTTTGGAGAATTGCAGTTTTGGAATTTTTGTAGTTTCGAATTTTCAGAGTTTCGGATTTTTGGAGTTTTGGAGTTTCGGAGTTCCGGAGTTCCGGAGTTTTGGAGTTTCAGAGTTTTCGAGGTTCAGGGTTGTGGAGTTTCGGAATTTTTGAGTTTTGGAGTTTCGGAGTTTTGGAGTTTTGGTGTTTTGGAGTTTCGAATTTTCAGAGTTTCGGATTTTTGGAGTTTTGGAGTTCCAGAGATTTGGAGTTTCAGAGTTTTGGAGGTTCAGGGTTGTGGAGTTTCGGAATTTTTGAGTTTTGGAGTTTCGGAGTTTTGGAGTTTTGGAGTTTCGGAGTTTCGGAGTTTTGGAGTTTCAGAGTTTTCGAGGTTCAGGGTTGTGGAGTTTCGGAATTTTTGAGTTTTGGAGTTTTGGAGTTTCGAATTTTCAGAGTTTGGAGGTATGGATTTTTGGATATTCAGGGTTTTGTTCCAGAATTTTGTAGTTTTGGAGTTTTGGAGTGTCGGAGTTTCGAATTATTGGAGTTTTCGAGTTTTGGAATTTTTGATTTTTGGAGGTATGGATTTTTGGAGTTTCGGAGTTGTGGAGATTCGGGTTTGTGGAGTTTTGGAGTTTTGGAGTTTTGGATTTTTGCACTTTTGGAGTTTTGGAGTTTTGGAGTTTCGGAGTTTTGGAGTTTCGGAGTTTTGGAGTTTCGGAGATTTGGAGTTTTGGCATTTTGGAGATTCGGAATCTTGGAGTTTCGGAATTTTGTAGTTTTGTAGTTTTGGAGTGTCGGAGTTTTGGAGTGTTGGAGTTTGGAGCTTTGGAGTTTTGGTGAATTGCAGTTTTGGAGTTTTGGGGTTTTGGAGTTTCGAATTTTCAGAGTTTCGGATTTTTCGAGTTTAGGAGTTTCGGAGTTTCGGAGTTTTGGAGTTTCAGAGTTTTCGAGGTTCAGGGTTGTGGATTTTCGGAATTTTTGAGTTTTGGAGTTTCGGAGTTTCGGAGTTTTGGAGTTTTGGAGTTTCGAATTTTCAGTTTTGGAGATTTGGAGTTTTGGCGTTTTGGAGATTCGGAATCTTGGAGTTTCGGAATTTTGTAGTTTTGTAGTTTTGGAGTGTCAGAGTTCTGGAGTGTTGGAGCTTTGAGTTTTGGAGTTAATGAGTTTCTGAGTTTTGGATTTTTGCACTTTTGGAGTTTTGGAGTTCTGGAGTTTCGGAGTTTCGGAGTTTTGGAGTTTCAGAGTTTTGGAGGTTCAGGGTTGTGGAGTTTCGGAATTTTTGAGTATTGGAGTTCCGGAGTTTCGGAGTTTTGGAGAATTGCAGTTTTGGAATTTTTGTAGTTTCGAATTTTCAGAGTTTCGGATTTTTGAGTTTTGGAGTTTCGGAGTTCCGGAGTTCCGGAGTTTTGGAGTTTCAGAGTTTTCGAGGTTCAGGGTTGTGGAGTTTCGGAATTTTTGAGTTTTGGAGTTTTGGAGTTTTGGAGTTTCGGAGTTTCGGAGTTTTGGAGTTTCAGAGTTTTGGAGGTTCAGGGTTGTGGAGTTTCGGAATTTTTGAGTTTTGGAGTTTCAGAGTTTCGGAGTTTTGGAGTATTGCAGTTTTGGAATTTTGGAGTTTTGGAGTTTCGAATTTTCAGAGTTTCGGATTTTTGGAGTTTTGGAGTTTCGGAGATTTGGAGTTTTGGCGTTTTTGAGATTCGGAATCTTGGAGTTTCGGAATTTTGTAGTTTTGTAGTTTTGGAGTGTCAGAGTTTTGGAGTGTTGGAGTTTTGGAGCTTTGGAGTTTTGGAGTTTTTGAGTTTTGGAGTTTTGGATTTTTGCACTTTTGGAGTTTTGGAGTTTTGGAGTTTCGGAGTTTCGGAGTTTCGGAGTTTTGGAGTTTCAGAGTTTTGGAGGTTCAGGGTTGTGGAGTTTCGGAATTTTTGAGTTTTGGAGTTTCGGAGTTTCGGAGTTTTGGAGTATTGCAGTTTTGGAATTTTGGAGTTTTGGAGTTTCGAATTTTCAGAGTTTCGGATTTTTGGAGTTTTGGAGTTTCGGAGATTTGGAGTTTTGGCGTTTTTGAGATTCGGAATCTTGGAGTTTCGGAATTTTGTAGTTTTGTAGTTTTGGAGTGTCACAGTTTTGGAGTGTTGGAGTTTTGGAGCTTTGGAGTTTTGGAGTTTTTGAGTTTTTGAGTTTTGGATTTTTGCACTTTTGGAGTTTTGGAGTTTTGGAGTTTCGGAGTTTCGGAGTTTTGGAGTTTCAGAGTTTTGGAGGTTCAGTGTTGTGGAGTTTCGGCATTTTTGAGTATTGCAGTTTTGGAGTTTTGGAGTTTTGGAGTTGCGAATTTTCAGAGTTTAGGATTTTTGGAGTTTTGGAGTTTTGGAGAATTGGAGTTTTGGCGTTTTCGAGATTCGGAATCTTGGAGTTACGGAATTTTGTAGTTTTGGAGTTTTGGAGTTTAGGAGTTTCGGAGTTTCGGAGTTTTGGAGTTTCAGAGTTTTCGAGGTTCAGGGTTGTGGAGTTTCGGAATTTTTGAGTTTTGGAGTTTCGAATTTTCAGTTCCGGATTTTTGAAGTTTTAGAGTTTCGGAGATTTGGAGTTTTGGCGTTTTGGAGATTCGGAATCTTGGAGTTTCGGAATTTTGTAGTTTTGTAGTTTTGGAGTGTCAGAGTTTTGGAGTGTTGGAGTTTTGGAGCTTTGGAGTTTTGGAGTTTTTGAGTTTTGGAGTTTTGGATTTTTGCACTTTTGGAGTTTTGGAGTTTCGGAGTTTCGGAGTTTTGGAGTTTCAGAGTTTTGGAGGTTCAGGGTTGTGGAGTTTCGGAATTTTTGAGTTTTGGAGTTTCGGAGTTTCGGAGTTTTGGAGTATTGCAGTTTTGGAATTTTGGAGTTTTGGAGTTTCGAATTTTCAGAGTTTCGGATTTTTGGAGTTTTGGAGTTTCGGAGATTTGGAGTTTTGGCGTTTTTGAGATTCGGAATCTTGGAGTTTCGGAATTTTGTAGTTTTGTAGTTTCGGAGTGTCACAGTTTTGGAGTGTTGGAGTTTTGGAGCTTTGGAGTTTTGGAGTTTTTGAGTTTTTGAGTTTTTGAGTTTTGGATTTTTGCACTTTTGGAGTTTTGGAGTTTCGGAGTTTCGGAGTTTTGGAGTTTCAGAGTTTTGGAGGTTCAGTGTTGTGGAGTTTCGGCATTTTTGAGTATTGGAGTTTCGGAGTTTTGGAGAATTGCAGTTTTGGAGTTTTGGAGTTTCGAATTTTCAGAGTTTAGGATTTTTGGAGTTTTGGAGTTTTGGAGAATTGGAGTTTTGGCGTTTTCGAGATTCGGAATCTTGGAGTTTCGGAATTTTCTAGTTTCGGAGTTTCGGAGTTTTGGAGTTTCAGAGTTTTGGAGGTTCAGGGTTGTGGAGTTTCGGAATTTTTGAGTTTTGGAGTTTCGGAGTTTCGGAGTTTTGGAGTATTGCAGTTTTGGAATTTTGGAGTTTTGGAGTTTCGAATTTTCAGAGTTTCGGATTTTTGGAGTTTTGGAGTTTCGGAGATTTGGAGTTTTGGCGTTTTTGAGATTCGGAATCTTGGAGTTTCGGAATTTTGTAGTTTTGTAGTTTCGGAGTGTCACAGTTTTGGAGTGTTGGAGTTTTGGAGCTTTGGAGTTTTGGAGTTTTTGAGTGTTTGAGTTTTTGAGTTTTGGATTTTTGCACTTTTGGAGAATTGCAGTTTTGGAGTTTTGGAGTTTCGAATTTTCAGAGTTTAGGATTTTTGGAGTTTTGGAGTTTTGGAGAATTGGAGTTTTGGCGTTTTCGAGATTCGGAATCTTGGAGTTTCGGAATTTTCTAGTTTTGGAGTTTTGGAGTTTAGGAGTTTCGGAGTTTCGGAGTTTCGGAGTTTTGGAGTTTTGGATTTTTGCACTTTTGGAGTTTTGGAGTTTCGGAGTTTCGGAGTTTTGGAGTTTCAGAGTTTTGGAGGTTCAGGGTTGTGGAGTTTCGGAATTTTTGAGTTTTGGAGTTTCGGAGTTTCGGAGTTTTGGAGTATTGCAGTTTTGGAATTTTGGAGTTTTGGAGTTTCGAATTTTCAGAGTTTAGGATTTTTGGAGTTTTGGAGTTTTGGAGAATTGGAGTTTTGGCATTTTCGAGATTCGGAATCTTGGAGTTTCTGAATTTTGTAGTTTTGGAGTTTTGGAGTTTTGGAGTTTCAGAGTTTTGGAGATTCAGGGTTGTGGAGTGTCGGAATTTTTGAGTTTTGGAGTTTCGGAGTTTCGGAGTTTTGGAGTTTTGCAGTTTTGGAGTTTTGGAGTGTCGGAGTTTCGGAGTGTTGGAGTTTTGGAGTTTTAGAGTTTTGGAGTTTTGAAATTTTTGAGTTTCGGATTTTTGGAGTTCGGAGTTTTTAAGTTTTGGATTTTTGAGTTTTGGATTTTTGGAGTTTTTGTGTTTTTGAGTTTTGGAGTTTTGGATTTTTGCAATTTTGGAGGTTTGGAGGTTTGGAGTTTTGGATTTTTGGAGCTTTGGAGGTATGGATTTTTGGATATTCAGGGTTTTGTTCCAGAATTTTGTAGTTTTGGAGTTTTGGAGTGTCGGAGTTTCGAATTATTGGAGTTTTCGAGTTTTGGAATTTTTTATTTTTGGAGGTATGGATTTTTGGAGTTTCGGAGTTGTGGAGATTCGGGTTTGTGGAGTTTTGGAGTTTTGGAGTTTTGGATTTTTGCACTTTTGGAGTTTTGGAGTTTTGGAGTTTCGGAGTTTTGGAGTTTCGGAGTTTTGGAGTTTCGGAGTTTTGGAGATTCAGGGTTGTGGAGTTTCGGAATTTTTGAGTTTTGGAGTTTTGGAGTTTCGGAGTTCCGGAGTTTCGGAGTTTCGGAGTTTTGGAGTTTTGCAGTTTCGGAGTTTTGGAGTTTTGGAGTTTCGGAGTTTTGGAGTTTCAGAGTTTTCGAGGTTCAGGGTTGTGGAGTTTGTGAATTTTTGAATTTTGGAGTTTCGGAGTTTCGGAGTTTTGGAGTTTTGGAGTTTCGAATTTACAGAGTTTCGGATTTTCGGAGTTTTGGAGTTTCGGAGATTTGGAGTTTTGGCGTTTTGGAGATTCGGGGTCTTGGAGTTTCGGAATTTTGCAGTTTTGTAGTTTTGGAGTGTCGGAGTTTTGGAGTGTTGGAGTTTTGGAGTTTCGGAGTTTCGGAGTTTCAGAGTTTTGGAGTTTCAGAGTTTCAGAGTTCTGGAGGTTCAGGGTTGTGGAGTGTCGGAATTTTTGAGTTTTGGAGTTTCGGAGTTTCGGAGTTTTGAAGTTTTGCGGTTTTGGAGTTTTGGAGTTTCGAATTTTCAGTTTCGGATTTTTGGAGTTTTGGAGTTTTCGAGATTTGGAGTTTCGGCGTTTTGGAGATTCGGAGTCTTGGAGTGTCGGAATTTTGTAGTTTTGTAGTTTTGGAGTGTTGGAGTTTTGGAGTGTTGGAGTTTTGGAGCTTTGGAGTTTTGGAGTTTTTGAGTTTTTTAGTTTTGGATTTTTGCACTTTTGGAGTTTTGGAGTTTTGGAGTTTCGGAGTTTCGGAGTTTTGGAGTTTCAGAGTTTTGGAGGTTCAGGGTTGTGGAGTTTCGGAATTTTTGAGTTTTGGAGTTTCGGAGTTTCGGAGTTTTGGAGAATTGCAGTTTTGGAGTTTTGGGGTTTTGGAGTTTCGAATTTTCAGAGTTTCGGATTTTTCGAGTTTAGGAGTTTCGGAGTTTCGGAGTTTTGGAGTTTCAGAGTTTTCGAGGTTCAGGGTTGTGGAGTTTCGGAATTTTTGAGTTTTGGAGTTTCGGAGTTTCGGAGTTTTGGAGTTTTGGAGTTTCGAATTTTCAGTTTCGGATTTTTGGAGTTTTGGAGTTTCGGAGATTTGGAGTTTTGGCGTTTTGGAGATTCGGAATCTTGGAGTTTCGGAATTTTGTAGTTTTGTAGTTTTGGAGTGTCAGAGTTCTGGTGTGTTGGAGCTTTGAGTTTTGGAGTTTATGAGTTTCTGAGTTTTGGATTTTTGCACTTTTGGAGTTTTGGAGTTTTGGAGTTCTGGAGTTTCGGAGTTTCGGAGTTTTGGAGTTTCAGAGTTTTGGAGGTTCAGGGTTGTGGAGTTTCGGAATTTTTGAGTATTGGAGTTCCGGAGTTTTGGAGAATTGCAGTTTTGGAATTTTTGTAGTTTCGAATTTTCAGAGTTTCGGATTTTTGGAGTTTTGGAGTTTCGGAGTTCCGGAGTTCCGGAGTTTTGGAGTTTCAGAGTTTTCGAGGTTCAGGGTTGTGGAGTTTCGGAATTTTTGAGTTTTGGAGTTTCGGAGTTTTGGAGTTTTGGTGTTTTGGAGTTTCGAATTTTCAGAGTTTCGGATTTTTGGAGTTTTGGAGTTCCAGAGATTTGGAGTTTCAGAGTTTTGGAGGTTCAGGGTTGTGGAGTTTCGGAATTTTTGAGTTTTGGAGTTTCGGAGTTTTGGAGTTTTGGAGTTTCGGAGTTTCGGAGTTTTGGAGTTTCAGAGTTTTCGAGGTTCAGGGTTGTGGAGTTTCGGAATTTTTGAGTTTTGGAGTTTTGGAGTTTCGAATTTTCAGAGTTTGGAGGTATGGATTTTTGGATATTCAGGGTTTTGTTCCAGAATTTTGTAGTTTTGGAGTTTTGGAGTGTCGGAGTTTCGAATTATTGGAGTTTTCGAGTTTTGGAATTTTTGATTTTTGGAGGTATGGATTTTTGGAGTTTCGGAGTTGTGGAGATTCGGGTTTGTGGAGTTTTGGAGTTTTGGAGTTTTGGATTTTTGCACTTTTGGAGTTTTGGAGTTTTGGAGTTTCGGAGTTTTGGAGTTTCGGAGTTTTGGAGTTTCGGAGATTTGGAGTTTTGGCATTTTGGAGATTCGGAATCTTGGAGTTTCGGAATTTTGTAGTTTTGTAGTTTTGGAGTGTCGGAGTTTTGGAGTGTTGGAGTTTGGAGCTTTGGAGTTTTGGTGAATTGCAGTTTTGGAGTTTTGGGGTTTTGGAGTTTCGAATTTTCAGAGTTTCGGATTTTTCGAGTTTAGGAGTTTCGGAGTTTCGGAGTTTTGGAGTTTCAGAGTTTTCGAGGTTCAGGGTTGTGGATTTTCGGAATTTTTGAGTTTTGGAGTTTCGGAGTTTCGGAGTTTTGGAGTTTTGGAGTTTCGAATTTTCAGTTTTGGAGATTTGGAGTTTTGGCGTTTTGGAGATTCGGAATCTTGGAGTTTCGGAATTTTGTAGTTTTGTAGTTTTGGAGTGTCAGAGTTCTGGAGTGTTGGAGCTTTGAGTTTTGGAGTTAATGAGTTTCTGAGTTTTGGATTTTTGCACTTTTGGAGTTTTGGAGTTCTGGAGTTTCGGAGTTTCGGAGTTTTGGAGTTTCAGAGTTTTGGAGGTTCAGGGTTGTGGAGTTTCGGAATTTTTGAGTATTGGAGTTCCGGAGTTTCGGAGTTTTGGAGAATTGCAGTTTTGGAATTTTTGTAGTTTCGAATTTTCAGAGTTTCGGATTTTTGAGTTTTGGAGTTTCGGAGTTCCGGAGTTCCGGAGTTTTGGAGTTTCAGAGTTTTCGAGGTTCAGGGTTGTGGAGTTTCGGAATTTTTGAGTTTTGGAGTTTTGGAGTTTTGGAGTTTCGGAGTTTCGGAGTTTTGGAGTTTCAGAGTTTTGGAGGTTCAGGGTTGTGGAGTTTCGGAATTTTTGAGTTTTGGAGTTTCAGAGTTTCGGAGTTTTGGAGTATTGCAGTTTTGGAATTTTGGAGTTTTGGAGTTTCGAATTTTCAGAGTTTCGGATTTTTGGAGTTTTGGAGTTTCGGAGATTTGGAGTTTTGGCGTTTTTGAGATTCGGAATCTTGGAGTTTCGGAATTTTGTAGTTTTGTAGTTTTGGAGTGTCACAGTTTTGGAGTGTTGGAGTTTTGGAGCTTTGGAGTTTTGGAGTTTTTGAGTTTTTGAGTTTTGGATTTTTGCACTTTTGGAGTTTTGGAGTTTTGGAGTTTCGGAGTTTCGGAGTTTTGGAGTTTCAGAGTTTTGGAGGTTCAGTGTTGTGGAGTTTCGGCATTTTTGAGTATTGGAGTTTCGGAGTTTCGGAGTTTTGGAGAATTACAGTTTTGTAGTTTTGGAGTTTCGAATTTTCAGAGTTTCGGATTTTTGCAGTTTTGGAGTTTTGGAGTTTCGGAGTTTCGGAGTTTTGGAGTATTGCAGTTTTGGAGTTTTGGAGTTTTGGAGTTGCGAATTTTCAGAGTTTAGGATTTTTGGAGTTTTGGAGTTTTGGCGAATTGGAGTTTTGGCGTTTTCGAGATTCGGAATCTTGGAGTTTCGGAATTTTGTAGTTTTGTAGTTTTGGAGTTTAGGAGTTTCGGAGTTTCGGAGTTTTGGAGTTTCAGAGTTTTCGAGGTTCACGGTTGTGGAGTTTCGGAATTTTTGAGTTTTGGAGTTTCGGAGTTTCGGAGTTTTGGAGTTTTGGAGTTTCGAATTTTCAGTTCCGGATTTTTTGAAGTTTTGGAGTTTCGGAGATTTGGAGTTTTGGCGTTTTGGAGATTCGGAATCTTGGAGTTTCGGAATTTTGTAGTTTTGTAGTTTTGGAGTGTCAGAGTTTTGGAGTGTTGGAGTTATGGAGCTTTGGAGTTTTGGAGTTTTTGAGTTTTGGAGTTTTGGATTTTTGCACTTTTTGAGTTTTGGAGTTTCGGAGTTTCGGAGTTTCGGAGTTTTGGAGTTTCAGAGTTTTGGAGGTTCAGGGTTGTGGAGTTTCGGAATTTTTGAGTTTTGGAGTTTCGGAGTTTCGGAGTTTTGGAGTATTGCAGTTTTGGAATTTTGGAGTTTTGGAGTTTCGGAGATTTGGAGTTTTGGCGTTTTTGAGATTCGGAATCTTGGAGTTTCGGAATTTTGTAGTTTTGTAGTTTTGGAGTGTCAGAGTTTTGGAGTGTTGGAGTTTTGGAGCTTTGGAGTTTTGGAGTTTTTGAGTTTTGGAGTTTTGGATTTTTGCACTTTTGGAGTTTTGGAGTTTTGGAGTTTCGGAGTTTCGGAGTTTCGGAGTTTTGGAGTTTCAGAGTTTTGGAGGTTCAGGGTTGTGGAGTTTCGGAATTTTTGAGTTTTAGAGTTTCGGAGTTTCGGAGTTTTGGAGTATTGCAGTTTTGGAATTTTGGAGTTTTGGAGTTTCGAATTTTCAGAGTTTCGGATTTTTGGAGTTTTGGAGTTTCGGAGATTTGGAGTTTTGGCGTTTTTGAGATTCGGAATCTTGGAGTTTCGGAATTTTGTAGTTTTGTAGTTTTGGAGTGTCACAGTTTTGGAGTGTTGGAGTTTTGGAGTTTTGGAGTTTTGGAGTTTTTGAGTTTTTGAGTTTTGGATTTTTGCACTTTTGGAGTTTTGGAGTTTTGGAGTTTCGGAGTTTCGGAGTTTTGGAGTTTCAGAGTTTTGGAGGTTCAGTGTTGTGGAGTTTCGGCATTTTTGAGTATTGCAGTTTCGGATTTTTGGAGTTTTGGAGTTTTGGAGTTTCGGAGTTTCGGAGTTTTGGAGTATTGCAGTTTTGGAGTTTTGGAGTTTTGGAGTTGCGAATTTTCAGAGTTTAGGATTTTTGGAGTTTTGGAGTTTTGGAGAATTGGAGTTTTGGCGTTTTCGAGATTCGGAATCTTGGAGTTTCGGAATTTTGTAGTTTTGGAGTTTTGGAGTTTTGGAGTTTAGGAGTTTCGGAGTTTCGGAGTTTTGGAGTTTCAGAGTTTTCGAGGTTCAGGGTTGTGGAGTTTCGGAATTTTTGAGTTTTGGAGTTTCGAATTTTCAGTTCCGGATTTTTGAAGTTTTAGAGTTTCGGAGATTTGGAGTTTTGGCGTTTTGGAGATTCGGAATCTTGGAGTTTCGGAATTTTTTAGTTTTGTAGTTTTGGAGTGTCAGAGTTTTGGAGTGTTGGAGTTTTGGAGCTTTGGAGTTTTGGAGTTTTTGAGTTTTGGAGTTTTGGATTTTTGCACTTTTGGAGTTTTGGAGTTTTGGAGTTTCGGAGTTTCGGAGTTTTGGAGTTTCAGAGTTTTGGAGGTTCAGGGTTGTGGAGTTTCGGAATTTTTGAGTTTTGGAGTTTCGGAGTTTCGGAGTTTTGGAGTATTGCAGTTTTGGAATTTTGGAGTTTTGGAGGTTCGAATTTTCAGAGTTTCGGATTTTTGGAGTTTTGGAGTTTCGGAGATTTGGAGTTTTGGCGTTTTTGAGATTCGGAATCTTGGAGTTTCGGAATTTTGTAGTTTTGTAGTTTTGGAGTGTCACAGTTTTGGAGTGTTGGAGTTTTGGAGCTTTGGAGTTTTTGAGTTTTTGAGTTTTTGAGTTTTGGATTTTTGCACTTTTGGAGTTTTGGAGTTTTGGAGTTTCGGAGTTTCGGAGTTTTGGAGTTTCAGAGTTTTGGAGGTTCAGTGTTGTGGAGTTTCGGCATTTTTGAGTATTGGAGTTTCGGAGTTTTGGAGAATTGCAGTTTTGGAGTTTTGGAGTTTCGAATTTTCAGAGTTTCGGATTTTTGGAGTTTTGGAGTTTTGGAGTTTCGGAGTTTCGGAGTTTTGGAGTATTGCAGTTTTGGAGTTTTGGAGTTTTGGAGTTGCGAATTTTCAGAGTTTAGGATTTTTGGAGTTTTGGAGTTTTGGAGAATTGGAGTTTTGGCATTTTCGAGATTCGGAATCTTGGAGTTTCTGAATTTTGTAGTTTTGGAGTTTTGGAGTTTTGGAGTTTCAGAGTTTTGGAGATTCAGGGTTGTGGAGTGTCGGAATTTTTGAGTTTTGGAGTTTCGGAGTTTCGGAGTTTTGGAGTTTTGCAGTTTTGGAGTTTTGGAGTGTCGGAGTTTCGGAGTGTTGGAGTTTTGGAGTTTTAGAGTTTTGGAGTTTTGAAATTTTTGAGTTTCGGATTTTTGGAGTTTGGAGTTTTTAAGTTTTGGATTTTTGAGTTTTGGATTTTTGGATTTTTGGAGTTTTTGTGTTTTTGAGTTTTGGAGTTTTGGATTTTTGCAATTTTGGAGGTTTGGAGGTTTGGAGTTTTGGATTTTTGGAGCTTTGGAGGTATGGATTTTTGGATATTCAGGGTTTTGTTCCAGAATTTTGTAGTTTTGGAGTTTTGGAGTGTCGGAGTTTCGAATTATTGGAGTTTTCGAGTTTTGGAATTTTTGATTTTTGGAGGTATGGATTTTTGGAGTTTCGGAGTTGTGGAGATTCGGGTTTGTGGAGTTTTGGAGTTTTGGAGTTTTGGATTTTTGCACTTTTGGAGTTTTGGAGTTTTGGTGTTTCGGAGTTTTGGAGTTTCGGAGTTTTGGAGTTTCGGAGTTTTGGAGATTCAGGGTTGTGGAGTTTCGGAATTTTTGAGTTTTGGAGTTTTGGAGTTTCGGAGTTCCGGAGTTTCGGAGTTTCGGAGTTTTGGAGTTTTGCAGTTTCGGAGTTTTGAAGTTTTGGAGTTTTGGAGTTTCGGAGTTTTGGAGTTTCAGAGTTTTCGAGGTTCAGGGTTGTGGAGTTTGTGAATTTTTGAATTTTGGAGTTTCGGAGTTTCGGAGTTTTGGAGTTTTGGAGTTTCGAATTTACAGAGTTTCGGATTTTCGGAGTTTCGGAGTTTCGGAGATTTGAGTTTTGGCGTTTTGGAGATTCGGGGTCTTGGAGTTTCGGAATTTTGCAGTTTTGTAGTTTTGGAGTGTCGGAGTTTTGGAGTGTTGGAGTTTTGGAGTTTCGGAGTTTCGGAGTTTCAGAGTTTTGGAGTTTCAGAGTTTCAGAGTTCTGGAGGTTAAGGGTTGTGGAGTGTCGGAATTTTTGAGTTTTGGAGTTTCGGAGTTTCGGAGTTTTGAAGTTTTGCGGTTTTGGAGTTTTGGAGTTTCGAATTTTCAGTTTCGGATTTTTGGAGTTTTGGAGTTTTCGAGATTTGGAGTTTCGGCGTTTTGGAGATTCGGAGTCTTGGAGTGTCGGAATTTTGTAGTTTTGTAGTTTTGGAGTGTCACAGTTTTGGAGTGTTGGAGTTTTGGAGCTTTGGAGTTTTGGAGTTTTTGAGTTTTTGAGTTTTGGATTTTTGCACTTTTGGAGTTTTGGAGTTTTGGAGTTTCGGAGTTTCGGAGTTTTGGAGTTTCAGAGTTTTGGAGGTTCAGTGTTGTGGAGTTTCGGCATTTTTGAGTATTGGAGTTTCGGAGTTTCGGAGTTTTGGAGAATTACAGTTTTGTAGTTTTGGAGTTTCGAATTTTCAGAGTTTCGGATTTTTGCAGTTTTGGAGTTTTGGAGTTTCGGAGTTTCGGAGTTTTGGAGTATTGCAGTTTTGGAGTTTTGGAGTTTTGGAGTTGCGAATTTTCAGAGTTTAGGATTTTTGGAGTTTTGGAGTTTTGGCGAATTGGAGTTTTGGCGTTTTCGAGATTCGGAATCTTGGAGTTTCGGAATTTTGTAGTTTTGTAGTTTTGGAGTTTAGGAGTTTCGGAGTTTCGGAGTTTTGGAGTTTCAGAGTTTTCGAGGTTCACGGTTGTGGAGTTTCGGAATTTTTGAGTTTTGGAGTTTCGGAGTTTCGGAGTTTTGGAGTTTTGGAGTTTCGAATTTTCAGTTCCGGATTTTTTGAAGTTTTGGAGTTTCGGAGATTTGGAGTTTTGGCGTTTTGGAGATTCGGAATCTTGGAGTTTCGGAATTTTGTAGTTTTGTAGTTTTGGAGTGTCAGAGTTTTGGAGTGTTGGAGTTATGGAGCTTTGGAGTTTTGGAGTTTTTGAGTTTTGGAGTTTTGGATTTTTGCACTTTTTGAGTTTTGGAGTTTCGGAGTTTCGGAGTTTCGGAGTTTTGGAGTTTCAGAGTTTTGGAGGTTCAGGGTTGTGGAGTTTCGGAATTTTTGAGTTTTGGAGTTTCGGAGTTTCGGAGTTTTGGAGTATTGCAGTTTTGGAATTTTGGAGTTTTGGAGTTTCGGAGATTTGGAGTTTTGGCGTTTTTGAGATTCGGAATCTTGGAGTTTCGGAATTTTGTAGTTTTGTAGTTTTGGAGTGTCAGAGTTTTGGAGTGTTGGAGTTTTGGAGCTTTGGAGTTTTGGAGTTTTTGAGTTTTGGAGTTTTGGATTTTTGCACTTTTGGAGTTTTGGAGTTTTGGAGTTTCGGAGTTTCGGAGTTTCGGAGTTTTGGAGTTTCAGAGTTTTGGAGGTTCAGGGTTGTGGAGTTTCGGAATTTTTGAGTTTTAGAGTTTCGGAGTTTCGGAGTTTTGGAGTATTGCAGTTTTGGAATTTTGGAGTTTTGGAGTTTCGAATTTTCAGAGTTTCGGATTTTTGGAGTTTTGGAGTTTCGGAGATTTGGAGTTTTGGCGTTTTTGAGATTCGGAATCTTGGAGTTTCGGAATTTTGTAGTTTTGTAGTTTTGGAGTGTCACAGTTTTGGAGTGTTGGAGTTTTGGAGTTTTGGAGTTTTGGAGTTTTTGAGTTTTTGAGTTTTGGATTTTTGCACTTTTGGAGTTTTGGAGTTTTGGAGTTTCGGAGTTTCGGAGTTTTGGAGTTTCAGAGTTTTGGAGGTTCAGTGTTGTGGAGTTTCGGCATTTTTGAGTATTGCAGTTTCGGATTTTTGGAGTTTTGGAGTTTTGGAGTTTCGGAGTTTCGGAGTTTTGGAGTATTGCAGTTTTGGAGATTTGGAGTTTTGGAGTTGCGAATTTTCAGAGTTTAGGATTTTTGGAGTTTTGGAGTTTTGGAGAATTGGAGTTTTGGCGTTTTCGAGATTCGGAATCTTGGAGTTTCGGAATTTTGTAGTTTTGGAGTTTTGGAGTTTTGGAGTTTAGGAGTTTCGGAGTTTCGGAGTTTTGGAGTTTCAGAGTTTTCGAGGTTCAGGGTTGTGGAGTTTCGGAATTTTTGAGTTTTGGAGTTTCGAATTTTCAGTTCCGGATTTTTGAAGTTTTAGAGTTTCGGAGATTTGGAGTTTTGGCGTTTTGGAGATTCGGAATCTTGGAGTTTCGGAATTTTTTAGTTTTGTAGTTTTGGAGTGTCAGAGTTTTGGAGTGTTGGAGTTTTGGAGCTTTGGAGTTTTGGAGTTTTTGAGTTTTGGAGTTTTGGATTTTTGCACTTTTGGAGTTTTGGAGTTTTGGAGTTTCGGAGTTTCGGAGTTTTGGAGTTTCAGAGTTTTGGAGGTTCAGGGTTGTGGAGTTTCGGAATTTTTGAGTTTTGGAGTTTCGGAGTTTCGGAGTTTTGGAGTATTGCAGTTTTGGAATTTTGGAGTTTTGGAGGTTCGAATTTTCAGAGTTTCGGATTTTTGGAGTTTTGGAGTTTCGGAGATTTGGAGTTTTGGCGTTTTTGAGATTCGGAATCTTGGAGTTTCGGAATTTTGTAGTTTTGTAGTTTTGGAGTGTCACAGTTTTGGAGTGTTGGAGTTTTGGAGCTTTGGAGTTTTTGAGTTTTTGAGTTTTTGAGTTTTGGATTTTTGCACTTTTGGAGTTTTGGAGTTTTGGAGTTTCGGAGTTTCGGAGTTTTGGAGTTTCAGAGTTTTGGAGGTTCAGTGTTGTGGAGTTTCGGCATTTTTGAGTATTGGAGTTTCGGAGTTTTGGAGAATTGCAGTTTTGGAGTTTTGGAGTTTCGAATTTTCAGAGTTTCGGATTTTTGGAGTTTTGGAGTTTTGGAGTTTCGGAGTTTCGGAGTTTTGGAGTATTGCAGTTTTGGAGTTTTGGAGTTTTGGAGTTGCGAATTTTCAGAGTTTAGGATTTTTGGAGTTTTGGAGTTTTGGAGAATTGGAGTTTTGGCATTTTCGAGATTCGGAATCTTGGAGTTTCTGAATTTTGTAGTTTTGGAGTTTTGGAGTTTTGGAGTTTCAGAGTTTTGGAGATTCAGGGTTGTGGAGTGTCGGAATTTTTGAGTTTTGGAGTTTCGGAGTTTCGGAGTTTTGGAGTTTTGCAGTTTTGGAGTTTTGGAGTGTCGGAGTTTCGGAGTGTTGGAGTTTTGGAGTTTTAGAGTTTTGGAGTTTTGAAATTTTTGAGTTTCGGATTTTTGGAGTTTGGAGTTTTTAAGTTTTGGATTTTTGAGTTTTGGATTTTTGGATTTTTGGAGTTTTTGTGTTTTTGAGTTTTGGAGTTTTGGATTTTTGCAATTTTGGAGGTTTGGAGGTTTGGAGTTTTGGATTTTTGGAGCTTTGGAGGTATGGATTTTTGGATATTCAGGGTTTTGTTCCAGAATTTTGTAGTTTTGGAGTTTTGGAGTGTCGGAGTTTCGAATTATTGGAGTTTTCGAGTTTTGGAATTTTTGATTTTTGGAGGTATGGATTTTTGGAGTTTCGGAGTTGTGGAGATTCGGGTTTGTGGAGTTTTGGAGTTTTGGAGTTTTGGATTTTTGCACTTTTGGAGTTTTGGAGTTTTGGTGTTTCGGAGTTTTGGAGTTTCGGAGTTTTGGAGTTTCGGAGTTTTGGAGATTCAGGGTTGTGGAGTTTCGGAATTTTTGAGTTTTGGAGTTTTGGAGTTTCGGAGTTCCGGAGTTTCGGAGTTTCGGAGTTTTGGAGTTTTGCAGTTTCGGAGTTTTGAAGTTTTGGAGTTTTGGAGTTTCGGAGTTTTGGAGTTTCAGAGTTTTCGAGGTTCAGGGTTGTGGAGTTTGTGAATTTTTGAATTTTGGAGTTTCGGAGTTTCGGAGTTTTGGAGTTTTGGAGTTTCGAATTTACAGAGTTTCGGATTTTCGGAGTTTCGGAGTTTCGGAGATTTGAGTTTTGGCGTTTTGGAGATTCGGGGTCTTGGAGTTTCGGAATTTTGCAGTTTTGTAGTTTTGGAGTGTCGGAGTTTTGGAGTGTTGGAGTTTTGGAGTTTCGGAGTTTCGGAGTTTCAGAGTTTTGGAGTTTCAGAGTTTCAGAGTTCTGGAGGTTCAGGGTTGTGGAGTGTCGGAATTTTTGAGTTTTGGAGTTTCGGAGTTTCGGAGTTTTGAAGTTTTGCGGTTTTGGAGTTTTGGAGTTTCGAATTTTCAGTTTCGGATTTTTGGAGTTTTGGAGTTTTCGAGATTTGGAGTTTCGGCGTTTTGGAGATTCGGAGTCTTGGAGTGTCGGAATTTTGTAGTTTTGTAGTTTTGGAGTGTTGGAGTTTTGGAGTGTTGGAGTTTTGGAGCTTTGGAGTTTTGGAGTTTTTGAGTTTTTTAGTTTTGGATTTTTGCACTTTTGGAGTTTTGGAGTTTTGGAGTTTCGGAGTTTCGGAGTTTTGGAGTTTCAGAGTTTTGGAGGTTCAGGGTTGTGGAGTTTCGGAATTTTTGAGTTTTGGAGTTTCGGAGTTTCGGAGTTTTGGAGAATTGCAGTTTTGGAGTTTTGGGGTTTTGGAGTTTCGAATTTTCAGAGTTTCGGATTTTTCGAGTTTTGGAGTTTCGGAGTTTCGGAGTTTTGGAGTTTCAGAGTTTTGGAGGTTCAGTGTTGTGGAGTTTCGGCATTTTTGAGTATTGGAGTTTCGGAGTTTTGGAGAATTGCAGTTTTGGAGTTTTGGAGTTTCGAATTTTCAGAGTTTCGGATTTTTGGAGTTTTGGAGTTTTGGAGTTTCGGAGTTTCGGAGTTTTGGAGTATTGCAGTTTTGGAGTTTTGGAGTTTTGGAGTTGCGAATTTTCAGAGTTTAGGATTTTTGGAGTTTTGGAGTTTTGGAGAATTGGAGTTTTGGCATTTTCGAGATTCGGAATCTTGGAGTTTCTGAATTTTGTAGTTTTGGAGTTTTGGAGTTTTGGAGTTTCAGAGTTTTGGAGATTCAGGGTTGTGGAGTGTCGGAATTTTTGAGTTTTGGAGTTTCGGAGTTTCGGAGTTTTGGAGTTTTGCAGTTTTGGAGTTTTGGAGTGTCGGAGTTTCGGAGTGTTGGAGTTTTGGAGTTTTAGAGTTTTGGAGTTTTGAAATTTTTGAGTTTCGGATTTTTGGAGTTTGGAGTTTTTAAGTTTTGGATTTTTGAGTTTTGGATTTTTGGATTTTTGGAGTTTTTGTGTTTTTGAGTTTTGGAGTTTTGGATTTTTGCAATTTTGGAGGTTTGGAGGTTTGGAGTTTTGGATTTTTGGAGCTTTGGAGGTATGGATTTTTGGATATTCAGGGTTTTGTTCCAGAATTTTGTAGTTTTGGAGTTTTGGAGTGTCGGAGTTTCGAATTATTGGAGTTTTCGAGTTTTGGAATTTTTGATTTTTGGAGGTATGGATTTTTGGAGTTTCGGAGTTGTGGAGATTCGGGTTTGTGGAGTTTTGGAGTTTTGGAGTTTTGGATTTTTGCACTTTTGGAGTTTTGGAGTTTTGGTGTTTCGGAGTTTTGGAGTTTCGGAGTTTTGGAGTTTCGGAGTTTTGGAGATTCAGGGTTGTGGAGTTTCGGAATTTTTGAGTTTTGGAGTTTTGGAGTTTCGGAGTTCCGGAGTTTCGGAGTTTCGGAGTTTTGGAGTTTTGCAGTTTCGGAGTTTTGAAGTTTTGGAGTTTTGGAGTTTCGGAGTTTTGGAGTTTCAGAGTTTTCGAGGTTCAGGGTTGTGGAGTTTGTGAATTTTTGAATTTTGGAGTTTCGGAGTTTCGGAGTTTTGGAGTTTTGGAGTTTCGAATTTACAGAGTTTCGGATTTTCGGAGTTTCGGAGTTTCGGAGATTTGAGTTTTGGCGTTTTGGAGATTCGGGGTCTTGGAGTTTCGGAATTTTGCAGTTTTGTAGTTTTGGAGTGTCGGAGTTTTGGAGTGTTGGAGTTTTGGAGTTTCGGAGTTTCGGAGTTTCAGAGTTTTGGAGTTTCAGAGTTTCAGAGTTCTGGAGGTTCAGGGTTGTGGAGTGTCGGAATTTTTGAGTTTTGGAGTTTCGGAGTTTCGGAGTTTTGAAGTTTTGCGGTTTTGGAGTTTTGGAGTTTCGAATTTTCAGTTTCGGATTTTTGGAGTTTTGGAGTTTTCGAGATTTGGAGTTTCGGCGTTTTGGAGATTCGGAGTCTTGGAGTGTCGGAATTTTGTAGTTTTGTAGTTTTGGAGTGTTGGAGTTTTGGAGTGTTGGAGTTTTGGAGCTTTGGAGTTTTGGAGTTTTTGAGTTTTTTAGTTTTGGATTTTTGCACTTTTGGAGTTTTGGAGTTTTGGAGTTTCGGAGTTTCGGAGTTTTGGAGTTTTGGAGTTTCAGAGTTTTGGAGGTTCAGGGTTGTGGAGTTTCGGAATTTTTGAGTTTTGGAGTTTCGGAGTTTCGGAGTTTTGGAGAATTGCAGTTTTGGAGTTTTGGGGTTTTGGAGTTTCGAATTTTCAGAGTTTCGGATTTTTCGAGTTTAGGAGTTTCGGAGTTTCGGAGTTTTGGAGTTTCAGAGTTTTCGAGGTTCAGGGTTGTGGAGTTTCGGAATTTTTGAGTTTTGGAGTTTCGGAGTTTCGGAGTTTTGGAGTTTTGGAGTTTCGAATTTTCAGTTTCGGATTTTTGGAGTTTTGGAGTTTCGGAGATTTGGAGTTTTGGCGTTTTGGAGATTCGGAATCTTGGAGTTTCGGAATTTTGTAGTTTTGTAGTTTTGGAGTGTCAGAGTTCTGGTGTGTTGGAGCTTTGAGTTTTGGAGTTTATGAGTTTCTGAGTTTTGGATTTTTGCACTTTTGGAGTTTTGGAGTTTTGGAGTTCTGGAGTTTCGGAGTTTCGGAGTTTTGGAGTTTCAGAGTTTTGGAGGTTCAGGGTTGTGGAGTTTCGGAATTTTTGAGTATTGGAGTTCCGGAGTTTGGAGAATTGCAGTTTTGGAATTTTTGTAGTTTCGAATTTTCAGTTTCGGATTTTTGGAGTTTTGGAGTTTCGGAGTTCCGGAGTTCCGGAGTTTTGGAGTTTCAGAGTTTTCGAGGTTCAGGGTTGTGGAGTTTCGGAATTTTTGAGTTTTGGAGTTTCGGAGTTTTGGAGTTTTGGTGTTTTGGAGTTTCGAATTTTCAGAGTTTCTGATTTTTGGAGTTTTGGAGTTCCAGAGATTTGGAGTTTCAGAGTTTTGGAGGTTCAGGGTTGTGGAGTTTCGGAATTTTTGAGTTTTGGAGTTTCGGAGTTTTGGAGTTTTGGAGTTTCGGAGTTTCGGAGTTTTGGAGTTTCAGAGTTTTCGAGGTTCAGGGTTGTGGAGTTTCGGAATTTTTGAGTTTTGGAGTTTTGGAGATTCGTAATCTTGGAGTTTCGGAATTTTGTAGCTTTGTAGTTTTGGAGTGTCGGAGTTTTGGAGTGTTGGAGTTTTGGAGCTTTGGAGTTTTGGAGAATTGCAGTTTTGGAGTTTTGGGGTTTTGGAGTTTCGAATTTTCAGAGTTTCGGATTTTTCGAGTTTAGGAGTTTCGAAGTTTCGGAGTTTTGGAGTTTCAGAGTTTTCGAGGTTCAGGGTTGTGGATTTTCGGAATTTTTGAGTTTTGGAGTTTCGGAGTTTCGGAGTTTTGGAGTTTTGGAGTTTCGAATTTTCAGTTTTGGAGATTTGGAGTTTTGGCGTTTTGGAGATTCGGAATCTTGGAGTTTCGGAATTTTGTAGTTTTGTAGTTTTGGAGTGTCAGAGTTCTGGAGTGTTGGAGCTTTGAGTTTTGGAGTTAATGAGTTTCTGAGTTTTGGATTTTTGCACTTTTGGAGTTTTGGAGTTTTGGAGTTCTGGAGTTTCGGAGTTTCGGAGTTTTGGAGTTTCAGAGTTTTGGAGGTTCAGGGTTGTGGAGTTTCGGAATTTTTGAGTATTGGAGTTCCGGAGTTTCGGAGTTTTGGAGAATTGCAGTTTTGGAATTTTTGTAGTTTCGAATTTTCAGAGTTTCGGATTTTTGAGTTTTGGAGTTTCGGAGTTCTGGAGTTCCGGAGTTTTGGAGTTTCAGAGTTTTCGAGGTTCAGGGTTGTGGAGTTTCGGAATTTTTGAGTTTTGGAGTTTTGGAGTTTTGGAGTTTCGGAGTTTCGGAGTTTCGGAGTTTTGGAGTTTCAGAGCTTTGGAGGTTCAGGGTTGTGG
Organism: Amblyomma mixtum; assembly: GCF_055824585.1. Taxonomy (NCBI): domain Eukaryota; kingdom Metazoa; phylum Arthropoda; class Arachnida; order Ixodida; family Ixodidae; genus Amblyomma; species Amblyomma mixtum. The sequence continues at coordinate 112,397,416 of NC_143012.1, read as the reverse complement.
AGTTTCGGAATTTTTGAGTTTTGGAGTTTCAGAGTTTCGGAGTTTTGGAGTATTGCAGTTTTGGAATTTTGGAGTTTTGGAGTTTCGAATTTTCAGAGTTTCGGATTTTTGGAGTTTTGGAGTTTCGGAGATTTGGAGTTTTGGCGTTTTTGAGATTCGGAATCTTGGAGTTTCGGAATTTTGTAGTTTTGTAGTTTTGGAGTGTCACAGTTTTGGAGTGTTGGAGTTTTGGAGCTTTGGAGTTTTGGAGTTTTTGAGTTTTTGAGTTTTGGATTTTTGCACTTTTGGAGTTTTGGAGTTTTGGAGTTTCGGAGTTTCGGAGTTTTGGAGTTTCAGAGTTTTGGAGGTTCAGTGTTGTGGAGTTTCGGCATTTTTGAGTATTGGAGTTTCGGAGTTTCGGAGTTTTGGAGAATTACAGTTTTGTAGTTTTGGAGTTTCGAATTTTCAGAGTTTCGGATTTTTGGAGTTTTGGAGTTTTGGAGTTTCGGAGTTTCGGAGTTTTGGAGTATTGCAGTTTTGGAGTTTTGGAGTTTTGGAGTTGCGAATTTTCAGAGTTTAGGATTTTTGGAGTTTTGGAGTTTTGGCGAATTGGAGTTTTGGCGTTTTCGAGATTCGGAATCTTGGAGTTTCGGAATTTTGTAGTTTTGTAGTTTTGGAGTTTAGGAGTTTCGGAGTTTCGGAGTTTCGGAGTTTCGGAGTTTTGGAGTTTCAGAGTTTTCGAGGTTCACGGTTGTGGAGTTTCGGAATTTTTGAGTTTTGGAGTTTCGGAGTTTCGGAGTTTTGGAGTTTTGGAGTTTCGAATTTTCAGTTCCGGATTTTTTGAAGTTTTGGAGTTTCGGAGATTTGGAGTTTTGGCGTTTTGGAGATTCGGAATCTTGGAGTTTCGGAATTTTGTAGTTTTGTAGTTTTGGAGTGTCAGAGTTTTGGAGTGTTGGAGTTATGGAGCTTTGGAGTTTTGGAGTTTTTGAGTTTTGGAGTTTTGGATTTTTGCACTTTTGGAGTTTTGGAGTTTCGGAGTTTCGGAGTTTCGGAGTTTTGGAGTTTCAGAGTTTTGGAGGTTCAGGGTTGTGGAGTTTCGGAATTTTTGATGTTTTGGAGTTTCGGAGTTTCGGAGTTTTGGAGTATTGCAGTTTTGGAATTTTGGAGTTTTGGAGTTTCGGAGATTTGGAGTTTTGGCGTTTTTGAGATTCGGAATCTTGGAGTTTCGGAATTTTGTAGTTTTGTAGTTTTGGAGTGTCACAGTTTTGGAGTGTTGGAGTTTTGGAGCTTTGGAGTTTTGGAGTTTTTGAGTTTTTGAGTTTTTCAGTTTTGGATTTTTGCACTTTTGGAGTTTTGGAGTTTTGGAGTTTCGGAGTTTCGGAGTTTTGGAGTTTCAGAGTTTTGGAGGTTCTGTGTTGTGGAGTTTCGGCATTTTTGAGTATTGGAGTTTCGGAGTTTTGGAGAATTGCAGTTTCGGATTTTTGGAGTTTTGGAGTTTTGGAGTTTCGGAGTTTCGGAGTTTTGGAGTATTGCAGTTTTGGAGTTTTGGAGTTTTGGAGTTGCGAATTTTCAGAGTTTAGGATTTTTGGAGTTTTGGAGTTTTGGAGAATTGGAGTTTTGGCATTTTCGAGATTCGGAATCTTGGAGTTTCGGAATTTTGTAGTTTTGGAGTTTTGGAGTTTCAGAGTTTTGGAGATTCAGGGTTGTGGAGTGTCGGAATTTTTGAGTTTTGGAGTTTCGGAGTTTCGGAGTTTTGGAGTTTTGCAGTTTTGGAGTTTTGGAGTGTCGGAGTTTCGGAGTGTTGGAGTTTTGGAGTTTTAGAGTTTTAGAGTTTTGGAGTTTTGAAATTTTTGAGTTTCGGATTTTTGGAGTTTGGAGTTTTTAAGTTTTGGATTTTTGAGTTTTGGATTTTGGATTTTTGGAGTTTTTGTGTTTTTGAGTTTTGGAGTTTTGGATTTTTGCACTTTTGGAGGTTTGGAGTTTTGGAGTTTTGGATTTTTGGAGCTTTGGAGGTATGGATTTTTGGATATTCAGGGTTTTGTTCCAGACTTTTGTAGTTTTGGAGTTTTGGAGTTTCGGAGTTTCGGAGTTTTGGAGTTTCAGAGTTTTGGAGGTTCAGGGTTGTGGAGTTTCGGAATTTTTGAGTTTTGGAGTTTCGGAGTTTAGGAGTTTTGGAGAATTGCAGTTTTGGAGTTTTGGGGATTTGGAGTTTCGAATTTTCAGAGTTTCGGATTTTTCGAGTTTAGGAGTTTCGGAGTTTTGGAGTTTCAGAGTTTTCGAGGTTCAGGGTTGTGGAGTTTCGGAATTTTTGAGTTTTGGAGTTTCGGAGCTTCAGAGTATTGGAGATTTGGAGTTTACGAATTTTCAGTTTCGGATTTTTGGAGTTTTGGAGTTTCGGAGATTTGGAGTTTTGGCGTTTTGGAGATTCGGAATCTTGGAGTTTCGGAATTTTGTAGTTTTGTAGTTTTGGAGTGTCAGAGTTCTGGTGTGTTGGAGCTTTGAGTTTTGGAGTTTATGATTTTCTGAGTTTTGGATTTTTGCACTTTTGGAGTTTTGGAGTTTTGGAGTTCTGGAGTTTCGGAGTTTCGGAGTTTTGGAGTTTCAGAGTTTTGGAGGTTCAGGGTTGTGGAGTTTCTGAATTTTTGAGTATTGGAGTTCCGGAGGTTTGGAGTATTGCAGTTTTGGAGTTTTGGAGTTTTGGAGTTTCAGAGATTTGGAGTTTTGGCGTTTTGGAGATTCGGAATCTTGGAGTTTCGGAATTTTGTAGTTTTGTAGTTTTGGAGTGTTGGAGCTTTGGAGTTTTGGAGTTTATGAGTTTTTGAGTTTTGGATTTTCGGAGTTTTGGAGTTTCAGAGTTTTGGAGGTTCAGGGTTGTGGAATTTCGGAATTTTTGAGTATTGGAGTTTCGGAGTTTCGGAGTTTTGGAGAATTGCAGTTTTGGAATTTTTGGAGTTTCGAATTTTCAGAGTTTCGGATTTTTGGAGTTTTGGAGTTTCGGAGTTTTGGAGTTTCAGAGTTTTCGAGGTTCAGGGTTGTGGAGTTTCGGAATTTTTGAGTTTTGGAGTTTCAAAGTTTTGGAGTTTTGGAGTTTTGGAGTTTCGAATTTTCAGAGTTTGGGATTTTTGGAGTTTTGGAGTTTCAGAGATTTGGAGTTTTGGCGTTTTGGAGATTCGGAATCTAGGAGTTTCGGAATTTTGTAGTTTTGTAGTTTTGGAGTGTCAGAGTTTTGGAGTGTTGGAGTTTTGGAGCTTTGGAGTTTTGGAGTTTTGGAGTTTCGGAGTTTGGGAGTTTCGGAGTTTTGGAGTTTCAGAGTTTTCGAGGTTCAGGGTTGTGGAGTTTCGGAATTTTTGAGTTTTGGAGTTTCGGAGTTTCGGAGTTTTGGAGTTTTGGAGTTTCGGAGATTTGGAGTTTTGGCGTTTTGGAGATTCGGAATATTGGAGTTTCGGAATTTTGTAGTTTTGTAGTTTTGGAGTGTCAGAGTTCTGGAGTGTTGGAGCTTTGAGTTTTGGAGTTTATGAGTTTCTGAGTTTTGGATTTTGCACTTTTGGAGTTTTGGAGTTATGGAGTTCTGGAGTTTCGGAGTTTCGGAGTTTTGGAGTTTCAGAGTTTTGGAGGTTCAGGGTTGTGGAGTTTCGGAATTTTTGAGTATTGGAGTTCCGGAGTTTCGGAGTTTTGGAGAATTGCAGTTTTGGAATTTTTGTAGTTTCGAATTTTCAGAGTTTCGGATTTTTGGAGTTCCGGAGTTTTGGAGCTTCAGTTTTCGAGGTTCAGGGTTGTGGAGTTTCGGAATTTTTGAGTTTTGGAGTTTCGGAGTTTTGGAGTTTTGGAGTTTCGGAGTTTCGGAGTTTTGGAGTTTCAGAGTTTTCGAGGTTCAGGGTTGTGGAGTTTCGGAATTTTTGAGTTTTGGAGTTTTGGAGTTTTGGAGTTTCGAATTTTCGGAGTTTGGGATTTTTGGAGTTTTGGAGTTTCGGAGATTTGGAGTTTTGGCATTTTGGAGATTCGGAATCTTGGAGTTTCGGAATTTTGTAGTTTTGTAGTTTTGGAGTGTCGGAGTTTTGGAGTGTTGGAGTTTTGGAGCTTTGGAGTTTTGGAGTTTTTGAGTTTTGGAGTTTCGGAGTTTTGGAGTTTCAGAGTTTTGGAGGTTCAGGGTTGTGGAGTTTCGGAATTTTTGAGTTTTGGAGTTTCGGAGTTTCGGAGTTTTGGAGTATTGCAGTTTTGGAATTTTGGAGTTTTGGAGTTTCGGAGATTTGGAGTTCTGGCGTTTTCGAGATTCGGAATCTTGGAGTTTCGGAATTTTGTAGTTTTGTAGTTTTGGAGTGTCAGAGTTTTGGAGTGTTGGAGTTTTGGAGCTTTGGAGTTTTGGAGTTTTTGAGTTTTTGAGTTTTGGATTTTGACACTTTTGGAGTTTTGGAGTTTTGGAGTTTCGGAGTTTCGGAGTTTCGGAGTTTTGGAGTTTCAGAGTTTTGGAGGTTCAGGGTTGTGGAGTTTCGGAATTTTTGAGTTTTGGAGTTTCGGAGTTTTGGAGTTTTGGAGTTTTGGAGTTTCGGAGTTTTGGAGTTTCAGAGTTTTTGAGGTTCAGGGTTGTGGAGTTTCGGAATTTTTGAGTATTGGAGTTCCGGAGTTTCGGAGTTTTGGAGAATTGCAGTTTTGGAATTTTTGTAGTTTCGAATTTTCAGAGTTTCGGATTTTTGGAGTTTTGGAGTTTCGGAGTTTCGGAGTTTTGGAGTTTCAGACTTTTCGAGGTTCAGGGTTGTGGAATTTCGGAATTTTTGAGTTTTGGAGTTTCGGAGTTCCGGAGTTTCGGAGTTTTGGAGTTTTGCAGTTTCGGAGCTTTGGAGTTTCGGAGTTTTGGAGTTTCAGAGTTTTCGAGGTTCAGGGTTGTGGAGTTTCGGAATTTTTGAGTTTTGGAGTTTCGGAGTTTTGGAGTTTTGGTGTTTTGGAGTTTCGAATTTTCAGAGTTTCGGATTTTTGGAGTTTCGGAGTTCCGGAGATTTGGAGTTTCAGAGTTTTGGAGGTTCAGGGTTGTGGAGTTTCGGAATTTCTGAGTTTTGGAGTTTCGGAGTTTTGGAGTTTCGGAGTTTCGGAGTTTCAGAGTTTTCGAGGTTCAGGGTTGTGGAGTTTCGGAATTTTTGAGTTTTGGAGTTTCGGAGTTTCGGAATTTTTGAGTTTTGGAGTTTCGGAGTTTCGGAGTTTTGGAGCATTGCAGTTTTGGAGTTCTGGAGTTTTGGAGTTTGGAATTTTCAGAGTTTCGGATTTTTTGAGTTTTGGAGTTTCGGAGATTTGGAGTTTTGGCCTTTTGGAGATTCGGGGTCTTGGAGTTTCGGAATTTTGTAGTTTTGCAGTTTTGGAGTGTCGGAGGTTTGGAGTGTTGGAGTTTTGGAGTTTTGGAGTTCTGGAGTTTTGGAGTTTTGGAGTTTCGAATTTTCAGTTTCGGATTTTTGGAGTTTTGGAGTTTCGGAGATTTGGAGTTTTGGCGTTTTGGAGATTCGGAATCTTGGAATTTCGGAATTTTGTAGTTTTGTAGTTTTGGAGTGTCAGAGTTCTGGTGTGTTGGAGCTTTGAGTTTTGGAGTTTATGAGTTTCTGAGTTTTGGATTTTTGCACTTTTGGAGTTTTGGAGTTTTGGAGTTCTGGAGTTTCGGAGCTTCGGAGTTTTGGAGTTTCAGAGTTTTGGAGGTTCAGGGTTGTGGAGTTTCGGAATTTTTGAGTATTGGAGTTCCGGAGTTTTGGAGAATTGCAGTTTTGGAATTTTTGTAGTTTCGAATTTTCAGAGTTTCGGATTTTTGGAGTTTTGGAGTTTCGGAGTTCCGGAGTTCCGGAGTTTTGGAGTTTCAGAGTTTTCGAGGTTCAGGGTTGTGGAGTTTCGGAATTTTTGAGTTTTGGAGTTTCGGAGTTTTGGAGTTTTGGTGTTTTGGAGTTTCGAATTTTCAGAGTTTCGGATTTTTGGAGTTTTGGAGTTCCGGAGATTTGGAGTTTCAGAGTTTTGGAGGTTCAGGGTTGCGGAGTTTCGGAATTTTTGAGTTTTGGAGTTTCGGAGTTTTGGAGTTTTGGAGTTTCGGAGTTTCGGAGTTTTGGAGTTTCAGAGTTTTCGAGGTTCAGGGTTGTGGAGTTTCGGAATTTTTGAGTTTTGGAGTTTTGGAGTTTTGGAGTTTCGGAGATTTGGAGTTTTGGCATTTTGGAGATTCGGAATCTTGGAGTTTCGGAATTTTGTAGTTTCGTAGTTTTGGAGTGTCGGAGTTTTGGAGTGTTGGAGTTTTGGAGCTTTGGAGTTTTGGAGTATTGCAGTTTTGGAGTTTTGGGGTTTTGGAGTTTCGAATTTTCAGAGTTTCGGATTTTTCGAGTTTAGGAGTTTCGGAGTTTTGGAGTTTCAGAGTTTTCGAGGTTCAGGGTTGTGGAGTTTCGGAATTTTTGAGTTTTGGAGTTTCGGAGTTTCGGAGTTTTGGAGTTTTGGAGTTTCGAATTTTCAGTTTCGGATTTTTGGAGTTTTGGAGTTTCGGAGATTTGGAGTTTTGGCGTTTTGGAGATTCGGAATCTTGGAGTTTCGGAATTTTGTAGTTTTGTAGTTTTGGAGTGTCAGAGTTCTGGAGTGTTGGAGCTTTGAGTTTTGGAGTTAATGAGTTTCTGAGTTTTGGATTTTTGCACTTTTGGAGTTTTGGAGTTTTGGAGTTCTGGAGTTTTGGAGTTTCGGAGTTTTGGAGTTGCAGAGTTTTGGAGGTTCAGGGTTGTGGAGTTTCGGAATTTTTGAGTATTGGAGTTCCGGAGTTTCGGAGTTTTGGAGAATTGCAGTTTTGGAATTTTTGTAGTTTCGAATTTTCAGAGTGTCGGATTTTTGAGTTTTGGAGTTTCGGAGTTCCGGAGTTCCGGAGTTTTGGAGTTTCAGAGTTTTCGATTTTCAGGGTTGTGGAGTTTCGGAATTTTTGAGTTTTGGAGTTTCGGAGTTTTGGAGTTTTGGTGTTTTGGAGTTTCGAATTTTCAGAGTTTCGGATTTTTGGAGTTTTGGAGTTCTGGAGATTTGGAGTTTCAGAGTTTTGGAGGTTCAGGGTTGTGGAGTTTCGGAATTTTTGAGTTTTGGAGTTTCGGAGTGTCGGAGTTTTGGAGTTTCAGAGTTTTCGAGGTTCAGGGTTGTGGAGTTTCGGAATTTTTGAGTTTTGGAGTTTTGGAGTTTCGGAGATTTGGAGTTTTGGCATTTTGGAGATTCGGAATCTTGGAGTTTCGGAATTTTGTAGTTTTGTAGTTTTAGAGTGTCGGAGTTTTGGAGTGTTGGAGTTTTGGAGCTTTGGAGTTTTGGAGTTTTTGAGTTTTGGAGCTTTGGAGTTTTGGATTTTTGCACTTTTGGAGTTTTGGAGTTTTGGAGTTTGGGAGTTTCAGAGTTTTGGAGTTTCGGAGTTTTGGAGTTTCAGAGTTTTGGAGGTTCAGGGTTGTGGAATTTCGGAATTTTTGAGTTTTGGAGTTTCGGAGTTTTGGAGTATTGCAGTTTTGGAATTTTGGAGTTTTGGAGTTTCGAATTTTCAGAGTTTCGGATTTTTGGAGTTTTGGAGTTTCGGAGATTTGGAGTTTTGGCGTTTTGGAGATTCGGAATCTTGGAGATTCGGAATTTTGTAGTTTTGTAGTTTTGGAGTGTCAGAGTTCTGGAGTGTTGGAGCTTTGAGTTTTGGAGTTTATGAGTTTCTGAGTTTTGGATTTTTGCACTTTTGGAGTTTCGGAGTTTTGGAGTTTTGGAGTTTTGGAGTTTCGGAGTTTTGGAGTTTCAGAGTTTTTGAGGTTCAGGGTTGTGGAGTTTCGGAATTTTTGAGTATTGGAGTTCCGGAGTTTCGGAGTTTTGGAGAATTGCAGTTTTGGAATTTTTGTAGTTTCGAATTTTCAGAGTTTCGGATTTTTGGAGTTTTGGAGTTTCGGAGTTTCGGAGTTTTGGAGTTTCAGACTTTTCGAGGTTCAGGGTTGTGGAATTTCGGAATTTTTGAGTTTTGGAGTTTCGGAGTTCCGGAGTTTCGGAGTTTTGGAGTTTTGCAGTTTCGGAGCTTTGGAGTTTCGGAGTTTTGGAGTTTCAGAGTTTTCGAGGTTCAGGGTTGTGGAGTTTCGGAATTTTTGAGTTTTGGAGTTTCGGAGTTTTGGAGTTTTGGTGTTTTGGAGTTTCGAATTTTCAGAGTTTCGGATTTTTGGAGTTTCGGAGTTCCGGAGATTTGGAGTTTCAGAGTTTTGGAGGTTCAGGGTTGTGGAGTTTCGGAATTTCTGAGTTTTGGAGTTTCGGAGTTTTGGAGTTTCGGAGTTTCGGAGTTTCAGAGTTTTCGAGGTTCAGGGTTGTGGAGTTTCGGAATTTTTGAGTTTTGGAGTTTCGGAGTTTCGGAATTTTTGAGTTTTGGAGTTTCGGAGTTTCGGAGTTTTGGAGCATTGCAGTTTTGGAGTTCTGGAGTTTTGGAGTTTGGAATTTTCAGAGTTTCGGATTTTTTGAGTTTTGGAGTTTCGGAGATTTGGAGTTTTGGCCTTTTGGAGATTCGGGGTCTTGGAGTTTCGGAATTTTGTAGTTTTGCAGTTTTGGAGTGTCGGAGGTTTGGAGTGTTGGAGTTTTGGAGTTTTGGAGTTCTGGAGTTTTGGAGTTTTGGAGTTTCGAATTTTCAGTTTCGGATTTTTGGAGTTTTGGAGTTTCGGAGATTTGGAGTTTTGGCGTTTTGGAGATTCGGAATCTTGGAATTTCGGAATTTTGTAGTTTTGTAGTTTTGGAGTGTCAGAGTTCTGGTGTGTTGGAGCTTTGAGTTTTGGAGTTTATGAGTTTCTGAGTTTTGGATTTTTGCACTTTTGGAGTTTTGGAGTTTTGGAGTTCTGGAGTTTCGGAGCTTCGGAGTTTTGGAGTTTCAGAGTTTTGGAGGTTCAGGGTTGTGGAGTTTCGGAATTTTTGAGTATTGGAGTTCCGGAGTTTTGGAGAATTGCAGTTTTGGAATTTTTGTAGTTTCGAATTTTCAGAGTTTCGGATTTTTGGAGTTTTGGAGTTTCGGAGTTCCGGAGTTCCGGAGTTTTGGAGTTTCAGAGTTTTCGAGGTTCAGGGTTGTGGAGTTTCGGAATTTTTGAGTTTTGGAGTTTCGGAGTTTTGGAGTTTTGGTGTTTTGGAGTTTCGAATTTTCAGAGTTTCGGATTTTTGGAGTTTTGGAGTTCCGGAGATTTGGAGTTTCAGAGTTTTGGAGGTTCAGGGTTGCGGAGTTTCGGAATTTTTGAGTTTTGGAGTTTCGGAGTTTTGGAGTTTTGGAGTTTCGGAGTTTCGGAGTTTTGGAGTTTCAGAGTTTTCGAGGTTCAGGGTTGTGGAGTTTCGGAATTTTTGAGTTTTGGAGTTTTGGAGTTTTGGAGTTTCGGAGATTTGGAGTTTTGGCATTTTGGAGATTCGGAATCTTGGAGTTTCGGAATTTTGTAGTTTCGTAGTTTTGGAGTGTCGGAGTTTTGGAGTGTTGGAGTTTTGGAGCTTTGGAGTTTTGGAGTATTGCAGTTTTGGAGTTTTGGGGTTTTGGAGTTTCGAATTTTCAGAGTTTCGGATTTTTCGAGTTTAGGAGTTTCGGAGTTTTGGAGTTTCAGAGTTTTCGAGGTTCAGGGTTGTGGAGTTTCGGAATTTTTGAGTTTTGGAGTTTCGGAGTTTCGGAGTTTTGGAGTTTTGGAGTTTCGAATTTTCAGTTTCGGATTTTTGGAGTTTTGGAGTTTCGGAGATTTGGAGTTTTGGCGTTTTGGAGATTCGGAATCTTGGAGTTTCGGAATTTTGTAGTTTTGTAGTTTTGGAGTGTCAGAGTTCTGGAGTGTTGGAGCTTTGAGTTTTGGAGTTAATGAGTTTCTGAGTTTTGGATTTTTGCACTTTTGGAGTTTTGGAGTTTTGGAGTTCTGGAGTTTTGGAGTTTCGGAGTTTTGGAGTTTCAGAGTTTTGGAGGTTCAGGGTTGTGGAGTTTCGGAATTTTTGAGTATTGGAGTTCCGGAGTTTCGGAGTTTTGGAGAATTGCAGTTTTGGAATTTTTGTAGTTTCGAATTTTCAGAGTGTCGGATTTTTGAGTTTTGGAGTTTCGGAGTTCCGGAGTTCCGGAGTTTTGGAGTTTCAGAGTTTTCGATTTTCAGGGTTGTGGAGTTTCGGAATTTTTGAGTTTTGGAGTTTCGGAGTTTTGGAGTTTTGGTGTTTTGGAGTTTCGAATTTTCAGAGTTTCGGATTTTTGGAGTTTTGGAGTTCTGGAGATTTGGAGTTTCAGAGTTTTGGAGGTTCAGGGTTGTGGAGTTTCGGAATTTTTGAGTTTTGGAGTTTCGGAGTGTCGGAGTTTTGGAGTTTCAGAGTTTTCGAGGTTCAGGGTTGTGGAGTTTCGGAATTTTTGAGTTTTGGAGTTTTGGAGTTTCGGAGATTTGGAGTTTTGGCATTTTGGAGATTCGGAATCTTGGAGTTTCGGAATTTTGTAGTTTTGTAGTTTTAGAGTGTCGGAGTTTTGGAGTGTTGGAGTTTTGGAGCTTTGGAGTTTTGGAGTTTTTGAGTTTTGGAGCTTTGGAGTTTTGGATTTTTGCACTTTTGGAGTTTTGGAGTTTTGGAGTTTGGGAGTTTCAGAGTTTTGGAGTTTCGGAGTTTTGGAGTTTCAGAGTTTTGGAGGTTCAGGGTTGTGGAATTTCGGAATTTTTGAGTTTTGGAGTTTCGGAGTTTTGGAGTATTGCAGTTTTGGAATTTTGGAGTTTTGGAGTTTCGAATTTTCAGAGTTTCGGATTTTTGGAGTTTTGGAGTTTCGGAGATTTGGAGTTTTGGCGTTTTGGAGATTCGGAATCTTGGAGATTCGGAATTTTGTAGTTTTGTAGTTTTGGAGTGTCAGAGTTTTGGAGTGTTGGAGTTTTGGAGCTTTGGAGTTTTTGAGTTTTTGAGTTTTGGATTTTTGCACATTTGGAGTTTTGGAGTTTTGGAGTTTCGAATTTACAGAGTTTCGGATTTTCGGAGTTTTGGAGTTTCGGAGATTTGGAGTTTTGGCGTTTTGGAGATTCGGGGTCTTGGAGTTTCGGAATTTTGCAGTTTTGTAGTTTTGGAGTGTCGGAGTTTTGGAGTGTTGGAGTTTTGGAGTTTCGGAGTTTCAGAGTTTTGGAGTTTCAGAGTTTCAGAGTTCTGGAGGTTCAGGGTTGTGGAGTGTCGGAATTTTTGAGTTTTGGAGTTTCGGAGTTTTGAAGTTTTGCGGTTTTGGAGTTTTGGAGTTTCGAATTTTCAGTTTCGGATTTTTGGAGTTTTGGAGTTTTCGAGATTTGGAGTTTCGGCGTTTTGGAGATTCGGAGTCTTGGAGTGTCGGAATTTTGTAGTTTTGTAGTTTTGGAGTGTTGGAGTTTTGGAGTGTTGGAGTTTTGGAGCTTTGGAGTTTTGGAGTTTTTTAGTTTTTTAGTTTTGGATTTTTGCACTTTTGGAGTTTTGGAGTTTTGGAGTTTCGGAGTTTCGGAGTATTGGAGTTTCAGAGTTTTGGAGGTTCAGGGTTGTGGAGTTTCGGAATTTTTGAGTTTTGGAGTTTCGGAGTTTCGGAGTTTTGGAGAATTGCAGTTTTGGAGTTTTGGGGTTTTGGAGTTTCGAATTTTCAGAGTTTCGGATTTTTCGAGTTTAGGAGTTTCGGAGTTTCGGAGTTTTGGAGTTTCAGAGTTTTCGAGGTTCAGGGTTGTGGAGTTTCGGAATTTTTGAGTTTTGGAGTTTCGGAGTTTCGGAGTTTTGGAGTTTTGGAGTTTCGAATTTTCAGTTTCGGATTTTTGGAGTTTTGGAGTTTCGGAGATTTGGAGTTTTGGCGTTTTGGAGATTCGGAATCTTGGAGTTTCGGAATTTTGTAGTTTTGTAGTTTTGGAGTGTCAGAGTTCTGGTGTGTTGGAGCTTTGAGTTTTGGAGTTTATGAGTTTCTGAGTTTTGGATTTTTGCACTTTTGGAGTTTTGGAGTTTTGGAGTTCTGGAGTTTCGGAGTTTCGGAGTTTTGGAGTTTCAGAGTTTTGGAGGTTCAGGGTTGTGGAGTTTCGGAATTTTTGAGTATTGGAGTTCCGGAGTTTTGGAGAATTGCAGTTTTGGAATTTTTGTAGTTTCGAATTTTCAGTTTCGGATTTTTGGAGTTTTGGAGTTTCGGAGTTCCGGAGTTCCGGAGTTTTGGAGTTTCAGAGTTTTCGAGGTTCAGGGTTGTGGAGTTTCGGAATTTTTGAGTTTTGGAGTTTCGGAGTTTTGGAGTTTTGGTGTTTTGGAGTTTCGAATTTTCAGAGTTTCGGATTTTTGGAGTTTTGGAGTTCCAGAGATTTGGAGTTTCAGAGTTTTGGAGGTTCAGGGTTGTGGAGTTTCGGAATTTTTGAGTTTTGGAGTTTCGGAGTTTTGGAGTTTTGGAGTTTCGGAGTTTCGGAGTTTTGGAGTTTCAGAGTTTTCGAGGTTCAGGGTTGTGGAGTTTCGGAATTTTTGAGTTTTGGAGTTTTGGAGTTTCGAATTTTCAGAGTTTGGAGGTATGGATTTTTGGATATTCAGGGTTTTGTTCCAGAATTTTGTAGTTTTGGAGTTTTGGAGTGTCGGAGTTTCGAATTATTGGAGTTTTCGAGTTTTGGAATTTTTGATTTTTGGAGGTATGGATTTTTGGAGTTTCGGAGTTGTGGAGATTCGGGTTTGTGGAGTTTTGGAGTTTTGGAGTTTTGGATTTTTGCACTTTTGGAGTTTTGGAGTTTTGGAGTTTCGGAGTTTTGGAGTTTCGGAGTTTTGGAGTTTCGGAGATTTGGAGTTTTGGCATTTTGGAGATTCGGAATCTTGGAGTTTCGGAATTTTGTAGCTTTGTAGTTTTGGAGTGTCGGAGTTTTGGAGTGTTGGAGTTTTGGAGCTTTGGAGTTTTGGAGAATTGCAGTTTTGGAGTTTTGGGGTTTTGGAGTTTCGAATTTTCAGAGTTTCGGATTTTTCGAGTTTAGGAGTTTCGGTTTGCTCTTCTGAGTTTCGAAGTTTCGGAGTTTTGGAGTTTCAGAGTTTTCGAGGTTCAGGGTTGTGGATTTTCGGAATTTTTGAGTTTTGGAGTTTCGGAGTTTCGGAGTTTTGGAGTTTTGGAGTTTCGAATTTTCAGTTTTGGAGATTTGGAGTTTTGGCGTTTTGGAGATTCGGAATCTTGGAGTTTCGGAATTTTGTAGTTTTGTAGTTTTGGAGTGTCAGAGTTCTGGAGTGTTGGAGCTTTGAGTTTTGGAGTTAATGAGTTTCTGAGTTTTGGATTTTTGCACTTTTGGAGTTTTGGAGTTTTGGAGTTCTGGAGTTTCGGAGTTTCGGAGTTTTGGAGTTTCAGAGTTTTGGAGGTTCAGGGTTGTGGAGTTTCGGAATTTTTGAGTATTGGAGTTCCGGAGTTTCGGAGTTTTGGAGAATTGCAGTTTTGGAATTTTTGTAGTTTCGAATTTTCAGAGTTTCGGATTTTTGAGTTTTGGAGTTTCGGAGTTCTGGAGTTCCGGAGTTTTGGAGTTTCAGAGTTTTCGAGGTTCAGGGTTGTGGAGTTTCGGAATTTTTGAGTTTTGGAGTTTTGGAGTTTTGGAGTTTCGGAGTTTCGGAGTTTCGGAGTTTTGGAGTTTCAGAGCTTTGGAGGTTCAGGGTTGTGGAGTTTCGGAATTTTTGAGTTTTGGAGTTTCAGAGTTTCGGAGTTTTGGAGTATTGCAGTTTTGGAATTTTGGAGTTTTGGAGTTTCGAATTTTCAGAGTTTCGGATTTTTGGAGTTTTGGAGTTTCGGAGATTTGGAGTTTTGGCGTTTTTGAGATTCGGAATCTTGGAGTTTCGGAATTTTGTAGTTTTGTAGTTTTGGAGTGTCACAGTTTTGGAGTGTTGGAGTTTTGGAGCTTTGGAGTTTTGGAGTTTTTGAGTTTTTGAGTTTTGGATTTTTGCACTTTTGGAGTTTTGGAGTTTTGGAGTTTCGGAGTTTCGGAGTTTTGGAGTTTCAGAGTTTTGGAGGTTCAGTGTTGTGGAGTTTCGGCATTTTTGAGTATTGGAGTTTCGGAGTTTCGGAGTTTTGGAGAATTACAGTTTTGTAGTTTTGGAGTTTCGAATTTTCAGAGTTTCGGATTTTTGGAGTTTTGGAGTTTTGGAGTTTCGGAGTTTCGGAGTTTTGGAGTATTGCAGTTTTGGAGTTTTGGAGTTTTGGAGTTGCGAATTTTCAGAGTTTAGGATTTTTGGAGTTTTGGAGTTTTGGCGAATTGGAGTTTTGGCGTTTTCGAGATTCGGAATCTTGGAGTTTCGGAATTTTGTAGTTTTGTAGTTTTGGAGTTTAGGAGTTTCGGAGTTTCGGAGTTTCGGAGTTTCGGAGTTTTGGAGTTTCAGAGTTTTCGAGGTTCACGGTTGTGGAGTTTCGGAATTTTTGAGTTTTGGAGTTTCGGAGTTTCGGAGTTTTGGAGTTTTGGAGTTTCGAATTTTCAGTTCCGGATTTTTTGAAGTTTTGGAGTTTCGGAGATTTGGAGTTTTGGCGTTTTGGAGATTCGGAATCTTGGAGTTTCGGAATTTTGTAGTTTTGTAGTTTTGGAGTGTCAGAGTTTTGGAGTGTTGGAGTTATGGAGCTTTGGAGTTTTGGAGTTTTTGAGTTTTGGAGTTTTGGATTTTTGCACTTTTGGAGTTTTGGAGTTTCGGAGTTTCGGAGTTTCGGAGTTTTGGAGTTTCAGAGTTTTGGAGGTTCAGGGTTGTGGAGTTTCGGAATTTTTGATGTTTTGGAGTTTCGGAGTTTCGGAGTTTTGGAGTATTGCAGTTTTGGAATTTTGGAGTTTTGGAGTTTCGGAGATTTGGAGTTTTGGCGTTTTTGAGATTCGGAATCTTGGAGTTTCGGAATTTTGTAGTTTTGTAGTTTTGGAGTGTCACAGTTTTGGAGTGTTGGAGTTTTGGAGCTTTGGAGTTTTGGAGTTTTTAAGTTTTTGAGTTTTTCAGTTTTGGATTTTTGCACTTTTGGAGTTTTGGAGTTTTGGAGTTTCGGAGTTTCGGAGTTTTGGAGTTTCAGAGTTTTGGAGGTTCTGTGTTGTGGAGTTTCGGCATTTTTGAGTATTGGAGTTTCGGAGTTTTGGAGAATTGCAGTTTCGGATTTTTGGAGTTTTGGAGTTTTGGAGTTTCGGAGTTTCGGAGTTTTGGAGTATTGCAGTTTTGGAGTTTTGGAGTTTTGGAGTTGCGAATTTTCAGAGTTTAGGATTTTTGGAGTTTTGGAGTTTTGGAGAATTGGAGTTTTGGCATTTTCGAGATTCGGAATCTTGGAGTTTCGGAATTTTGTAGTTTTGGAGTTTTGGAGTTTCAGAGTTTTGGAGATTCAGGGTTGTGGAGTGTCGGAATTTTTGAGTTTTGGAGTTTCGGAGTTTCGGAGTTTTGGAGTTTTGCAGTTTTGGAGTTTTGGAGTGTCGGAGTTTCGGAGTGTTGGAGTTTTGGAGTTTTAGAGTTTTAGAGTTTTGGAGTTTTGAAATTTTTGAGTTTCGGATTTTTGGAGTTTGGAGTTTTTAAGTTTTGGATTTTTGAGTTTTGGATTTTGGATTTTTGGAGTTTTTGTGTTTTTGAGTTTTGGAGTTTTGGATTTTTGCACTTTTGGAGGTTTGGAGTTTTGGAGTTTTGGATTTTTGGAGCTTTGGAGGTATGGATTTTTGGATATTCAGGGTTTTGTTCCAGACTTTTGTAGTTTTGGAGTTTTGGAGTGTCGGAGTTTCGAATTATTGGAGTTTTCGAGTTTTGGAATTTTTGATTTTTGGAGGTATGGATTTTTGGAGTTTCGGAGTTGTGGAGATTCGGGTTTGTGGAGTTTTGGAGTTTTGGAGTTTTGGATTTTTGCACTTTTGGAGTTTTGGAGTTTTGGAGTTTCGGAGTTTTGGAGTTTCGGAGTTTTGGAGTTTCGGAGTTTTGGAGATTCAGGGTTGTGGAGTTTCGGAATTTTTGAGTTTTGGAGTTTTGGAGTTTCGGAGTTCCGGAGTTTCGGAGTTTCGGAGTTTTGGAGTTTTGCAGTTTCGGAGTTTTGGAGTTTTGGAGTTTCGGAGTTTTGGAGTTTCAGAGTTTTCGAGGTTCAGGGTTGTGGAGTTTGTGAATTTTTGAATTTTGGAGTTTCGGAGTTTCGGAGTTTTGGAGTTTCGAATTTACAGAGTTTCGGATTTTCGGAGTTTTGGAGTTTCGGAGATTTGGAGTTTTGGCGTTTTGGAGATTCGGGGTCTTGGAGTTTCGGAATTTTGCAGTTTTGTAGTTTTGGAGTGTCGGAGTTTTGGAGTGTTGGAGTTTTGGAGTTTCGGAGTTTCGGAGTTTCAGAGTTTTGGAGTTTCAGAGTTTCAGAGTTCTGGAGGTTCAGTGTTGTGGAGTGTCGGAATTTTTGAGTTTTCGAGTTTCGCAGTTTCGGAGTTTTGAAGTTTTGCGGTTTTGGAGTTTTGGAGTTTCGAATTTTCAGTTTCGGATTTTTGGAGTTTTGGAGTTTTCGAGATTTGGAGTTTCGGCGTTTTGGAGATTCGGAGTCTTGGAGTGTCGGAATTTTGTAGTTTTGTAGTTTTGGAGTGTTGGAGTTTTGGAGTGTTGGAGTTTTGGAGCTTTGGAGTTTTGGAGTTTTTGAGTTTTTTAGTTTTGGATTTTTGCACTTTTGGAGTTTTGGAGTTTTGGAGTTTCGGAGTTTCGGAGTTTTGGAGTTTCAGAGTTTTGGAGGTTCAGGGTTGTGGAGTTTCGGAATTTTTGAGTTTTGGAGTTTCGGAGTTTCGGAGTTTTGGAGAATTGCAGTTTTGGAGTTTTGGGGATTTGGAGTTTCGAATTTTCAGAGTTTCGGATTTTTCGAGTTTAGGAGTTTCGGAGTTTTGGAGTTTCAGAGTTTTCGAGGTTCAGGGTTGTGGAGTTTCGGAATTTTTGAGTTTTGGAGTTTCGGAGTTTCAGAGTTTTGGAGTTTTGGAGTTTCGAATTTTCAGTTTCGGATTTTTGGAGTTTTGGAGTTTCGGAGATTTGGAGTTTTGGCGTTTTGGAGATTCGGAATCTTGGAGTTTCGGAATTTTGTAGTTTTGTAGTTTTGGAGTGTCAGAGTTCTGGTGTGTTGGAGCTTTGAGTTTTGGAGTTTATGATTTTCTGAGTTTTGGATTTTTGCACTTTTGGAGTTTTGGAGTTTTGGAGTTCTGGAGTTTCGGAGTTTCGGAGTTTTGGAGTTTCAGAGTTTTGGAGGTTCAGGGTTGTGGAGTTTCTGAATTTTTGAGTATTGGAGTTCCGGAGGTTTGGAGTATTGCAGTTTTGGAGTTTTGGAGTTTTGGAGTTTCAGAGATTTGGAGTTTTGGCGTTTTGGAGATTCGGAATCTTGGAGTTTCGGAATTTTGTAGTTTTGTAGTTTTGGAGTGTTGGAGCTTTGGAGTTTTGGAGTTTATGAGTTTTTGAGTTTTGGATTTTCGGAGTTTTGGAGTTTCAGAGTTTTGGAGGTTCAGGGTTGTGGAATTTCGGAATTTTTGAGTATTGGAGTTTCGGAGTTTCGGAGTTTTGGAGAATTGCAGTTTTGGAATTTTTGGAGTTTCGAATTTTCAGAGTTTCGGATTTTTGGAGTTTTGGAGTTTCGGAGTTTTGGAGTTTCAGAGTTTTCGAGGTTCAGGGTTGTGGAGTTTCGGAATTTTTGAGTTTTGGAGTTTCAAAGTTTTGGAGTTTTGGAGTTTTGGAGTTTCGAATTTTCAGAGTTTGGGATTTTTGGAGTTTTGGAGTTTCAGAGATTTGGAGTTTTGGCGTTTTGGAGATTCGGAATCTAGGAGTTTCGGAATTTTGTAGTTTTGTAGTTTTGGAGTGTCAGAGTTTTGGAGTGTTGGAGTTTTGGAGCTTTGGAGTTTTGGAGTTTTGGAGTTTTGGAGTTTCGGAGTTTGGGAGTTTCGGAGTTTTGGAGTTTCAGAGTTTTGGAGGTTCAGGGTTGTGGAGTTTCGGAATTTTTGAGTTTTGGAGTTTCGGAGTTTCGGAGAATTGCAGTTTTGGAGTTTTGGGGTTTTGGAGTTTCGAATTTTCAGAGTTTCGGATTTTTCGAGTTTAGGAGTTTCGGAGTTTCGGAGTTTTGGAGTTTCAGAGTTTTCGAGGTTCAGGGTTGTGGAGTTTCGGAATTTTGTAGTTTTGTAGTTTTGGAGTGTCAGAGTTCTGGAGTGTTGGAGCTTTGAGTTTTGGAGTTTATGAGTTTCTGAGTTTTGGATTTTGCACTTTTGGAGTTTTGGAGTTATGGAGTTCTGGAGTTTCGGAGTTTCGGAGTTTTGGAGTTTCAGAGTTTTGGAGGTTCAGGGTTGTGGAGTTTCGGAATTTTTGAGTATTGGAGTTCCGGAGTTTCGGAGTTTTGGAGAATTGCAGTTTTGGAATTTTTGTAGTTTCGAATTTTCAGAGTTTCGGATTTTTGGAGTTCCGGAGTTTTGGAGCTTCAGTTTTCGAGGTTCAGGGTTGTGGAGTTTCGGAATTTTTGAGTTTTGGAGTTTCGGAGTTTTGGAGTTTTGGAGTTTCGGAGTTTCGGAGTTTTGGAGTTTCAGAGTTTTCGAGGTTCAGGGTTGTGGAGTTTCGGAATTTTTGAGTTTTGGAGTTTTGGAGTTTTGGAGTTTCGAATTTTCGGAGTTTGGGATTTTTGGAGTTTTGGAGTTTCGGAGATTTGGAGTTTTGGCATTTTGGAGATTCGGAATCTTGGAGTTTCGGAATTTTGTAGTTTTGTAGTTTTGGAGTGTCGGAGTTTTGGAGTGTTGGAGTTTTGGAGCTTTGGAGTTTTGGAGTTTTTGAGTTTTGGAGTTTCGGAGTTTTGGAGTTTCAGAGTTTTGGAGGTTCAGGGTTGTGGAGTTTCGGAATTTTTGAGTTTTGGAGTTTCGGAGTTTCGGAGTTTTGGAGTATTGCAGTTTTGGAATTTTGGAGTTTTGGAGTTTCGGAGATTTGGAGTTCTGGCGTTTTCGAGATTCGGAATCTTGGAGTTTCGGAATTTTGTAGTTTTGTAGTTTTGGAGTGTCAGAGTTTTGGAGTGTTGGAGTTTTGGAGCTTTGGAGTTTTGGAGTTTTTGAGTTTTTGAGTTTTGGATTTTGACACTTTTGGAGTTTTGGAGTTTTGGAGTTTCGGAGTTTCGGAGTTTCGGAGTTTCGGAGTTTTGGAGTTTCAGAGTTTTGGAGGTTCAGGGTTGTGGAGTTTCGGAATTTTTGAGTTTTGGAGTTTCGGAGTTTTGGAGTTTTGGAGTTTTGGAGTTTCGGAGTTTTGGAGTTTCAGAGTTTTTGAGGTTCAGGGTTGTGGAGTTTCGGAATTTTTGAGTATTGGAGTTCCGGAGTTTCGGAGTTTTGGAGAATTGCAGTTTTGGAATTTTTGTAGTTTCGAATTTTCAGAGTTTCGGATTTTTGGAGTTTTGGAGTTTCGGAGTTTCGGAGTTTTGGAGTTTCAGACTTTTCGAGGTTCAGGGTTGTGGAATTTCGGAATTTTTGAGTTTTGGAGTTTCGGAGTTCCGGAGTTTCGGAGTTTTGGAGTTTTGCAGTTTCGGAGCTTTGGAGTTTCGGAGTTTTGGAGTTTCAGAGTTTTCGAGGTTCAGGGTTGTGGAGTTTCGGAATTTTTGAGTTTTGGAGTTTCGGAGTTTTGGAGTTTTGGTGTTTTGGAGTTTCGAATTTTCAGAGTTTCGGATTTTTGGAGTTTCGGAGTTCCGGAGATTTGGAGTTTCAGAGTTTTGGAGGTTCAGGGTTGTGGAGTTTCGGAATTTCTGAGTTTTGGAGTTTCGGAGTTTTGGAGTTTCGGAGTTTCGGAGTTTCAGAGTTTTCGAGGTTCAGGGTTGTGGAGTTTCGGAATTTTTGAGTTTTGGAGTTTCGGAGTTTCGGAATTTTTGAGTTTTGGAGTTTCGGAGTTTCGGAGTTTTGGAGCATTGCAGTTTTGGAGTTCTGGAGTTTTGGAGTTTGGAATTTTCAGAGTTTCGGATTTTTTGAGTTTTGGAGTTTCGGAGATTTGGAGTTTTGGCCTTTTGGAGATTCGGGGTCTTGGAGTTTCGGAATTTTGTAGTTTTGCAGTTTTGGAGTGTCGGAGGTTTGGAGTGTTGGAGTTTTGGAGTTTTGGAGTTCTGGAGTTTTGGAGTTTTGGAGTTTCGAATTTTCAGTTTCGGATTTTTGGAGTTTTGGAGTTTCGGAGATTTGGAGTTTTGGCGTTTTGGAGATTCGGAATCTTGGAATTTCGGAATTTTGTAGTTTTGTAGTTTTGGAGTGTCAGAGTTCTGGTGTGTTGGAGCTTTGAGTTTTGGAGTTTATGAGTTTCTGAGTTTTGGATTTTTGCACTTTTGGAGTTTTGGAGTTTTGGAGTTCTGGAGTTTCGGAGCTTCGGAGTTTTGGAGTTTCAGAGTTTTGGAGGTTCAGGGTTGTGGAGTTTCGGAATTTTTGAGTATTGGAGTTCCGGAGTTTTGGAGAATTGCAGTTTTGGAATTTTTGTAGTTTCGAATTTTCAGAGTTTCGGATTTTTGGAGTTTTGGAGTTTCGGAGTTCCGGAGTTCCGGAGTTTTGGAGTTTCAGAGTTTTCGAGGTTCAGGGTTGTGGAGTTTCGGAATTTTTGAGTTTTGGAGTTTCGGAGTTTTGGAGTTTTGGTGTTTTGGAGTTTCGAATTTTCAGAGTTTCGGATTTTTGGAGTTTTGGAGTTCCGGAGATTTGGAGTTTCAGAGTTTTGGAGGTTCAGGGTTGCGGAGTTTCGGAATTTTTGAGTTTTGGAGTTTCGGAGTTTTGGAGTTTTGGAGTTTCGGAGTTTCGGAGTTTTGGAGTTTCAGAGTTTTCGAGGTTCAGGGTTGTGGAGTTTCGGAATTTTTGAGTTTTGGAGTTTTGGAGTTTCGGAGATTTGGAGTTTTGGCATTTTGGAGATTCGGAATCTTGGAGTTTCGGAATTTTGTAGTTTCGTAGTTTTGGAGTGTCGGAGTTTTGGAGTGTTGGAGTTTTGGAGCTTTGGAGTTTTGGAGTATTGCAGTTTTGGAGTTTTGGGGTTTTGGAGTTTCGAATTTTCAGAGTTTCGGATTTTTCGAGTTTAGGAGTTTCGGAGTTTTGGAGTTTCAGAGTTTTCGAGGTTCAGGGTTGCGGAGTTTCGGAATTTTTGAGTTTTGGAGTTTCGGAGTTTCGGAGTTTTGGAGTTTTGGAGTTTCGAATTTTCAGTTTCGGATTTTTGGAGTTTTGGAGTTTCGGAGATTTGGAGTTTTCGCGTTTTGGAGATTCGGAATCTTGGAGTTTCGGAATTTTGTAGTTTTGTAGTTTTGGAGTGTCAGAGTTCTGGAGTGTTGGAGCTTTGAGTTTTGGAGTTAATGAGTTTCTGAGTTTTGGATTTTTGCACTTTTGGAGTTTTGGAGTTTTGGAGTTCTGGAGTTTTGGAGTTTCGGAGTTTTGGAGTTTCAGAGTTTTGGAGGTTCAGGGTTGTGGAGTTTCGGAATTTTTGAGTATTGGAGTTCCGGAGTTTCGGAGTTTTGGAGAATTGCAGTTTTGGAATTTTTGTAGTTTCGAATTTTCAGAGTGTCGGATTTTTGAGTTTTGGAGTTTCGGAGTTCCGGAGTTCCGGAGTTTTGGAGTTTCAGAGTTTTCGATTTTCAGGGTTGTGGAGTTTCGGAATTTTTGAGTTTTGGAGTTTCGGAGTTTTGGAGTTTTGGTGTTTTGGAGTTTCGAATTTTCAGAGTTTCGGATTTTTGGAGTTTTGGAGTTCTGGAGATTTGGAGTTTCAGAGTTTTGGAGGTTCAGGGTTGTGGAGTTTCGGAATTTTTGAGTTTTGGAGTTTCGGAGTGTCGGAGTTTTGGAGTTTCAGAGTTTTCGAGGTTCAGGGTTGT
The DNA here is from genome assembly GCF_055824585.1 of Amblyomma mixtum. Classification (NCBI taxonomy): domain Eukaryota; kingdom Metazoa; phylum Arthropoda; class Arachnida; order Ixodida; family Ixodidae; genus Amblyomma; species Amblyomma mixtum. Next base: position 112,375,767 of record NC_143012.1, on the reverse strand, counting down.
GGAGTTTCGGAATTTTTGAGTTTTGGAGTTTTGGAGTTTCGGAGATTTGGAGTTTTGGCATTTTGGAGATTCGGAATCTTGGAGTTTCGGAATTTTGTAGTTTTGTAGTTTTAGAGTGTCGGAGTTTTGGAGTGTTGGAGTTTTGGAGCTTTGGAGTTTTGGAGTTTTTGAGTTTTGGAGTTTTGGAGTTTTGGATTTTTGCACTTTTGGAGTTTTGGAGTTTTGGAGTTTGGGAGTTTCAGAGTTTTGGAGTTTCGGAGTTTTGGAGTTTCAGAGTTTTGGAGGTTCAGGGTTGTGGAATTTCGGAATTTTTGAGTTTTGGAGTTTCGGAGTTTTGGAGTATTGCAGTTTTGGAATTTTGGAGTTTTGGAGTTTCGAATTTTCAGAGTTTCGGATTTTTGGAGTTTTGGAGTTTCGGAGATTTGGAGTTTTGGCGTTTTGGAGATTCGGAATCTTGGAGATTCGGAATTTTGTAGTTTTGTAGTTTTGGAGTGTCAGAGTTTTGGAGTGTTGGAGTTTTGGAGCTTTGGAGTTTTTGAGTTTTTGAGTTTTGGATTTTTGCACATTTGGAGTTTTGGAGTTTTGGAGTTTCGGAGTTTTGGAGTTTCAGAGTTTTGGAGGTTCAGGGTTGTGGAGTTTCGGAATTTTTGAGTATTGGAGTTTCGGAGTTTCGGAGTTTTGGAGAATTGCAGTTTTGGAGTTTTGGAGTTTCGAATTTTCAGAGTTTCGGATTTTTGAGTTTTGGAGTTTCGGAGTTTTGGAGTTTCAGAGTTTTCGAGGTTCAGGGTTGTGGAGTTTCGGAATTTTTGAGTTTTGGAGTTTTGGAGTTTCGGAGATTGGGAGTTTTGGCGTTTTGAAGATTCGGAATCTTGGAGTTTCGGAATTTTGTAGTTTTGTAGTTTTCGAGTGTCGGAGTTTTGGAGTGTTGGAGTTTTGGAGCTTTGGGGTTTTGGAGTTTTGAGTTTTGGAGTTTTGGATTTTTGCACTTTTGGAGTTTTGGAGTTTCAGAGTTTTGGAGGTTCAGGGTTGTGGAGTTTCGGAATTTTTGAGTTTTGGAGTTTCGGAGTTTCGGAGAATTGCAGTTTTGGAGTTTTGGGGTTTTGGAGTTTCGAATTTTCAGAGTTTCGGATTTTTCGAGTTTTGGAGTTTTGGAGTTCTGGAGTTTCGGAGCTTCGGAGTTTTGGAGTTTCAGAGTTTTGGAGGTTCAGGGTTGTGGAGTTTCGGAATTTTTGAGTATTGGAGTTCCGGAGTTTTGGAGAATTGCAGTTTTGGAATTTTTGTAGTTTCGAATTTTCAGAGTTTCGGATTTTTGGAGTTTTGGAGTTTCGGAGTTCCGGAGTTCCGGAGTTTTGGAGTTTCAGAGTTTTCGAGGTTCAGGGTTGTGGAGTTTCGGAATTTTTGAGTTTTGGAGTTTCGGAGTTTTGGAGTTTTGGTGTTTTGGAGTTTCGAATTTTCAGAGTTTCGGATTTTTGGAGTTTTGGAGTTCCGGAGATTTGGAGTTTCAGAGTTTTGGAGGTTGAGGGTTGTGGAGTTTCGGAATTTTTGAGTTTTGGAGTTTCGGAGTTTTGGAGTTTTGGAGTTTCGGAGTTTCGGAGTTTTGGAGTTTCAGAGTTTTCGAGGTTCAGGGTTGTGGAGTTTCGGAATTTTTGAGTTTTGGAGTTTTGGAGTTTTGGAGTTTCGGAGATTTGGAGTTTTGGCATTTTGGAGATTCGGAATCTTGGAGTTTCGGAATTTTGTAGTTTCGTAGTTTTGGAGTGTCGGAGTTTTGGAGTGTTGGAGTTTTGGAGCTTTGGAGTTTTGGAGTATTGCAGTTTTGGAGTTTTGGGGTTTTGGAGTTTCGAATTTTCAGAGTTTCGGATTTTTCGAGTTTAGGAGTTTCGGAGTTTTGGAGTTTCAGAGTTTTCGAGGTTCAGGGTTGTGGAGTTTCGGAATTTTTGAGTTTTGGAGTTTCGGAGTTTTGGAGTTTTGGAGTTTCGAATTTTCAGTTTCGGATTTTTGGAGTTTTGGAGTTTCGGAGATTTGGAGTTTTGGCGTTTTGGAGATTCGGAATCTTGGAGTTTCGGAATTTTGTAGTTTTGTAGTTTTGGAGTGTCAGAGTTCTGGAGTGTTGGAGCTTTGAGTTTTGGAGTTAATGAGTTTCTGAGTTTTGGATTTTTGCACTTTTGGAGTTTTGGAGTTTTGGAGTTCTGGAGTTTTGGAGTTTCGGAGTTTTGGAGTTTCAGAGTTTTGGAGGTTCAGGGTTGTGGAGTTTCGGAATTTTTGAGTATTGGAGTTCCGGAGTTTCGGAGTTTTGGAGAATTGCAGTTTTGGAATTTTTGTAGTTTCGAATTTTCAGAGTGTCGGATTTTTGAGTTTTGGAGTTTCGGAGTTCCGGAGTTCCGGAGTTTTGGAGTTTCAGAGTTTTCGATTTTCAGGGTTGTGGAGTTTCGGAATTTTTGAGTTTTGGAGTTTCGGAGTTTTGGAGTTTTGGTGTTTTGGAGTTTCGAATTTTCAGAGTTTCGGATTTTTGGAGTTTTGGAGTTCTGGAGATTTGGAGTTTCAGAGTTTTGGAGGTTCAGGGTTGTGGAGTTTCGGAATTTTTGAGTTTTGGAGTTTCGGAGTGTCGGAGTTTTGGAGTTTCAGAGTTTTCGAGGTTCAGGGTTGTGGAGTTTCGGAATTTTTGAGTTTTGGAGTTTTGGAGTTTCGGAGATTTGGAGTTTTGGCATTTTGGAGATTCGGAATCTTGGAGTTTCGGAATTTTGTAGTTTTGTAGTTTTAGAGTGTCGGAGTTTTGGAGTGTTGGAGTTTTGGAGCTTTGGAGTTTTGGAGTTTTTGAGTTTTGGAGTTTTGGAGTTTTGGATTTTTGCACTTTTGGAGTTTTGGAGTTTTGGAGTTTGGGACTTTCAGAGTTTTGGAGTTTCGGAGTTTTGGAGTTTCAGAGTTTTGGAGGTTCAGGGTTGTGGAATTTCGGAATTTTTGAGTTTTGGAGTTTCGGAGTTTTGGAGTATTGCAGTTTTGGAATTTTGGAGTTTTGGAGTTTCGAATTTTCAGAGTTTCGGATTTTTGGAGTTTTGGAGTTTCGGAGATTTGGAGTTTTGGCGTTTTGGAGATTCGGAATCTTGGAGATTCGGAATTTTGTAGTTTTGTAGTTTTGGAGTGTCAGAGTTTTGGAGTGTTGGAGTTTTGGAGCTTTGGAGTTTTTGAGTTTTTGAGTTTTGGATTTTTGCACATTTGGAGTTTTGGAGTTTTGGAGTTTCGGAGTTTTGGAGTTTCAGAGTTTTGGAGGTTCAGGGTTGTGGAGTTTCGGAATTTTTGAGTATTGGAGTTTCGGAGTTTCGGAGTTTTGGAGAATTGCAGTTTTGGAGTTTTGGAGTTTCGAATTTTCAGAGTTTCGGATTTTTGAGTTTTGGAGTTTCGGAGTTTTGGAGTTTCAGAGTTTTCGAGGTTCAGGGTTGTGGAGTTTCGGAATTTTTGAGTTTTGGAGTTTCGGAGTTTTGGAGTTTTGGAGTTTCGGAGATTGGGAGTTTTGGCGTTTTGAAGATTCGGAATCTTGGAGTTTCGGAATTTTGTAGTTTTGTAGTTTTCGAGTGTCGGAGTTTTGGAGTGTTGGAGTTTTGGAGCTTTGGGGTTTTGGAGTTTTTGAGTTTTGGAGTTTTGGATTTTTGCACTTTTGGAGTTTTGGAGTTTCAGAGTTTTGGAGGTTCAGGGTTGTGGAGTTTCGGAATTTTTGAGTTTTGGAGTTTCGGAGTTTCGGAGAATTGCAGTTTTGGGGTTTTGGAGTTTCGAATTTTCAGAGTTTCGGATTTTTCGAGTTTAGGAGTTTCGGAGTTTCGGAGTTTTGGAGTTTCAGAGTTTTCGAGGTTCAGGGTTGTGGAGTTTCGGAATTTTTGAGTTTTGGAGTTTCGGAGTTTCGGAGTTTTGGAGTTTTGGAGTTTCGAATTTTCAGTTTCGGATTTTTGGAGTTTTGGAGTTTCGGAGATTTGGAGTTTTGGCGTTTTGGAGATTCGGAATATTGGAGTTTCGGAATTTTGTAGTTTTGTAGTTTTGGAGTGTCAGAGTTCTGGAGTGTTGGAGCTTTGAGTTTTGGAGTTTATGAGTTTCTGAGTTTTGGATTTTGCACTTTTGGAGTATTGGAGTTTTGGAGTTCTGGAGTTTCGGAGTTTCGGAGTTTTGGAGTTTCAGAGTTTTGGAGGTTCAGGGTTGTGGAGTTTCGGAATTTTTGAGTATTGGAGTTCCGGAGTTTCGGAGTTTTGGAGAATTGCAGTTTTGGAATTTTTGTAGTTTCGAATTTTCAGAGTTTCGGATATTTGGAGTTCCGGAGTTTTGGAGTTTCAGTTTTCGAGGTTCAGGGTTGTGGAGTTTCGGAATTTTTGAGTTTTGGAGTTTCGGAGTTTTGGAGTTTTGGAGTTTCGGAGTTTCGGAGTTTTGGAGTTTCAGAGTTTTCGAGGTTCAGGGTTGTGGAGTTTCGGAATTTTTGAGTTTTGGAGTTTTGGAGTTTCGAATTTTCGGAGTTTGGGATTTTTGGAGTTTTGGAGTTTCGGAGATTTGGAGTTTTGGCATTTTGGAGATTCGGAATCTTGGAGTTTCGGAATTTTGTAGTTTTGTAGTTTTGGAGTGTCAGAGTTTTGGAGTGTTGGAGTTTTGGAGCTTTGGAGTTTTGGAGTTTTTGAGTTTTTGAGTTTTGGATTTTGACACTTTTGGAGTTTTGGAGTTTTGGAGTTTCGGAGTTTCGGAGTTTCGGAGTTTCGGAGTTTTGGAGTTTCAGAGTTTTGGAGGTTCAGGGTTGTGGAGTTTCGGAACTTTTGAGTATTGGAGTTCCGGAGTTTCGGAGTTTTGGAGAATTGCAGTTTTGGAATTTTTGTAGTTTCGAATTTTCAGAGTTTCGGATTTTTGAGTTTTGGAGTTTCGGAGTTCCGGAGTTCCGGAGTTTTGGAGTTTCAGAGTTTTCGAGGTTCAGGGTTGTGGAGTTTCGGAATTTTTGAGTTTTGGAGTTTCGGAGTTTCGGAGGTTTGGAGTATTGCAGTTTTGGAGTTTTGGAGTTTTGGAGTTTCAGAGATTTGGAGTTTTGGCGTTTTGGAGATTCGGAATCTTGGAGTTTCGGAATTTTGTAGTTTTGTAGTTTTGGAGTGTTGGAGCTTTGGAGTTTTGGAGTTTATGAGTTTTTGAGTTTTGGATTTTCGGAGTTTTGGAGTTTCAGAGTTTTGGAGGTTCAGGGTTGTGGAATTTCGGAATTTTTGAGTATTGGAGTTTCGGAGTTTCGGAGTTTTGGAGAATTGCAGTTTTGGAATTTTTGGAGTTTCGAATTTTCAGAGTTTCGGATTTTTGGAGTTTTGGAGTTTCGGAGTTTTGGAGTTTCAGAGTTTTCGAGGTTCAGGGTTGTGGAGTTTCGGAATTTTTGAGTTTTGGAGTTTCAAAGTTTTGGAGTTTTGGAGTTTTGGAGTTTCGAATTTTCAGAGTTTGGGATTTTTGGAGTTTTGGAGTTTCAGAGATTTGGAGTTTTGGCGTTTTGGAGATTCAGAATCTAGGAGTTTCGGAATTTTGTAGTTTTGTAGTTTTGGAGTGTCAGAGTTTTGGAGTGTTGGAGTTTTGGAGCTTTGGAGTTTTGGAGTTTTTGAGTTTTGGAGTTTTGGATTTTTGCACTTTTGGAGTTTTGGAGTTTTGGAGTTTCGGAGTTTGGGAGTTTCGGAGTTTTGGAGTTTCAGAGTTTTGGAGGTTCAGGGTTGTGGAGTTTCGGAATTTTTGAGTTTTGGAGTTTCGGAGTTTCGGAGAATTGCAGTTTTGGAGTTTTGGGGTTTTGGAGTTTCGAATTTTCAGAGTTTCGGATTTTTCGAGTTTAGGAGTTTCGGAGTTTCGGAGTTTTGGAGTTTCAGAGTTTTCGAGGTTCAGGGTTGTGGAGTTTCGGAATTTTTGAGTTTTGGAGTTTCGGAGTTTCGGAGTTTTGGAGTTTTGGAGTTTCGGAGATTTGGAGTTTTGGCGTTTTGGAGATTCGGAATATTGGAGTTTCGGAATTTTGTAGTTTTGTAGTTTTGGAGTGTCAGAGTTCTGGAGTGTTGGAGCTTTGAGTTTTGGAGTTTATGAGTTTCTGAGTTTTGGATTTTGTACTTTTGGAGTTTTGGAGTTATGGAGTTCTGGAGTTTCGGAGTTTCGGAGTTTTGGAGTTTCAGAGTTTTGGAGGTTCAGGGTTGTGGAGTTTCGGAATTTTTGAGTATTGGAGTTCCGGAGTTTCGGAGTTTTGGAGAATTGCAGTTTTGGAATTTTTGTAGTTTCGAATTTTCAGAGTTTCGGATTTTTGGAGTTCCGGAGTTTTGGAGTTTCAGTTTTCGAGGTTCAGGGTTGTGGAGTTTCGGAATTTTTGAGTTTTGGAGTTTCGGAGTTTTGGAGTTTTGGAGTTTCGGAGTTTCGGAGTTTTGGAGTTTCAGAGTTTTCGAGGTTCAGGGTTGTGGAGTTTCGGAATTTTTGAGTTTTGGAGTTTTGGAGTTTTGGAGTTTCGAATTTTCGGAGTTTGGGATTTTTGGAGTTTTGGAGTTTCGGAGATTTGGAGTTTTGGCATTTTGGAGATTCGGAATCTTGGAGTTTCGGAATTTTGTAGTTTTGTAGTTTTGGAGTGTCGGAGTTTTGGAGCTTTGGAGTTTTGGAGTTTTTGAGTTTTGGAGTTTCGGAGTTTTGGAGTTTCAGAGTTTTGGAGGTTCAGGGTTGTGGAGTTTCGGAATTTTTGAGTTTTGGAGTTTCGGAGTTTCGGAGTTTTGGAGTATTGCAGTTTTGGAATTTTGGAGTTTTGGAGTTTCGGAGATTTGGAGTTCTGGCGTTTTCGAGATTCGGAATCTTGGAGTTTCGGAATTTTGTAGTTTTGTAGTTTTGGAGTGTCAGAGTTTTGGAGTGTTGGAGTTTTGGAGCTTTGGAGTTTTGGAGTTTTTGAGTTTTTGAGTTTTGGATTTTGACACTTTTGGAGTTTTGGAGTTTTGGAGTTTCGGAGTTTCGGAGTTTCGGAGTTTCGGAGTTTTGGAGTTTCAGAGTTTTGGAGGTTCAGGGTTGTGGAGTTTCGGAATTTTTGAGTTTTGGAGTTTCGGAGTTTTGGAGTTTTGGAGTTTTGGAGTTTCGGAGTTTTGGAGTTTCAGAGTTTTTGAGGTTCAGGGTTGTGGAGTTTCGGAATTTTTGAGTATTGGAGTTCCGGAGTTTCGGAGTTTTGGAGAATTGCAGTTTTGGAATTTTTGTAGTTTCGAATTTTCAGAGTTTCGGATTTTTGGAGTTTTGGAGTTTCGGAGTTTCGGAGTTTTGGAGTTTCAGACTTTTCGAGGTTCAGGGTTGTGGAATTTCGGAATTTTTGAGTTTTGGAGTTTCGGAGTTCCGGAGTTTCGGAGTTTTGGAGTTTTGCAGTTTCGGAGTTTTGGAGTTTCGGAGTTTTGGAGTTTCAGAGTTTTCGAGGTTCAGGGTTGTGGAGTTTCGGAATTTTTGAGTTTTGGAGTTTCGGAGTTTTGGAGTTTTGGTGTTTTGGAGTTTCGAATTTTCAGAGTTTCGGATTTTTGGAGTTTCGGAGTTCCGGAGATTTGGAGTTTCAGAGTTTTGGAGGTTCAGGGTTGTGGAGTTTCGGAATTTCTGAGTTTTGGAGTTTCGGAGTTTTGGAGTTTCGGAGTTTCGGAGTTTCAGAGTTTTCGAGGTTCAGGGTTGTGGAGTTTCGGAATTTTTGAGTTTTGGAGTTTCGGAGTTTCGGAATTTTTGAGTTTTGGAGTTTCGGAGTTTCGGAGTTTTGGAGCATTGCAGTTTTGGAGTTCTGGAGTTTTGGAGTTTGGAATTTTCAGAGTTTCGGATTTTTTGAGTTTTGGAGTTTCGGAGATTTGGAGTTTTGGCCTTTTGGAGATTCGGGGTCTTGGAGTTTCGGAATTTTGTAGTTTTGCAGTTTTGGAGTGTCGGAGGTTTGGAGTGTTGGAGTTTTGGAGTTTTGGAGTTCTGGAGTTTTGGAGTTTCGGAGTTTCGGAGTTTCGGAGTTTTGGAGTTTCAGAGTTTTGGAGGTTCAGAGTTGTGGAATTTCGGAATTTTTGAGTTTTGGAGTTTCGGAGTTTTGGAGTATTGCAGTTTTGGAATTTTGGAGTTTTGGAGTTTCGAATTTTCAGTTTCGGATTTTTGGAGTTTTGGAGTTTCGGAGATTTGGAGTTTTGGCGTTTTGGAGATTCGGAATCTTGGAGTTTCGGAATTTTGTAGTTTTGTAGTTTTGGAGTGTCAGAGTTCTGGTGTGTTGGAGCTTTGAGTTTTGGAGTTTATGAGTTTCTGAGTTTTGGATTTTTGCACTTTTGGAGTTTTGGAGTTTTGGAGTTCTGGAGTTTCGGAGTTTCGGAGTTTTGGAGTTTTGGTGTTTTGGAGTTTCGAATTTTCAGAGTTTCGGATTTTTGGAGTTTTGGAGTTCTGGAGATTTGGAGTTTCAGAGTTTTGGAGGTTCAGGGTTGTGGAGTTTCGGAATTTTTGAGTTTTGGAGTTTCGGAGTGTCGGAGTTTTGGAGTTTCAGAGTTTTCGAGGTTCAGGGTTGTGGAGTTTCGGAATTTTTGAGTTTTGGAGTTTTGGAGTTTCGGAGATTTGGAGTTTTGGCATTTTGGAGATTCGGAATCTTGGAGTTTCGGAATTTTGTAGTTTTGTAGTTTTAGAGTGTCGGAGTTTTGGAGTGTTGGAGTTTTGGAGCTTTGGAGTTTTGGAGTTTTTGAGTTTTGGAGTTTTGGAGTTTTGGATTTTTGCACTTTTGGAGTTTTGGAGTTTTGGAGTTTGGGACTTTCAGAGTTTTGGAGTTTCGGAGTTTTGGAGTTTCAGAGTTTTGGAGGTTCAGGGTTGTGGAATTTCGGAATTTTTGAGTTTTGGAGTTTCGGAGTTTTGGAGTATTGCAGTTTTGGAATTTTGGAGTTTTGGAGTTTCGAATTTTCAGAGTTTCGGATTTTTGGAGTTTTGGAGTTTCGGAGATTTGGAGTTTTGGCGTTTTGGAGATTCGGAATCTTGGAGATTCGGAATTTTGTAGTTTTGTAGTTTTGGAGTGTCAGAGTTTTGGAGTGTTGGAGTTTTGGAGCTTTGGAGTTTTTGAGTTTTTGAGTTTTGGATTTTTGCACATTTGGAGTTTTGGAGTTTTGGAGTTTCGGAGTTTTGGAGTTTCAGAGTTTTGGAGGTTCAGGGTTGTGGAGTTTCGGAATTTTTGAGTATTGGAGTTTCGGAGTTTCGGAGTTTTGGAGAATTGCAGTTTTGGAGTTTTGGAGTTTCGAATTTTCAGAGTTTCGGATTTTTGAGTTTTGGAGTTTCGGAGTTTTGGAGTTTCAGAGTTTTCGAGGTTCAGGGTTGTGGAGTTTCGGAATTTTTGAGTTTTGGAGTTTCGGAGTTTTGGAGTTTTGGAGTTTCGGAGATTGGGAGTTTTGGCGTTTTGAAGATTCGGAATCTTGGAGTTTCGGAATTTTGTAGTTTTGTAGTTTTCGAGTGTCGGAGTTTTGGAGTGTTGGAGTTTTGGAGCTTTGGGGTTTTGGAGTTTTTGAGTTTTGGAGTTTTGGATTTTTGCACTTTTGGAGTTTTGGAGTTTCAGAGTTTTGGAGGTTCAGGGTTGTGGAGTTTCGGAATTTTTGAGTTTTGGAGTTTCGGAGTTTCGGAGAATTGCAGTTTTGGGGTTTTGGAGTTTCGAATTTTCAGAGTTTCGGATTTTTCGAGTTTAGGAGTTTCGGAGTTTCGGAGTTTTGGAGTTTCAGAGTTTTCGAGGTTCAGGGTTGTGGAGTTTCGGAATTTTTGAGTTTTGGAGTTTCGGAGTTTCGGAGTTTTGGAGTTTTGGAGTTTCGAATTTTCAGTTTCGGATTTTTGGAGTTTTGGAGTTTCGGAGATTTGGAGTTTTGGCGTTTTGGAGATTCGGAATATTGGAGTTTCGGAATTTTGTAGTTTTGTAGTTTTGGAGTGTCAGAGTTCTGGAGTGTTGGAGCTTTGAGTTTTGGAGTTTATGAGTTTCTGAGTTTTGGATTTTGCACTTTTGGAGTATTGGAGTTTTGGAGTTCTGGAGTTTCGGAGTTTCGGAGTTTTGGAGTTTCAGAGTTTTGGAGGTTCAGGGTTGTGGAGTTTCGGAATTTTTGAGTATTGGAGTTCCGGAGTTTCGGAGTTTTGGAGAATTGCAGTTTTGGAATTTTTGTAGTTTCGAATTTTCAGAGTTTCGGATATTTGGAGTTCCGGAGTTTTGGAGTTTCAGTTTTCGAGGTTCAGGGTTGTGGAGTTTCGGAATTTTTGAGTTTTGGAGTTTCGGAGTTTTGGAGTTTTGGAGTTTCGGAGTTTCGGAGTTTTGGAGTTTCAGAGTTTTCGAGGTTCAGGGTTGTGGAGTTTCGGAATTTTTGAGTTTTGGAGTTTTGGAGTTTCGAATTTTCGGAGTTTGGGATTTTTGGAGTTTTGGAGTTTCGGATATTTGGAGTTTTGGCATTTTGGAGATTCGGAATCTTGGAGTTTCGGAATTTTGTAGTTTTGTAGTTTTGGAGTGTCAGAGTTTTGGAGTGTTGGAGTTTTGGAGCTTTGGAGTTTTGGAGTTTTTGAGTTTTTGAGTTTTGGATTTTGACACTTTTGGAGTTTTGGAGTTTTGGAGTTTCGGAGTTTCGGAGTTTCGGAGTTTCGGAGTTTTGGAGTTTCAGAGTTTTGGAGGTTCAGGGTTGTGGAGTTTCGGAACTTTTGAGTATTGGAGTTCCGGAGTTTCGGAGTTTTGGAGAATTGCAGTTTTGGAATTTTTGTAGTTTCGAATTTTCAGAGTTTCGGATTTTTGAGTTTTGGAGTTTCGGAGTTCCGGAGTTCCGGAGTTTTGGAGTTTCAGAGTTTTCGAGGTTCAGGGTTGTGGAGTTTCGGAATTTTTGAGTTTTGGAGTTTCGGAGTTTCGGAGGTTTGGAGTATTGCAGTTTTGGAGTTTTGGAGTTTTGGAGTTTCAGAGATTTGGAGTTTTGGCGTTTTGGAGATTCGGAATCTTGGAGTTTCGGAATTTTGTAGTTTTGTAGTTTTGGAGTGTTGGAGCTTTGGAGTTTTGGAGTTTATGAGTTTTTGAGTTTTGGATTTTCGGAGTTTTGGAGTTTCAGAGTTTTGGAGGTTCAGGGTTGTGGAATTTCGGAATTTTTGAGTATTGGAGTTTCGGAGTTTCGGAGTTTTGGAGAATTGCAGTTTTGGAATTTTTGGAGTTTCGAATTTTCAGAGTTTCGGATTTTTGGAGTTTTGGAGTTTCGGAGTTTTGGAGTTTCAGAGTTTTCGAGGTTCAGGGTTGTGGAGTTTCGGAATTTTTGAGTTTTGGAGTTTCAAAGTTTTGGAGTTTTGGAGTTTTGGAGTTTCGAATTTTCAGAGTTTGGGATTTTTGGAGTTTTGGAGTTTCAGAGATTTGGAGTTTTGGCGTTTTGGAGATTCGGAATCTAGGAGTTTCGGAATTTTGTAGTTTTGTAGTTTTGGAGTGTCAGAGTTTTGGAGTGTTGGAGTTTTGGAGTTTCGGAGTTTGGGAGTTTCGGAGTTTTGGAGTTTCAGAGTTTTGGAGGTTCAGGGTTGTGGAGTTTCGGAATTTTTGAGTTTTGGAGTTTCGGAGTTTCGGAGAATTGCAGTTTTGGAGTTTTGGGGTTTTGGAGTTTCGAATTTTCAGAGTTTCGGATTTTTCGAGTTTAGGAGTTTCGGAGTTTCGGAGTTTTGGAGTTTCAGAGTTTTCGAGGTTCAGGGTTGTGGAGTTTCGGAATTTTTGAGTTTTGGAGTTTCGGAGTTTCGGAGTTTTGGAGTTTTGGAGTTTCGGAGATTTGGAGTTTTGGCGTTTTGGAGATTCGGAATATTGGAGTTTCGGAATTTTGTAGTTTTGTAGTTTTGGAGTGTCAGAGTTCTGGAGTGTTGGAGCTTTGAGTTTTGGAGTTTATGAGTTTCTGAGTTTTGGATTTTGTACTTTTGGAGTTTTGGAGTTATGGAGTTCTGGAGTTTCGGAGTTTCGGAGTTTTGGAGTTTCAGAGTTTTGGAGGTTCAGGGTTGTGGAGTTTCGGAATTTTTGAGTATTGGAGTTCCGGAGTTTCGGAGTTTTGGAGAATTGCAGTTTTGGAATTTTTGTAGTTTCGAATTTTCAGAGTTTCGGATTTTTGGAGTTCCGGAGTTTTGGAGTTTCAGTTTTCGAGGTTCAGGGTTGTGGAGTTTCGGAATTTTTGAGTTTTGGAGTTTCGGAGTTTTGGAGTTTTGGAGTTTCGGAGTTTCGGAGTTTTGGAGTTTCAGAGTTTTCGAGGTTCAGGGTTGTGGAGTTTCGGAATTTTTGAGTTTTGGAGTTTTGGTGTTTTGGAGTTTCGAATTTTCGGAGTTTGGGATTTTTGGAGTTTTGGAGTTTCGGAGATTTGGAGTTTTGGCATTTTGGAGATTCGGAATCTTTGAGTTTCGGAATTTTGTAGTTTTGTAGTTTTGGAGTGTCGGAGTTTTGGAGCTTTGGAGTTTTGGAGTTTTTGAGTTTTGGAGTTTCGGAGTTTTGGAGTTTCAGAGTTTTGGAGGTTCAGGGTTGTGGAGTTTCGGAATTTTTGAGTTTTGGAGTTTCGGAGTTTCGGAGTTTTGGAGTATTGCAGTTTTGGAATTTTGGAGTTTTGGAGTTTCGGAGATTTGGAGTTCTGGCGTTTTCGAGATTCGGAATCTTGGAGTTTCGGAATTTTGTAGTTTTGTAGTTTTGGAGTGTCAGAGTTTTGGAGTGTTGGAGTTTTGGAGCTTTGGAGTTTTGGAGTTTTTGAGTTTTTGAGTTTTGGATTTTGACACTTTTGGAGTTTTGGAGTTTTGGAGTTTCGGAGTTTCGGAGTTTCGGAGTTTCGGAGTTTTGGAGTTTCAGAGTTTTGGAGGTTCAGGGTTGTGGAGTTTCGGAATTTTTGAGTTTTGGAGTTTCGGAGTTTTGGAGTTTTGGAGTTTTGGAGTTTCGGAGTTTTGGAGTTTCAGAGTTTTTGAGGTTCAGGGTTGTGGAGTTTCGGAATTTTTGAGTATTGGAGTTCCGGAGTTTCGGAGTTTTGGAGAATTGCAGTTTTGGAATTTTTGTAGTTTCGAATTTTCAGAGTTTCGGATTTTTGGAGTTTTGGAGTTTCGGAGTTTCGGAGTTTTGGAGTTTCAGACTTTTCGAGGTTCAGGGTTGTGGAATTTCGGAATTTTTGAGTTTTGGAGTTTCGGAGTTCCGGAGTTTCGGAGTTTTGGAGTTTTGCAGTTTCGGAGTTTTGGAGTTTCGGAGTTTTGGAGTTTCAGAGTTTTCGAGGTTCAGGGTTGTGGAGTTTCGGAATTTTTGAGTTTTGGAGTTTCGGAGTTTTGGAGTTTTGGTGTTTTGGAGTTTCGAATTTTCAGAGTTTCGGATTTTTGGAGTTTCGGAGTTCCGGAGATTTGGAGTTTCAGAGTTTTGGAGGTTCAGGGTTGTGGAGTTTCGGAATTTCTGAGTTTTGGAGTTTCGGAGTTTTGGAGTTTCGGAGTTTCGGAGTTTCAGAGTTTTCGAGGTTCAGGGTTGTGGAGTTTCGGAATTTTTGAGTTTTGGAGTTTCGGAGTTTCGGAATTTTTGAGTTTTGGAGTTTCGGAGTTTCGGAGTTTTGGAGCATTGCAGTTTTGGAGTTCTGGAGTTTTGGAGTTTGGAATTTTCAGAGTTTCGGATTTTTTGAGTTTTGGAGTTTCGGAGATTTGGAGTTTTGGCCTTTTGGAGATTCGGGGTCTTGGAGTTTCGGAATTTTGTAGTTTTGCAGTTTTGGAGTGTCGGAGGTTTGGAGTGTTGGAGTTTTGGAGTTTTGGAGTTCTGGAGTTTTGGAGTTTCGGAGTTTCGGAGTTTCGGAGTTTTGGAGTTTCAGAGTTTTGGAGGTTCAGAGTTGTGGAATTTCGGAATTTTTGAGTTTTGGAGTTTCGGAGTTTTGGAGTATTGCAGTTTTGGAATTTTGGAGTTTTGGAGTTTCGAATTTTCAGTTTCGGATTTTTGGAGTTTTGGAGTTTCGGAGATTTGGAGTTTTGGCGTTTTGGAGATTCGGAATCTTGGAGTTTCGGAATTTTGTAGTTTTGTAGTTTTGGAGTGTCAGAGTTCTGGTGTGTTGGAGCTTTGAGTTTTGGAGTTTATGAGTTTCTGAGTTTTGGATTTTTGCACTTTTGGAGTTTTGGAGTTTTGGAGTTCTGGAGTTTCGGAGTTTCGGAGTTTTGGAGTTTCAGAGTTTTGGAGGTTCAGGGTTGTGGAGTTTCGGAATTTTTGAGTATTGGAGTTCCGGAGTTTTGGAGAATTGCAGTTTTGGAATTTTTGTAGTTTCGAATTTTCAGAGTTTCGGATTTTTGGAGTTTTGGAGTTTCGGAGTTCCGGAGTTCCGGAGTTTTGGAGTTTCAGAGTTTTCGAGGTTCAGGGTTGTGGAGTTTCGGAATTTTTGAGTTTTGGAGTTTCGGAGTTTCGGAGTTTTGGTGTTTTGGAGTTTTGGAATTTTTGTAGTTTCGAATTTTCAGAGTTTCGGATTTTTGAGTTTTGGAGTTTCGGAGTTCCGGAGTTCCGGAGTTTTGGAGTTTCAGAGTTTTCGAGGTTCAGGGTTGTGGAGTTTCGGAATTTTTGAGTTTTGGAGTTTCGGAGTTTCGGAGGTTTGGAGTATTGCAGTTTTGGAGTTTTGGAGTTTTGGAGTTTCAGAGATTTGGAGTTTTGGCGTTTTGGAGATTCGGAATCTTGGAGTTTCGGAATTTTGTAGTTTTGTAGTTTTGGAGTGTTGGAGCTTTGGAGTTTTGGAGTTTATGAGTTTTTGAGTTTTGGATTTTCGGAGTTTTGGAGTTTCAGAGTTTTGGAGGTTCAGGGTTGTGGAATTTCGGAATTTTTGAGTATTGGAGTTTCGGAGTTTCGGAGTTTTGGAGAATTGCAGTTTTGGAATTTTTGGAGTTTCGAATTTTCAGAGTTTCGGATTTTTGGAGTTTTGGAGTTTCGGAGTTTTGGAGTTTCAGAGTTTTCGAGGTTCAGGGTTGTGGAGTTTCGGAATTTTTGAGTTTTGGAGTTTCAAAGTTTTGGAGTTTTGGAGTTTTGGAGTTTCGAATTTTCAGAGTTTGGGATTTTTGGAGTTTTGGAGTTTCAGAGATTTGGAGTTTTGGCGTTTTGGAGATTCGGAATCTAGGAGTTTCGGAATTTTGTAGTTTTGTAGTTTTGGAGTGTCAGAGTTTTGGAGTGTTGGAGTTTTGGAGCTTTGGAGTTTTGGAGTTTTTGAGTTTTGGAGTTTTGGATTTTTGCACTTTTGGAGTTTTGGAGTTTTGGAGTTTCGGAGTTTGGGAGTTTCGGAGTTTTGGAGTTTCAGAGTTTTGGAGGTTCAGGGTTGTGGAGTTTCGGAATTTTTGAGTTTTGGAGTTTCGGAGTTTCGGAGAATTGCAGTTTTGGAGTTTTGGGGTTTTGGAGTTTCGAATTTTCAGAGTTTCGGATTTTTCGAGTTTAGGAGTTTCGGAGTTTCGGAGTTTTGGAGTTTCAGAGTTTTCGAGGTTCAGGGTTGTGGAGTTTCGGAATTTTTGAGTTTTGGAGTTTCGGAGTTTCGGAGTTTTGGAGTTTTGGAGTTTCGGAGATTTGGAGTTTTGGCGTTTTGGAGATTCGGAATATTGGAGTTTCGGAATTTTGTAGTTTTGTAGTTTTGGAGTGTCAGAGTTCTGGAGTGTTGGAGCTTTGAGTTTTGGAGTTTATGAGTTTCTGAGTTTTGGATTTTGTACTTTTGGAGTTTTGGAGTTATGGAGTTCTGGAGTTTCGGAGTTTCGGAGTTTTGGAGTTTCAGAGTTTTGGAGGTTCAGGGTTGTGGAGTTTCGGAATTTTTGAGTATTGGAGTTCCGGAGTTTCGGAGTTTTGGAGAATTGCAGTTTTGGAATTTTTGTAGTTTCGAATTTTCAGAGTTTCGGATTTTTGGAGTTCCGGAGTTTTGGAGTTTCAGTTTTCGAGGTTCAGGGTTGTGGAGTTTCGGAATTTTTGAGTTTTGGAGTTTCGGAGTTTTGGAGTTTTGGAGTTTCGGAGTTTCGGAGTTTTGGAGTTTCAGAGTTTTCGAGGTTCAGGGTTGTGGAGTTTCGGAATTTTTGAGTTTTGGAGTTTTGGAGTTTTGGAGTTTCGAATTTTCGGAGTTTGGGATTTTTGGAGTTTTGGAGTTTCGGAGATTTGGAGTTTTGGCATTTTGGAGATTCGGAATCTTGGAGTTTCGGAATTTTGTAGTTTTGTAGTTTTGGAGTGTCGGAGTTTTGGAGTGTTGGAGTTTTGGAGCTTTGGAGTTTTGGAGTTTTTGAGTTTTGGAGTTTCGGAGTTTTGGAGTTTCAGAGTTTTGGAGGTTCAGGGTTGTGGAGTTTCGGAATTTTTGAGTTTTGGAGTTTCGGAGTTTCGGAGTTTTGGAGTATTGCAGTTTTGGAATTTTGGAGTTTTGGAGTTTCGGAGATTTGGAGTTCTGGCGTTTTCGAGATTCGGAATCTTGGAGTTTCGGAATTTTGTAGTTTTGTAGTTTTGGAGTGTCAGAGTTTTGGAGTGTTGGAGTTTTGGAGCTTTGGAGTTTTGGAGTTTTTGAGTTTTTGAGTTTTGGATTTTGACACTTTTGGAGTTTTGGAGTTTTGGAGTTTCGGAGTTTCGGAGTTTCGGAGTTTCGGAGTTTTGGAGTTTCAGAGTTTTGGAGGTTCAGGGTTGTGGAGTTTCGGAATTTTTGAGTTTTGGAGTTTCGGAGTTTTGGAGTTTTGGAGTTTTGGAGTTTCGGAGTTTTGGAGTTTCAGAGTTTTTGAGGTTCAGGGTTGTGGAGTTTCGGAATTTTTGAGTATTGGAGTTCCGGAGTTTCGGAGTTTTGGAGAATTGCAGTTTTGGAATTTTTGTAGTTTCGAATTTTCAGAGTTTCGGATTTTTGGAGTTTTGGAGTTTCGGAGTTTCGGAGTTTTGGAGTTTCAGACTTTTCGAGGTTCAGGGTTGTGGAATTTCGGAATTTTTGAGTTTTGGAGTTTCGGAGTTCCGGAGTTTCGGAGTTTTGGAGTTTTGCAGTTTCGGAGTTTTGGAGTTTCGGAGTTTTGGAGTTTCAGAGTTTTCGAGGTTCAGGGTTGTGGAGTTTCGGAATTTTTGAGTTTTGGAGTTTCGGAGTTTTGGAGTTTTGGTGTTTTGGAGTTTCGAATTTTCAGAGTTTCGGATTTTTGGAGTTTCGGAGTTCCGGAGATTTGGAGTTTCAGAGTTTTGGAGGTTCAGGGTTGTGGAGTTTCGGAATTTCTGAGTTTTGGAGTTTCGGAGTTTTGGAGTTTCGGAGTTTCGGAGTTTCAGAGTTTTCGAGGTTCAGGGTTGTGGAGTTTCGGAATTTTTGAGTTTTGGAGTTTCGGAGTTTCGGAATTTTTGAGTTTTGGAGTTTCGGAGTTTCGGAGTTTTGGAGCATTGCAGTTTTGGAGTTCTGGAGTTTTGGAGTTTGGAATTTTCAGAGTTTCGGATTTTTTGAGTTTTGGAGTTTCGGAGATTTGGAGTTTTGGCCTTTTGGAGATTCGGGGTCTTGGAGTTTCGGAATTTTGTAGTTTTGCAGTTTTGGAGTGTCGGAGGTTTGGAGTGTTGGAGTTTTGGAGTTTTGGAGTTCTGGAGTTTTGGAGTTTCGGAGTTTCGGAGTTTCGGAGTTTTGGAGTTTCAGAGTTTTGGAGGTTCAGAGTTGTGGAATTTCGGAATTTTTGAGTTTTGGAGTTTCGGAGTTTTGGAGTATTGCAGTTTTGGAATTTTGGAGTTTTGGAGTTTCGAATTTTCAGTTTCGGATTTTTGGAGTTTTGGAGTTTCGGAGATTTGGAGTTTTGGCGTTTTGGAGATTCGGAATCTTGGAGTTTCGGAATTTTGTAGTTTTGTAGTTTTGGAGTGTCAGAGTTCTGGTGTGTTGGAGCTTTGAGTTTTGGAGTTTATGAGTTTCTGAGTTTTGGATTTTTGCACTTTTGGAGTTTTGGAGTTTTGGAGTTCTGGAGTTTCGGAGTTTCGGAGTTTTGGAGTTTCAGAGTTTTGGAGGTTCAGGGTTGTGGAGTTTCGGAATTTTTGAGTATTGGAGTTCCGGAGTTTTGGAGAATTGCAGTTTTGGAATTTTTGTAGTTTCGAATTTTCAGAGTTTCGGATTTTTGGAGTTTTGGAGTTTCGGAGTTCCGGAGTTCCGGAGTTTTGGAGTTCCAGAGTTTTCGAGGTTCAGGGTTGTGGAGTATCGGAATTTTTGAGTTTTGGAGTTTCGGAGTTTTGGAGTTTTGGTGTTTTGGAGTTTCGAATTTTCAGAGTTTCGGATTTTTGGAGTTTTGGAGTTCCGGAGATTTGGAGTTTCAGAGATTTGGAGTTTTGGTGTTTTGGAGATTCGGAATCTTGGAGTTTCTGAATTTTGTAGTTTTGTAGTTTTGGAGTGTCAGAGTTTTGGAGTGTTGGAGTTTTGGAGCTTTGGAGTTTTGGAGTTTTTTAGTTTTGGAGTTTTGGATTTTTGCACTTTTGGAGTTTTGGAGTTTTGGAGTTTCGGAGTTTGGGAGTTTCGGAGTTTTGGAGTTTCAGAGTTTTGGAGGTTCAGGGTTGTGGAGTTTCGGAATTTTTGAGTTTTGGAGTTTCGGAGTTTCGGAGAATTGCAGTTTTGGAGTTTTGGGGTTTTGGAGTTTCGAATTTTCAGAGTTTCGGATTTTTCGAGTTTAGGAGTTTCGGAGTTTCGGAGTTTTGGAGTTTCAGAGTTTTCGAGGTTCAGGGTTGTGGAGTTTCGGAATTTTTGAGTTTTGGAGTTTCGGAGTTTCGGAGTTTTGGAGTTTTGGAGTTTCGAATTTTCAGTTTCGGATTTTTGGAGTTTTGGAGTTTCGGAGATTTGGAGTTTTGGCGTTTTGGAGATTCGGAATATTGGAGTTTCGGAATTTTCTGGTTTTGTAGTTTTGGAGTGTCAGAGTTCTGGAGTGTTGGAGCTTTGAGTTTTGGAGTTTATGAGTTTCTGAGTTTTGGATTTTTGCACTTTTGGAGTTTTGGAGTTTTGGAGTTCTGGAGTTTCGGAGTTTCGGAGTTTTGGAGTTTCAGAGTTTTGGAGGTTCAGGGTTGTGGAGTTTCGGAATTTTTGAGTATTGGAGTTCCGGAGTTTCGGAGTTTTGGAGAATTGCAGTTTTGGAATTTTTGTAGTTTCGAATTTTCAGAGTTTCGGATTTTTGGAGTTCCGGAGTTTTGGAGTTTCAGAGTTTTCGAGGTTCAGGGTTGTGGAGTTTCGGAATTTTTGAGTTTTGGAGTTCGGAGTTTTGGAGTTTTGGTGTTTTGGAGTTTCGAATTTTCAGAGTTTCGGATTTTTGGAGTTTTGGAGTTCCGGAGATTTGGAGTTTCTGAGTTTTGGAGGTTCAGGGTTGTGGAGTTTCGGAATTTTTGAGTTTTGGAGTTTCGGAGTTTTGGAGTTTTGGAGTTTCGGAGTTTCGGAGTTTTGGAGTTTCAGAGTTTTCGAGGTTCAGGGTTGTGGAGTTTCGGAATTTTTGACTTTTGGAGTTTTGGAGTTTCGAATTTTCGGAGTTTGGGATTTTTGGAGTTTTGGAGTTTCGGAGATTTGGAGTTTTGGCATTTTGGAGATTCGGAATCTTGGAGTTTCGGAATTTTGTAGTTTTGTAGTTTTGGAGTGTCGGAGTTTTGGAGTGTTGGAGTTTTGGAGCTTTGGAGTTTTGGAGTTTTTGAGTTTTGGAGTTTTGGAGTTTTGGATTTTTGCACTTTTGGAGTTTTGGAGTTTTGGAGTTTTGGAGTTTCTGAGTTTTGGAGTTTCGGAGTTTTGGAGTTTCAGAGTTTTGGAGGTTCAGGGTTGTGGAGTTTCGGAATTTTTGAGTTTTGGAGTTTCGGAGTTTCGGAGTTTTGGAGTATTGCAGTTTTGGAATTTTGGAGTTTTGGAGTTTCGGAGATTTGGAGTTCTGGCGTTTTCGAGATTCGGAATCTTGGAGTTTCGGAATTTTGTAGTTTTGTAGTTTTGGAGTGTCAGAGTTTTGGAGTGTTGGAGTTTTGGAGTTTCGGAGTTTTGGAGTTTCAGAGTTTTGGAGGTTCAGGGTTGTGGAGTTTCGGAATTTTTGAGTTTTGGAGTTTCGGAGTTTTGGAGTTTTGGAGTTTTGGAGTTTCGGAGTTTTGGAGTTTCAGAGTTTTTGAGGTTCAGGGTTGTGGAGTTTCGGAATTTTTGAGTATTGGAGTTCCGGAGTTTCGGAGTTTTGGAGAATTGCAGTTTTGGAATTTTTGTAGTTTCGAATTTTCAGAGTTTCGGATTTTTGGAGTTTTGGAGTTTCGGAGTTTCGGAGTTTTGGAGTTTCAGACTTTTCGAGGTTCAGGGTTGTGGAATTTCGGAATTTTTGAGTTTTGGAGTTTCGGAGTTCCGGAGTTTCGGAGTTTTGGAGTTTTGCAGTTTCGGAGTTTTGGAGTTTTGGAGTTTCGGAGTTTTGGAGTTTCAGAGTTTTCGAGGTTCAGGGTTGTGGAGTTTCGGAATTTTTGAGTTTTGGAGTTTCGGAGTTTTGGAGTTTTGGTGTTTTGGAGTTTCGAATTTTCAGAGTTTCGGATTTTTGGAGTTTTGGAGTTCCGGAGATTTGGAGTTTCAGAGTTTTGGAGGTTCAGGGTTGTGGAGTTTCGGAATTTTTGAGTTTTGGAGTTTCGGAGTTTTGGAGTTTCAGAGTTTCGGAGTTTCAGAGTTTTCGAGGTTCAGGGTTGTGGAGTTTCGGAATTTTTGAGTTTTGGAGTTTCGGAGTTTCGGAATTTTTGAGTTTTGGAGTTTCGGAGTTTCGGAGTTTTGGAGCATTGCAGTTTTGGAGTTCTGGAGTTTTGGAGTTTGGAATTTTCAGAGTTTCGGATTTTTTGAGTTTTGGAGTTTCGGAGATTTGGAGTTTTGGCCTTTTGGAGATTCGGGGTCTTGGAGTTTCGGAATTTTGTAGTTTTGCAGTTTTGGAGTGTCGGAGGTTTGGAGTGTTGGAGTTTTGGAGTTTTGGAGTTCTGGAGTTTTGGAGTTTCGGAGTTTCGGAGTTTCGGAGTTTTGGAGTTTCAGAGTTTTGGAGGTTCAGGGTTGTGGAATTTCGGAATTTTTGAGTTTTGGAGTTTCGGAGTTTTGGAGTATTGCAGTTTTGGAATTTTGGAGTTTTGGAGTTTCGAATTTTCAGTTTCGGATTTTTGGAGTTTTGGAGTTTCGGAGATTTGGAGTTTTGGCGCTTTGGAGATTCGGAATCTTGGAGTTTCGGAATTTTGTAGTTTTGTAGTTTTGGAGTGTCAGAGTTCTGGTGTGTTGGAGCTTTGAGGTTTGGAGTTTATGAGTTTCTGAGTTTTGGATTTTTGCACTTTTGGAGTTTTGGAGTTTTGGAGTTCTGGAGTTTCGGAGTTTCGGAGTTTTGGAGTTTCAGAGTTTTGGAGGTTCAGGGTTGTGGAGTTTTGGAATTTTTGAGTATTGGAGTTCCGGAGTTTTGGAGAATTGCAGTTTTGGAATTTTTGTAGTTTCGAATTTTTAGAGTTTCGGATTTTTGGAGTTTTGGAGTTTCGGAGTTCCGGAGTTCCGGAGGTTTGGAGTTTCAGTTTTCGAGGTTCAGGGTTGTGGAGTTTCGGAATTTTTGAGTTTTGGAGTTTCGGAGTTTTGGAGTTTTGGTGGTTTGGAGTTTCGAATTTTCAGAGTTTCGGATTTTTGGAGTTTTGGAGTTCCGGAGATTTGGAGTTTCAGAGTTTTGGAGGTTCAGGGTTGTGGAGTTTCGGAATTTTTGAGTTTTGGAGTTTCGGAGTTTTGGAGTTTTGGAGTTTCGGAGTTTCGGAGTTTTGGAGTTTCAGAGTTTTCGAGGTTCAGGGTTGTGGAGTTTCGGAATTTTTGAGTTTTGGAGTTTCAAAGTTTTGGAGTTTTGGAGTTTTGGAGTTTCGAATTTTCAGAGTTTGGGATTTTTGGAGTTTTGGAGTTTCAGAGATTTGGAGTTTTGGCGTTTTGGAGATTCGGAATCTTGGAGTTTCGGAATTTTGTAGTTTTGTAGTTTTGGAGTGTCAGAGTTTTGGAGTGTTGGTGTTTTGGAGCTTTGGAGTTTTGGAGTTTTTGAGTTTTGGAGTTTTGGATTTTTGCACTTTTGGAGTTTTGGAGTTTTGGAGTTTCGGAGTTTGGGAGGTTCAGGGTTCTGGAGTTTCGGAATTTTTGAGTTTTGGAGTTTCGGAGTTTCGGAGAATTGCAGTTTTGGAGTTTTGGGGTTTTGCAGTTTCGAATTTTCAGAGTTTCGGATTTTTCGAGTTTAGGAGTTTCGGAGTTTCGGAGTTTTGGAGTTTCAGAGTTTTCGAGGTTCAGGGTTGTGGAGTTTCGGAATTTTTGAGTTTTGGAGTTTCGGAGTTTTGGAGTTTTGGAGTTTCGAATTTTCAGTTTCGGATTTTTGGAGTTCTGGAGTTTCGGAGTTTCGGAGTTTAGGAGTTTCAGAGTTTTGGAGGTTCAGGGTTGTGGAGTTTCGGAATTTTTGAGTATTGGAGTTCCGGAGTTTCGGAGTTTTGGAGAATTGCAGTTTTGGAATTTTTGTAGTTTCGAATTTTCAGAGTTTCGGATTTTTGGAGTTCCGGAGTTTTAGAGTTTCAGAGTTTTCGAGGTTCAGGGTTGTGGAGTTTCGGAATTTTTGAGTTTTGGAGTTTCGGAGTTTTGGAGTTTTGGTGTTTTGGAGTTTCGAATTTTCAGAGTTTCGGATTTTTGGAGTTTTGGAGTTCCGGAGATTTGGAGTTTCTGAGTTTTGGAGGTTCAGGGTTGTGGAGTTTCGGAATTTTTGAGTTTTGGAGTTTCGGAGTTTTGGAGTTTTGGAGTTTCGGAGTTTCGGAGTTTTGGAGTTTCAGAGTTTTCGAGGTTCAGGGTTGTGGAGTTTCGGAATTTTCGGAGTTTGGGATTTTTGGAGTTTTGGAGTTTCGGAGATTTGGAGTTTTGGCATTTTGGAGATTCGGAATCTTGGAGTTTCGGAATTTTGTAGTTTTGTAGTTTTGGAGTGTCGGAGTTTTGGAG
Source organism: Amblyomma mixtum (assembly GCF_055824585.1). Classification (NCBI taxonomy): domain Eukaryota; kingdom Metazoa; phylum Arthropoda; class Arachnida; order Ixodida; family Ixodidae; genus Amblyomma; species Amblyomma mixtum. Next base: position 112,352,947 of record NC_143012.1, on the reverse strand, counting down.
TGTTGGAGTTTTGGAGCTTTGGAGTTTTGGAGTTTTTGAGTTTTTGAGTTTTGGAGTTTCAGAGTTTTGGAGTTTCGGAGTTTTGGAGTTTCAGAGTTTTGGAGGTTCAGGGTTGTGGAGTTTCGGAATTTTTGAGTTTTGGAGTTTCGGAGTTTCGTAGTTTTGGAGTATTGCAGTTTTGGAATTTTGGAGTTTTGGAGTTTCGGAGATTTGGAGTTCTGGCGTTTTCGAGATTCGGAATCTTGGAGTTTCGGAATTTTGTAGTTTTGTAGTTTTGGAGTGTCAGAGTTTTGGAGTATTGGAGTTTTGGAGCTTTGGAGTTTTGGAGTTTTTGAGTTTTTGAGTTTTGGATTTTGACACTTTTGGAGTTTTGGAGTTTTGGAGTTTCGGAGTTTCGGAGTTTCGGAGTTTCGGAGTTTTGGAGTTTCAGAGTTTTGGAGGTTCAGGGTTGTGGAGTATCGGAATTTTTGAGTTTTGGAGTTTCGGAGTTTTGGAGTTTTGGAGTTTCGGAGTTTTGGAGTTTCAGAGTTTTTGAGGTTCAGGGTTGTGGAGTTTCGGAATTTTTGAGTATTGGAGTTCCGGAGTTTCGGAGTTTTGGAGAATTGCAGTTTTGGAATTTTTGTAGTTTCGAATTTTCAGAGTTTCGGATTTTTGGAGTTTTGGAGTTTCGGAGTTTCGGAGTTTTGGAGTTTCAGACTTTTCGAGGTTCAGGGTTGTGGAATTTCGGAATTTTTGAGTTTTGGAGTTTCGGAGTTCCGGAGTTTCGGAGTTTTGGAGTTTTGCAGTTTCGGAGTTTCGGAGTTTTGGAGTTTTGCAGTTTCGGAGTTTTGGAGTTTTGGAGTTTCGGAGTTTTGGAGTTTCAGAGTTTTCGAGGTTCAGGGTTGTGGAGTTTCGGAATTTTGGAGTTTTGGAGTTTCGGAGTTTTGGAGTTTTGGTGTTTTGGAGCTTCGAATTTTCAGAGTTTCGGATTTTTGGAGTTTTGGAGTTCCGGAGATTTGGAGTTTCAGAGTTTTGGAGGTTCAGGGTTGTGGAGTTTCGGAATTTTTGAGTTTTGGAGTTTCGGAGTTTTGGAGTTTCGGAGTTTCGGAGTTTCAGAGTTTTCGAGGTTCAGGGTTGTGGAGTTTCGGAATTTTTGAGTTTTGGAGTTTCGGAGTTTCGGAGTTTTGGAGCATTGCAGTTTTGGAGTTCTGGAGTTTTGGAGTTTGGAATTTTCAGAGTTTCGGATTTTTTGAGTTTTGGAGTTTCGGAGATTTGGAGTTTTGGCCTTTTGGAGATTCGGGGTCTTGGAGTTTCGGAATTTTGTAGTTTTGCAGTTTTGGAGTGTCGGAGGTTTGGAGTGTTGGAGTTTTGGAGTTTTGGAGTTCTGGAGTTTTGGAGTTTCGGAGTTTCGGAGTTTCGGAGTTTTGGAGTTTCAGAGTTTTGGAGGTTCAGGGTTGTGGAATTTCGGAATTTTTGAGTTTTGGAGTTTCGGAGTTTTGGAGTATTGCAGTTTTGGAATTTTGGAGTTTTGGAGTTTCGAATTTTCAGTTTCGGATTTTTGGAGTTTTGGAGTTTCGGAGATTTGGAGTTTTGGCGTTTTGGAGATTCGGAATCTTGGAGTTTCGGAATTTTGTAGTCTTGTAGTTTTGGAGTGTCAGAGTTCTGGTGTGTTGGAGCTTTGAGTATTGGAGTTCCGGAGTTTTGGAGAATTGCAGTTTTGGAATTTTTGTAGTTTCGAATTTTCAGAGTTTCGGATTTTTGGAGTTTTGGAGTTTCGGAGTTCCGGAGTTCCGGAGTTTTGGAGTTTCAGAGTTTTCGAGGTTCAGGGTTGTGGAGTTTCGGAATTTTTGAGTTTTGGAGTTTCGGAGTTTTGGAGTTTTGGTGTTTTGGAGTTTCGGAGTTTTGGAGTTTCAGAGTTTTCGAGGTTCAGGGTTGTGGAGTTTCGGAATTTTTGAGTTTTGGAGTTTTGGAGTTTTGGAGTTTCGAATTTTCAGAGTTTGGGATTTTTGGAGTTTTGGAGTTTCGGAGATTTCGAGTTTTGGCATTTTGGAGATTCGGAATCTTGGAGTTTCGGAATTTTGTAGTTTCGTAGTTTTGGAGTGTCGGAGTTTTGGAGTGTTGGAGTTTTGGAGCTTTGGAGTTTTGGAGAATTGCAGTTTTGGAGTTTTGGGGTTTTGGAGTTTCGAATTTTCAGAGTTTCGGATTTTTCGAGTTTAGGAGTTTTGGAGTTTCGGAGTTTTGGAGTTTCAGAGTTTTCGAGGTTCAGGGTTGTGGAGTTTCGGAATTTTTGAGTTTTGGAGTTTCGGAGTTTCGGAGTTTTGGAGTTTTGGAGTTTCGAATTTTCAGTTTCGGATTTGTGGAGTTTTGGAGTTTCGGAGATTTGGAGTTTTGGCGTTTTGGAGATTCGGAATCTTGGAGTTTCGGAATTTTGTAGTTTTGTAGTTTTGGAGTGTCAGAGTTCTGGAGTGTTGGAGCTTTGAGTTTTGGAGTTAATGAGTTTCTGAGTTTTGGATTTTTGCACTTTTGGAGTTTTGGAGTTTTGGAATTTTGGAGTTCTGGAGTTTCGGAGTTTCGGAGTTTTGGAGTTTCAGAGTTTTGGAGGTTCAGGGTTGTGGAGTTTCGGAATTTTTGAGTATTGGAGTTCCGGAGTTTCGGAGTTTTGGAGAATTGCAGTTTTGGAATTTTTGTAGTTTCGAATTTTCAGAGTTTCGGATTTTTGAGTTTTGGAGTTTCGGAGTTCCGGAGTTCCGGAGTTTTGGAGTTTCAGAGTTTTCGAGGTTCAGGGTTGTGGAGTTTCGGAATTTTTGAGTTTTGGAGTTTCGGAGTTTTGGAGTTTTGGTGTTTTGGAGTTTCGAATTTTCAGAGTTTCGGATTTTTGGAGTTTTGGAGTTCCGGAGATTTGGAGTTTCTGAGTTTTGGAGGTTCAGGGTTGTGGAGTTTCGGAATTTTTGAGTTTTGGAGTTTCGGAGTTTTGGAGTTTTGGAGTTTCGGAGTTTCGGAGTTTTGGAGTTTCAGAGTTTTCGAGGTTCAGGGTTGTGGAGTTTCGGAATTTTTGAGTTTTGGAGTTTCGGAGTTTTGGAGTTTTGGAGTTTTGGAGTTTCGGAGATTTGGAGTTTTGGCATTTTGGAGATTCGGAATCTTGGAGTTTCGGAATTTTGTAGTTTTGTAGTTTTAGAGTGTCGGAGTTTTGGAGTGTTGGAGTTTTGGAGCTTTGAAGTTTTGGAGTTTTTGAGTTTTGGAGTTTTGGAGTTTTTTATTTTTTCACTTTTGGAGTTTTGGAGTTTGGGAGTTTCAGAGTTTTGGAGTTTCGGAGTTTTGGAGTTTCAGAGTTTTGGAGGTTCAGGGTTGTGGAATTTCGGAATTTTTGAGTTTTGGAGTTTCGGAGTTTTGGAGTATTGCAGTTTTGGAATTTTGGAGTTTTGGAGTTTCGAATTTTCAGAGTTTCGGATTTTTGGAGTTTTGGAGTTTCGGAGATTTGGAGTTTTGGCGTTTTGGAGATTCGGAATCTTGGAGTTTCGGAATTTTGTAGTTTTGTAGTTTTGGAGTGTCAGAGTTTTGGAGTGTTGGAGTTTTGGAGCTTTGGAGTTTTTGAGTTTCGGAGATCTGGAGTTTTGGCGTTTTGAAGATTCGGAGTTTCGGAGTTTTGGAGTTTCAGAGTTTTGGAGGTTCAGGGTTGTGGAGTTTCGGAATTTTTGAGTATTGGAGTTTCGGAGTTTTGGAGAATTGCAGTTTTGGAGTTTTGGAGTTTCGAATTTTCAGAGTTTCGGATTTTTGGAGTTTTGGAGTTTCGGAGTTTTGGAATTTCAGAGTTTTCGAGGTTCAGGGTTGTGGAGTTTCGGAATTTTTGAGTTTTGGAGTTTCGGAGTTTTGGAGTTTTGGAGTTTCGGAGATTTGGAGTTTTGGCGTTTTGAAGATTCGGAATCTTGGAGTTTCGGAATTTTGTAGTTTTGTAGTTTTCGAGTGTCGGAGTTTTGGAGTGCTGGAGTTTTGGAGCTTTGGGGTTTTGGAGTTTTTGAGTTTTGGAGTTTTGGATTTTTGCACTTTTGGAGTTTTGGAGTTTCAGAGTTTTGGAGGTTCAGGGTTGTGGAGTTTCGGAATTTTTGAGTTTTGGAGTTTCGGAGTTTCGGATTTTTCGAGTTTAGGAGTTTCGGAGTTTCGGAGTTTTGGAGTTTCAGAGTTTTCGAGGTTCAGGGTTGTGGAGTTTCGGAATTTTTGAGTTTTGGAGTTTCGGAGTTTCGGAGTTTTGGAGTTTCGAATTTTCAGTTTCGGATTTTTGGAGTTTTGGAGTTTCGGAGATTTGGAGTTTTGGCGTTTTGGAGATTCGGAATCTTGGAGTTTCGGAATTTTGTAGTTTTGTAGTTTTGGAGTGTCAGAGTTCTGGAGTGTTGGAGCTTTGAGTTTTGGAGTTTATGAGTTTCTGAGTTTTGGATTTTTGCACTTTTGGAGTTTTGGAGTTTTGGAGTTCTGGAGTTTCGGAGTTTCGGAGTTTTGGAGGTTCAGGGTTGTGGAGTTTCGGAATTTTTGAGTATTGGAGTTCCGGAGTTTCGGAGTTTTGGAGAATTGCAGTTTTGGAATTTTTGTAGTTTCGAATTTTCAGAGTTTCGGATTTTTGGAGTTTTGGAGTTTCGGAGTTCCGGAGTTCCGGAGTTTTGGAGTTTCAGAGTTTTCGAGGTTCAGGGTTGTGGAGTTTCGGAATTTTTGAGTTTTGGAGTTTCGGAGTTTTGGAGTTTTGGTGTTTTGGAGTTTCGAATTTTCAGAGTTTCGGATTTTTGGAGTTTTGGAGTTCCGGAGATTTGGAGTTTCAGAGTTTTCGAGGTTCAGGGTTGTGGAGTTTCGGAATTTTTGTTTTGGAGTTTTGGAGTTTCGGAGATTTGGAGTTTTGGCATTTTGGAGATTCGGAATCTTGGAGTTTCGGAATTTTGTAGTTTTGTAGTTTTAGAGTGTCGGAGTTTTGGAGTGTTGGAGTTTTGGAGCTTTGGAGTTTTGGAGTTTTTGAGTTTTGGAGTTTTGGAGTTTTGGATTTTTGCACTTTTGGAGTTTTGGAGGTTCAGGGTTGTGGAATTTCGGAATTTTTGAGTTTTGGAGTTTCGGAGTTTTGGAGTATTGCAGTTTTGGAATTTTGGAGTTTTGGAGTTTCGAATTTTCAGAGTTTCGGATTTTTGGAGTTTTGGAGTTTCGGAGATTTGGAGTTTTGGCGTTTTGGAGATTCGGAATCTTGGAGTTTCGGAATTTTGTAGTTTTGTAGTTTTGGAGTGTCAGAGTTTTGGAGTGTTGGAGTTTTGGAGCTTTGGAGTTTTTGAGTTTTTGAGTTTTTGAGTTTTGGATTTTTGCACATTTGGAGTTTTGGAGTTTTGGAGTTTCGGAGTTTCGGAGTTTTGGAGTTTCAGAGTTTTGGAGGTTCAGGGTTGTGGAGTTTCGGAATTTTTGAGTATTGGAGTTTCGGAGTTTCGGAGTTTTGGAGAATTGCAGTTTTGGAGTTTTGGAGTTTCGAATTTTCAGAGTTTCGGATTTTTGGAGTTTTGGAGTTTCGGAGTTTTGGAGTTTCAGAGTTTTTGAGGTTCAGGGTTGTGGAGTTTCGGAATTTTTGAGTTTTGGAGTTTCGGAGTTTTGGAGTTTTGGAGTTTCGGAGATTTGGAGTTTTGGCGTTTTGAAGATTCGGAATCTTGGAGTTTCGGAATTTTGTAGTTTTGTAGTTTTCGAGTGTCGGAGTTTTGGAGTGTTGGAGTTTTGGAGCTTTGGGGTTTTGGAGTTTTTGAGTTTTGGAGTTTTGGATTTTTGCACTTTTGGAGTTTTGGAGTTTCAGAGTTTTGGAGGTTCAGGGTTGTGGAGTTTCGGAATTTTTGAGTTTTGGAGTTTCGGAGTTTCGGAGTTTTGGAGAATTGCAGTTTGGAGTTTTGGGGTTCTGGAGTTTCGAATTTTCAGAGTTTCGGATTTTTCGAGTTTAGGAGTTTCGGAGTTTTGGAGTTTCAGAGTTTTCGAGGTTCAGGGTTGTGGAGTTTCGGAATTTTTGAGTTTTGGAGTTTCGGAGTTTTGGAGTTTCGAATTTTCAGTTTCGGATTTTTGGAGTTTTGGAGTTTCGGAGATTTGGAGTTTTGGCGTTTTGGAGATTCGGAATCTTGGAGTTTCGGAATTTTGTAGTTTTGTAGTTTTGGAGTGTCAGAGTTCTGGAGTGTTGGAGCTTTGAGTTTTGGAGTTTATGAGTTTCTGAGTTTTGGATTTTTGCACTTTTGGAGTTTTGGAGTTTTGGAGTTCTGGAGTTTCGGAGTTTCGGAGTTTTGGAGTTTCAGAGTTTTGGAGGTTCAGGGTTGTGGAGTTTCGGAATTTTTGAGTATTGGAGTTCCAGAGTTTCGGAGTTTTGGAGAATTGCAGTTTTGGAATTTTTGTAGTTTCGAATTTTCAGTTTCGGATTTTTGGAGTTTTGGAGTTTCGGAGTTTTCGAGGTTCAGGGTTGTGGAGTTTCGGAATTTTTGAGTTTTGGAGTTTCGGAGTTTTGGAGTTTTGGTGTTTTGGAGTTTCGAATTTTCAGAGTTTCGGATTTTTGGAGTTTTGGAGTTCCGGAGATTTGGAGTTTCAGAGTTTTGGAGGTTCAGGGTTGTGGAGTTTCGGAATTTTTGAGTTTTGGAGTTTCGGAGTTTTGGAGTTTTGGTGTTTCGGAGTTTCGGAGTTTTGGAGTTTCAGAGTTTTCGAGGTTCAGGGTTGTGGAGTTTCGGAATTTTTGAGTTTTGGAGTTTTGGAGTTTTGGAGTTTCGAATTTTCAGAGTTTGGGATTTTTGGAGTTTTGGAGTTTCGGAGATTTGGAGTTTTGGCATTTTGGAGATTCGGAATCTTGGAGTTTCGGAATTTTGTAGTTTTGTAGTTTTGGAGTGTCGGAGTTTTGGAGTGTTGGAGTTTTGGAGCTTTGGAGTTTTGGAGTTTTTGAGTTTTTGGAGTTTTGGAGTTTTGGATTTTTGCACTTTTGGAGTTTTGGAGTTTTGGAGTTTCAGAGTTTTGGAGTTTCGGAGTTTTGGAGTTTCAGAGTTTTGGAGGTTCAGGGTTGTGGAGTTTCGGAATTTTTGAGTTTTGGAGTTTCGGAGTTTCGGAGTTTTGAAGTTTTGCGGTTTTGGAGTTTTGGAGTTTCGAATTTTCAGTTTCGGATTTTTGGAGTTTTGGAGTTTTCGAGATTTGGAGTTTCGGCGTTTTGGAGATTCGGAGTCTTGGAGTGTCGGAATTTTGTAGTTTTGTAGTTTTGGAGTGTTGGAGTTTTGGAGTGTTGGAGTTTTGGAGCTTTGGAGTTTTGGATTTTTGCACTTTTGGAGTTTTGGAGTTTTGGAGTTTCGGAGTTTCGGAGTTTTGGAGTTTTGGATTTTTGCACTTTTGGAGTTTTGGAGTTTCAGAGTTTTGGAGGTTCAGGGTTGTGGAGTTTCGGAATTTTTGAGTTTTGGAGTTTCGGAGTTTCGGATTTTTCGAGTTTAGGAGTTTCGGAGTTTCGGAGTTTTGGAGTTTCAGAGTTTTCGAGGTTCAGGGTTGTGGAGTTTCGGAATTTTTGAGTTTTGGAGTTTCGGAGTTTCGGAGTTTTGGAGTTTCGAATTTTCAGTTTCGGATTTTTGGAGTTTTGGAGTTTCGGAGATTTGGAGTTTTGGCGTTTTGGAGATTCGGAATCTTGGAGTTTCGGAATTTTGTAGTTTTGTAGTTTTGGAGTGTCAGAGTTCTGGAGTGTTGGAGCTTTGAGTTTTGGAGTTTATGAGTTTCTGAGTTTTGGATTTTTGCACTTTTGGAGTTTTGGAGTTTTGGAGTTCTGGAGTTTCGGAGTTTCGGAGTTTTGGAGGTTCAGGGTTGTGGAGTTTCGGAATTTTTGAGTATTGGAGTTCCGGAGTTTCGGAGTTTTGGAGAATTGCAGTTTTGGAATTTTTGTAGTTTCGAATTTTCAGAGTTTCGGATTTTTGGAGTTTTGGAGTTTCGGAGTTCCGGAGTTCCGGAGTTTTGGAGTTTCAGAGTTTTCGAGGTTCAGGGTTGTGGAGTTTCGGAATTTTTGAGTTTTGGAGTTTCGGAGTTTTGGAGTTTTGGTGTTTTGGAGTTTCGAATTTTCAGAGTTTCGGATTTTTGGAGTTTTGGAGTTCCGGAGATTTGGAGTTTCAGAGTTTTCGAGGTTCAGGGTTGTGGAGTTTCGGAATTTTTGTTTTGGAGTTTTGGAGTTTCGGAGATTTGGAGTTTTGGCATTTTGGAGATTCGGAATCTTGGAGTTTCGGAATTTTGTAGTTTTGTAGTTTTAGAGTGTCGGAGTTTTGGAGTGTTGGAGTTTTGGAGCTTTGGAGTTTTGGAGTTTTTGAGTTTTGGAGTTTTGGATTTTTGCACTTTTGGAGTTTTGGAGGTTCAGGGTTGTGGAATTTCGGAATTTTTGAGTTTTGGAGTTTCGGAGTTTTGGAGTATTGCAGTTTTGGAATTTTGGAGTTTTGGAGTTTCGAATTTTCAGAGTTTCGGATTTTTGGAGTTTTGGAGTTTCGGAGATTTGGAGTTTTGGCGTTTTGGAGATTCGGAATCTTGGAGTTTCGGAATTTTGTAGTTTTGTAGTTTTGGAGTGTCAGAGTTTTGGAGTGTTGGAGTTTTGGAGCTTTGGAGTTTTTGAGTTTTTGAGTTTTTGAGTTTTGGATTTTTGCACATTTGGAGTTTTGGAGTTTTGGAGTTTCGGAGTTTCGGAGTTTTGGAGTTTCAGAGTTTTGGAGGTTCAGGGTTGTGGAGTTTCGGAATTTTTGAGTATTGGAGTTTCGGAGTTTCGGAGTTTTGGAGAATTGCAGTTTTGGAGTTTTGGAGTTTCGAATTTTCAGAGTTTCGGATTTTTGGAGTTTTGGAGTTTCGGAGTTTTGGAGTTTCAGAGTTTTTGAGGTTCAGGGTTGTGGAGTTTCGGAATTTTTGAGTTTTGGAGTTTCGGAGTTTTGGAGTTTTGGAGTTTCGGAGATTTGGAGTTTTGGCGTTTTGAAGATTCGGAATCTTGGAGTTTCGGAATTTTGTAGTTTTGTAGTTTTCGAGTGTCGGAGTTTTGGAGTGTTGGAGTTTTGGAGCTTTGGGGTTTTGGAGTTTTTTAGTTTTGGAGTTTTGGATTTTTGCACTTTTGGAGTTTTGGAGTTTCAGAGTTTTGGAGGTTCAGGGTTGTGGAGTTTCGGAATTTTTGAGTTTTGGAGTTTCGGAGTTTCGGAGTTTTGGAGAATTGCAGTTTGGAGTTTTGGGGTTCTGGAGTTTCGAATTTTCAGAGTTTCGGATTTTTCGAGTTTAGGAGTTTCGGAGTTTTGGAGTTTCAGAGTTTTCGAGGTTCAGGGTTGTGGAGTTTCGGAATTTTTGAGTTTTGGAGTTTCGGAGTTTTGGAGTTTCGAATTTTCAGTTTCGGATTTTTGGAGTTTTGGAGTTTCAGAGATTTGGAGTTTTGGCGTTTTGGAGATTCGGAATCTTGGAGTTTCGGAATTTTGTAGTTTTGTAGTTTTGGAGTGTCAGAGTTCTGGAGTGTTGGAGCTTTGAGTTTTGGAGTTTATGAGTTTCTGAGTTTTGGATTTTTGCACTTTTGGAGTTTTGGAGTTTTGGAGTTCTGGAGTTTCGGAGTTTCGGAGTTTTGGAGTTTCAGAGTTTTGGAGGTTCAGGGTTGTGGAGTTTCGGAATTTTTGAGTATTGGAGTTCCGGAGTTTCGGAGTTTTGGAGAATTGCAGTTTTGGAATTTTTGTAGTTTCGAATTTTCAGTTTCGGATTTTTGGAGTTTTGGAGTTTCGGAGTTCCGGAGTTCTGGAGTTTTGGAGTTTCAGAGTTTTCGAGGTTCAGGGTTGTGGAGTTTCGGAATTTTTGAGTTTTGGAGTTTCGGAGTTTTGGAGTTTTGGTGTTTTGGAGTTTCGAATTTTCAGAGTTTCGGATTTTTGGAGTTTTGGAGTTCCGGAGATTTGGAGTTTCAGAGTTTTGGAGGTTCAGGGTTGTGGAGTTTCGGAATTTTTGAGTTTTGGAGTTTCGGAGTTTTGGAGTTTTGGTGTTTCGGAGTTTCGGAGTTTTGGAGTTTCAGAGTTTTCGAGGTTCAGGGTTGTGGAGTTTCGGAATTTTTGAGTTTTGGAGTTTTGGAGTTTTGGAGTTTCGAATTTTCAGAGTTTGGGATTTTTGGAGTTTTGGAGTTTCGGAGATTTGGAGTTTTGGCATTTTGGAGATTCGGAATCTTGGAGTTTCGGAATTTTGTAGTTTTGTAGTTTTGGAGTGTCGGAGTTTTGGAGTGTTGGAGTTTTGGAGCTTTGGAGTTTTGGAGTTTTTGAGTTTTTGGAGTTTTGGAGTTTTGGATTTTTGCACTTTTGGAGTTTTGGAGTTTTGGAGTTTCAGAGTTTTGGAGTTTCGGAGTTTTGGAGTTTCAGAGTTTTGGAGGTTCAGGGTTGTGGAGTTTCGGAATTTTTGAGTTTTGGAGTTTCGGAGTTTCGGAGTTTTGAAGTTTTGCGGTTTTGGAGTTTTGGAGTTTCGAATTTTCAGTTTCGGATTTTTGGAGTTTTGGAGTTTTCGAGATTTGGAGTTTCGGCGTTTTGGAGATTCGGAGTCTTGGAGTGTCGGAATTTTGTAGTTTTGTAGTTTTGGAGTGTTGGAGTTTTGGAGTGTTGGAGTTTTGGAGCTTTGGAGTTTTGGATTTTTGCACTTTTGGAGTTTTGGAGTTTTGGAGTTTCGGAGTTTCGGAGTTTTGGAGTTTCAGAGTTTTGGAGGTTCAGGGTTGTGGAGTTTCGGAATTTTTGAGTTTTGGAGTTTCGGAGTTTCGGAGTTTTGGAGAATTGCAGTTTTGGAGTTTTGGGGTTTTGGAGTTTCGAATTTTCAGAGTTTCGGATTTTTCGAGTTTAGGAGTTTCGGAGTTTCGGAGTTTTGGAGTTTCAGAGTTTTCGAGGTTCAGGGTTGTGGAGTTTCGGAATTTTTGAGTTTTGGAGTTTCGGAGTTTCGGAGTTTTGGAGTTTTGGAGTTTCGAATTTTCAGTTTCGGATTTTTGGAGTTTTGGAGTTTCGGAGATTTGGAGTTTTGGCGTTTTGGAGATTCGGAATCTTGGAGTTTCGGAATTTTGTAGTTTTGTAGTTTTGGAGTGTCAGAGTTCTGGTGTGTTGGAGCTTTGAGTTTTGGAGTTTATGAGTTTCTGAGTTTTGGATTTTTGCACTTTTGGAGTTTTGGAGTTTTGGAGTTCTGGAGTTTCGGAGTTTCGGAGTTTTGGAGTTTCAGAGTTTTGGAGGTTCAGGGTTGTGGAGTTTCGGAATTTTTGAGTATTGGAGTTCCGGAGTTTTGGAGAATTGCAGTTTTGGAATTTTTGTAGTTTCGAATTTTCAGAGTTTCGGATTTTTGGAGTTTTGGAGTTTCGGAGTTCCGGAGTTCCGGAGTTTTGGAGTTTCAGAGTTTTCGAGGTTCAGGGTTGTGGAGTTTCGGAATTTTTGAGTTTTGGAGTTTCGGAGTTTTGGAGTTTTGGTGTTTTGGAGTTTCGAATTTTCAGAGTTTCGGATTTTTGGAGTTTTGGAGTTCCGGAGATTTGGAGTTTCAGAGTTTTGGAGGTTCAGGGTTGTGGAGTTTCGGAATTTTTGAGTTTTGGAGTTTCGGAGTTTTGGAGTTTTGGAGTTTCGGAGTTTTGGAGTTTCAGAGTTTTCGAGGTTCAGGGTTGTGGAGTTTCGGAATTTTTGAGTTTTGGAGTTTTGGAGTTTCGAATTTTCAGAGTTTGGGATTTTTGGAGTTTTAAAGTTTCGGAGATTTGGAGTTTTGGCATTTTGGAGATTCGGAATCTTGGAGTTTCGGAATTTTGTAGTTTTGTAGTTTTGGAGTGTCGGAGTTTTGGAGTGTTGGAGTTTTGGAGCTTTGGAGTTTTGGAGAATTGCAGTTTTGGAGTTTTGGGGTTTTGGAGTTTCGAATTTTCAGAGTTTCGGATTTTTCGAGTTTAGGAGTTTCGGAGTTTCGGAGTTTTGGAGTTTCAGAGTTTTCGAGGTTCAGGGTTGTGGAGTTTCGGAATTTTTGAGTTTTGGAGTTTCGGAGTTTCGGAGTTTTGGAGTTTCGAATTTTCAGTTTCGGATTTTTGGAGTTTTGGAGTTTCGGAGATTTGGAGTTTTGGCGTTTTGGAGATTCGGAATCTTGGAGTTTCGGAATTTTGTAGTTTTGTAGTTTTGGAGTGTCAGAGTTCTGGTGTGTTGGAGCTTTGAGTTTTGGAGTTTATGAGTTTCTGAGTTTTGGATTTTTGCACTTTTGGAGTTTTGGAGTTTTGGAGTTCTGGAGTTTCGGAGTTTCGGAGTTTTGGAGTTTCAGAGTTTTGGAGGTTCAGGGTTGTGGAGTTTCGGAATTTTTGAGTATTGGAGTTCCGGAGTTTTGGAGAATTGCAGTTTTGGAATTTTTGTAGTTTCGAATTTTCAGAGTTTCGGATTTTTGGAGTTTTGGAGTTTCGGAGTTCCGGAGTTCCGGAGTTTTGGAGTTTCAGAGTTTTCGAGGTTCAGGGTTGTGGAGTTTCGGAATTTTTGAGTTTTGGAGTTTCGGAGTTTTGGAGTTTTGGTGTTTTGGAGTTTCGAATTTTCAGAGTTTCGGATTTTTGGAGTTTTGGAGTTCCGGAGATTTGGAGTTTCAGAGTTTTGGAGGTTCAGGGTTGTGGAGTTTCGGAATTTTTGAGTTTTGGAGTTTCGGAGTTTTGGAGTTTTGGAGTTTCGGAGTTTTGGAGTTTCAGAGTTTTCGAGGTTCAGGGTTGTGGAGTTTCGGAATTTTTGAGTTTTGGAGTTTTGGAGTTTTGGAGTTTCGAATTTTCAGAGTTTGGGATTTTTGGAGTTTTGGAGTTTCGGAGATTTGGAGTTTTGGCATTTTGGAGATTCGGAATCTTGGAGTTTCGGAATTTTGTAGTTTTGTAGTTTTGGAGTGTCGGAGTTTTGGAGTTTCGGAGATTTGGAGTTTTGGCGTTTTGGAGATTCGGAATCTTGGAGTTTCGGAATTTTGTAGTTTTGTAGTTTTGGAGTGTCAGAGTTTTGGAGTGTTGGAGTTTTGGAGCTTTGGAGTTTTTGAGTTTTTGAGTTTTTGAGTTTTGGATTTTTGCACATTTGGAGTTTTGGAGTTTTGGAGTTTCGGAGTTTCGGAGTTTTGGAGTTTCAGAGTTTTGGAGGTTCAGGGTTGTGGAGTTTCGGAATTTTTGAGTATTGGAGTTTCGGAGTTTCGGAGTTTTGGAGAATTGCAGTTTTGGAGTTTTGGAGTTTCGAATTTTCAGAGTTTCGGATTTTTGGAGTTTTGGAGTTTCGGAGTTTTGGAGTTTCAGAGTTTTCGAGGTTCAGGGTTGTGGAGTTTCGGAATTTTTGAGTTTTGGAGTTTCGGAGTTTTGGAGTTTTGGAGTTTCGGAGATTTGGAGTTTTGGCGTTTTTAAGATTCGGAATCTTGGAGTTTCGGAATTTTGTAGTTTTGTAGTATTCGAGTGTCGGAGTTTTGGAGTGTTGGAGATTTGGAGCTTTGGGGTTTTGGAGTTTTTGAGTTTTGGAGTTTTGGATTTTTGCACTTTTGGAGTTTTGGAGTTTCAGAGTTTTGGAGGTTCAGGGTTGTGGAGTTTCGGAATTTTTGAGTTTTGGAGTTTCGGAGTTTCGGAGTTTTGGAGAATTGCAGTTTGGAGTTTTGGGGTTCTGGAGTTTCGAATTTTCAGTTTCGGATTTTTCGAGTTTAGGAGTTTCGGAGTTTCGGAGTTTTGGAGTTTCAGAGTTTTAGAGGTTCAGGGTTGTGGAGTTTCGGAATTTTTGAGTTTTGGAGTTTCGGAGTTTCGGAGTTTTGGAGTTTTGGAGTTTCGAATTTTCAGTTTCGGATTTTTGGAGTTTTGGAGTTTCGGAGATTTGGAGTTTTGGCGTTTTGGAGATTCGGAATCTTGGAGTTTCGGAATTTTGTAGTTTTGTAGTTTTGGAGTGTCAGAGTTCTGGAGTGTTGGAGCTTTGAGTTTTGGAGTTTATGAGTTTCTGAGTTTTGGATTTTTGCACTTTTGGAGTTTTGGAGTTTTGGAGTTCTGGAGTTTCGGAGTTTCGGAGTTTTGGAGTTTCAGAGTTTTGGAGGTTCAGGGTTGTGGAGTTTCGGAATTTTTGAGTATTGGAGTTCCGGAGTTTTGGAGAATTGCAGTTTTGGAATTTTTGTAGTTTCGAATTTTCAGAGTTTCGGATTTTTGGAGTTTTGGAGTTTCGGAGTTCCGGAGTTCAGGAGTTTTGGAGTTTCAGAGTTTTCGAGGTTCAGGGTTGTGGAGTTTCGGAATTTTTGAGTTTTGGAGTTTCGGAGTTTTGGAGTTTTGGTGTTTTGGAGTTTCGAATTTTCAGAGTTTCGGATTTTTGGAGTTTTGGAGTTCCGGAGATTTGGAGTTTCAGAGTTTTGGAGGTTCAGGGTTGTGGAGTTTCGGAATTTTTGAGTTTTGGAGTTTCGGAGTTTTGGAGTTTTGGAGTTTCGGAGTTTCGGAGTTTTGGAGTTTCAGAGTTTTCGAGGTTCAGGGTTGTGGAGTTTCGGAATTTTTGAGTTTTGGAGTTTTGGAGTTTCGAATTTTCAGAGTTTGGGATTTTTGGAGTTTTAAAGTTTCGGAGATTTGGAGTTTTGGCATTTTGGAGATTCGGAATCTTGGAGTTTCGGAATTTTGTAGTTTTGTAGTTTTGGAGTGTCGGAGTTTTGGAGTGTTGGAGTTTTGGAGCTTTGGAGTTTTGGAGAATTGCAGTTTTGGAGTTTTGGGGTTTTGGAGTTTCGAATTTTCAGAGTTTCGGATTTTTCGAGTTTAGGAGTTTCGGAGTTTCGGAGTTTTGGAGTTTCAGAGTTTTCGAGGTTCAGGGTTGTGGAGTTTCGGAATTTTTGAGTTTTGGAGTTTCGGAGTTTCGGAGTTTTGGAGTTTCGAATTTTCAGTTTCGGATTTTTGGAGTTTTGGAGTTTCGGAGATTTGGAGTTTTGGCGTTTTGGAGATTCGGAATCTTGGAGTTTCGGAATTTTGTAGTTTTGTAGTTTTGGAGTGTCAGAGTTCTGGAGTGTTGGAGCTTTGAGTTTTGGAGTTAATGAGTTTCTGAGTTTTGGATTTTTGCACTTTTGGAGTTTTGGAGTTTTGGAGTTCTGGAGTTTCGGAGTTTTGGAGTTTCAGAGTTTTGGAGGTTCAGGGTTGTGGAGTTTCGGAATTTTTGAGTATTGGAGTTCCGGAGTTTCGGAGTTTTGGAGAATTGCAGTTTTGGAATTTTTGTAGTTTCGAATTTTCAGAGTTTCGGATTTTTGGAGTTCCGGAGTTTTGGAGTTCCGGAGTTCCGGAGTTTTGGAGTTTCAGAGTTTTCGAGGTTCAGGGTTGTGGAGTTTCGGAATTTTTGAGTTTTGGAGTTTCGGAGTTTTGGAGTTTTGGTGTTTTGGAGTTTCGAATTTTCAGAGTTTCGGATTTTTGGAGTTTTGGAGTTCCGGAGATTTGGAGTTTCAGAGTTTTGGAGGTTCAGGGTTGTGGAGTTTCGGAATTTTTGAGTTTTGGAGTTTCGGAGTTTTGGAGTTTCGAATTTTCAGAGTTTGGGATTTTTGGAGTTTTGGAGTTTCGGAGATTTGGAGTTTTGGCATTTTGGAGATTCGGAATCTTGGAGTTTCGGAATTTTGTAGTTTTGTAGTTTTGGAGTGTCGGAGTTTTGGAGTGTTGGAGTTTTGGAGCTTTGGAGTTTTGGAGTTTTTGAGTTTTGGAGTTTTGGAGTTTTGGATTTTTGCACTTTTGGAGTTTTGGAGTTTTGGAGTTTCAGAGTTTTGGAGTTTCGGAGTTTTGGAGTTTCAGAGTTTTGGAGGTTCAGGGTTGTGGAGTTTCGGAATTTTTGAGTTTTGGAGTTTCGGAGTTTCGGAGTTTTGAAGTTTTGCGGTTTTGGAGTTTTGGAGTTTCGAATTTTCAGTTTCGGATTTTTGGAGTTTTGGAGTTTTCGAGATTTGGAGTTTCGGCGTTTTGGAGATTCGGAGTCTTGGAGTGTCGGAATTTTGTAGTTTTGTAGTTTTGGAGTGTTGGAGTTTTGGAGTGTTGGAGTTTTGGAGCTTTGGAGTTTTGGATTTTTGCACTTTTGGAGTTTTGGAGTTTTGGAGTTTCGGAGTTTCGGAGTTTTGGAGTTTCAGAGTTTTGGAGGTTCAGGGTTGTGGAGTTTCGGAATTTTTGAGTTTTGGAGTTTCGGAGTTTCGGAGTTTTGGAGAATTGCAGTTTTGGAGTTTTGGGGTTTTGGAGTTTCGAATTTTCAGAGTTTCGGATTTTTCGAGTTTAGGAGTTTCGGAGTTTCGGAGTTTTGGAGTTTCAGAGTTTTCGAGGTTCAGGGTTGTGGAGTTTCGGAATTTTTGAGTTTTGGAGTTTCGGAGTTTCGGAGTTTTGGAGTTTTGGAGTTTCGAATTTTCAGTTTCGGATTTTTGGAGTTTTGGAGTTTCGGAGATTTGGAGTTTTGGCGTTTTGGAGATTCGGAATCTTGGAGTTTCGGAATTTTGTAGTTTTGTAGTTTTGGAGTGTCAGAGTTCTGGAGTGTTGGAGCTTTGAGTTTTGGAGTTAATGAGTTTCTGAGTTTTGGATTTTTGCACTTTTGGAGTTTTGGAGTTTTGGAGTTCTGGAGTTTCGGAGTTTTGGAGTTTCAGAGTTTTGGAGGTTCAGGGTTGTGGAGTTTCGGAATTTTTGAGTATTGGAGTTCCGGAGTTTCGGAGTTTTGGAGAATTGCAGTTTTGGAATTTTTGTAGTTTCGAATTTTCAGAGTTTCGGATTTTTGGAGTTCCGGAGTTCCGGAGTTTTGGAGTTTCAGAGTTTTCGAGGTTCAGGGTTGTGGAGTTTCGGAATTTTTGAGTTTTGGAGTTTCGGAGTTTTGGAGTTTTGGTGTTTTGGAGTTTCGAATTTTCAGAGTTTCGGATTTTTGGAGTTTTGGAGTTCCGGAGATTTGGAGTTTCAGAGTTTTGGAGGTTCAGGGTTGTGGAGTTTCGGAATTTTTGAGTTTTGGAGTTTCGGAGTTTTGGAGTTTTGGAGTTTCGGAGTTTCGGAGTTTTGGAGTTTCAGAGTTTTCGAGGTTCAGGGTTGTGGAGTTTCGGAATTTTTGAGTTTTGGAGTTTTGGAGTTTTGGAGTTTCGAATTTTCAGAGTTTGGGATTTTTGGAGTTTTGGAGTTTCGGAGATTTGGAGTTTTGGCATTTTGGAGATTCGGAATCTTGGAGTTTCGGAATTTTGTAGTTTTGTAGTTTTGGAGTGTCGGAGTTTTGGAGTGTTGGAGTTTTGGAGCTTTGGAGTTTTGGAGTTTTTGAGTTTTGGAGTTTTGGAGTTTTGGATTTTTGCACTTTTGGAGTTTTGGAGTTTTGGAGTTTTGGAGTTTGAGTTTTGGAGTTTCGGAGTTTTGGAGTTTCAGAGTTTTCGAGGTTCAGGGTTGTGGAGTTTCGGAATTTTTGAGTTTTGGAGTTTTGGAGTTTCGAATTTTCAGAGTTTGGGATTTTTGGAGTTTTGGAGTTTCGGAGATTTGGAGTTTCGGCGTTTTGGAGATTCGGAGTCTTGGAGTGTCGGAATTTTGTAGTTTTGTAGTTTTGGAGTGTTGGAGTTTTGGAGTGTTGGAGTTTTGGAGCTTTGGAGTTTTGGATTTTTGCACTTTTGGAGTTTTGGAGTTTTGGAGTTTCGGAGTTTCGGAGTTATGGAGTTTCAGAGTTTTGGAGGTTCAGGGTTGTGGAGTTTCGGAATTTTTGAGTTTTGGAGTTTCGGAGTTTCGGAGTTTTGGAGAATTGCAGTTTTGGAGTTTTGGGGTTTTGGAGTTTCGAATTTTCAGAGTTTCGGATTTTTCGAGTTTAGGAGTTTCGGAGTTTTGGAGTTTCAGAGTTTTCGAGGTTCAGGGTTGTGGAGTTTCGGAATTTTTGAGTTTTGGAGTTTCGGAGTTTCGGAGTTTTGGAGTTTTGGAGTTTCGAATTTTCAGTTTCGGTTTTTTGGAGTTTTGGAGTTTCGGAGATTTGGAGTTTTGGCGTTTTGGAGATTCGGAATCTTGGAGTTTCGGAATTTTGTAGTTTTGTAGTTTTGGAGTGTCAGAGTTCTGGTGTGTTGGAGCTTTGAGTTTTGGAGTTTATGAGTTTCTGAGTTTTGGATTTTTGCACTTTTGGAGTTTTGGAGTTTTGGAGTTCTGGAGTTTCGGAGTTTCGGAGTTTTGGAGTTTCAGAGTTTTGGAGGTTCAGGGTTGTGGAGTTTCGGAATTTTTGAGTATTGGAGTTCCGGAGTTTCGGAGTTTTGGAGAATTGCAGTTTTGGAATTTTTGTAGTTTCGAATTTTCAGAGTTTCGGATTTTTGGAGTTCCGGAGTTTTGGAGTTCCGGAGTTCCGGAGTTTTGGAGTTTCAGAGTTTTCGAGGTTCAGGGTTGTGGAGTTTCGGAATTTTTGAGTTTTGGAGTTTCGGAGTTTTGGTGTTTTGGAGTTTCGAATTTTCAGAGTTTCGGATTTTTGGAGTTTTGGAGTTCCGGAGATTTGGAGTTTCAGAGTTTTGGAGGTTCAGGGTTGTGGAGTTTCGGAATTTTTGAGTTTTGGAGTTTCGGAGTTTTGGAGTTTTGGAGTTTCGGAGTTTCGGAGTTTTGGAGTTTCAGAGTTTTCGAGGTTCAGGGTTGTGGAGTTTCGGAATTTTTGAGTTTTGGAGTTTTGGAGTTTTGGAGTTTCGAATTTTCAGAGTTTGGGATTTTTGGAGTTTTGGAGTTTCGGAGATTTGGAGTTTTGGCATTTTGGAGATTCGGAATCTTGGAGTTTCGGAATTTTGTAGTTTTGTAGTTTTGGAGTGTCGGAGTTTTGGAGTGTTGGAGTTTTGGAGCTTTGGAGTTTTGGAGTTTTTGAGTTTTGGAGTTTTGGAGTTTTGGATTTTTGCACTTTTGGAGTTTTGGAGTTTTGGAGTTTGAGTTTTGGAGTTTCGGAGTTTTGGAGTTTCAGAGTTTTGGAAGTTCAGGGTTGTGGAGTTTCGGAATTTTTGAGTTTTGGAGTTTCGGAGTTTCGGAGTTTTGAAGTTTTGCGGTTTTGGAGTTTTGGAGTTTCGAATTTTCAGTTTCGGATTTTTGGAGTTTTGGAGTTTTCGAGATTTGGAGTTTCGGCGTTTTGGAGATTCGGAGTCTTGGAGTGTCGGAATTTTGTAGTTTTGTAGTTTTGGAGTGTTGGAGTTTTGGAGTGTTGGAGTTTTGGAGCTTTGGAGTTTTGGATTTTTGCACTTTTGGAGTTTTGGAGTTTTGGAGTTTCGGAGTTTCGGAGTTTTGGAGTTTCAGAGTTTTGGAGGTTCAGGGTTGTGGAGTTTCGGAATTTTTGAGTTTTGGAGTTTCGGAGTTTTGGAGTTTTGGAGTTTCGGAGTTTTGGAGTTTCAGAGTTTTCGAGGTTCAGGGTTGTGGAGTTTCGGAATTTTTGAGTTTTGGAGTTTTGGAGTTTTGGAGTTTCGAATTTTCAGACTTTGGGATTTTTGGAGTTTTGGAGTTTCGGAGATTTGGAGTTTTGGCATTTTGGAGATTCGGAATCTTGGAGTTTCGGAATTTTGTAGTTTTGTAGTTTTGGAGTGTCGGAGTTTTGGAGTGTTGGAGTTTTGGAGCTTTGGAGTTTTGGAGAATTGCAGTTTTGGAGTTTTGGGGTTTTGGAGTTTCGAATTTTCAGAGTTTCGGATTTTTCGAGTTTAGGAGTTTCGGAGTTTCGGAGTTTTGGAGTTTCAGAGTTTTCGAGGTTCAGGGTTGTGGAGTTTCGGAATTTTTGAGTTTTGGAGTTTCGGAGTTTCGGAGTTTTGGAGTTTCGAATTTTCAGTTTCGGATTTTTGGAGTTTTGGAGTTTCGGTGATTTGGAGTTTTGGCGTTTTGGAGATTCGGAATCTTGGAGTTTCGGAATTTTGTAGTTTTGTAGTTTTGGAGTGTCAGAGTTCTGGAGTGTTGGAGCTTTGAGTTTTGGAGTTAATGAGTTTCTGAGTTTTGGATTTTTGCACTTTTGGAGTTTTGGAGTTTTGGAGTTCTGGAGTTTCGGAGTTTTGGAGTTTCAGAGTTTTCGAGGCTCAGGGTTGTGGAGTTTCGGAATTTTTGAGTTTTGGAGTTTCGGAGTTTTGGAGTTTTGGTGTTTTGGAGTTTCAAATTTTCAGAGTTTCGGATTTTTGGAGTTTTGGAGTTCCGGAGATTTGGAGTTTCTGAGTTTTGGAGGTTCAGGGTTGTGGAGTTTCGGAATTTTTGAGTTTTGGAGTTTCGGAGTTTTGGAGTTTCGGAGTTTCGGAGTTTTGGAGTTTCAGAGTTTTCGAGGTTCAGGGTTGTGGAGTTTCGGAATTTTTGAGTTTTGGAGTTTTGGAGTTTTGGAGTTTCGAATTTTCAGTTTGGGATTTTTGGAGTTTTGGAGTTTCGGAGATTTGGAGTTTTGGCATTTTGGAGATTCGGAATCTTGGAGTTTATTTATTTATTTATTTATACAGAATACCCCTAAAGGCCCTCGAGAGGGTATTACATAGGGGGGGGGCACAGGCAATTGAACAGAATAAAAAAAATTTTTTTATTCGGAATTTTGTAGTTTTGGAGTTTTGGATTTTTGCACTTTTGGAGTTTTGGAGTTTTGGAGTTTTGGAGTTTCAGAGTTTTGGAGTTTCGGAGTTTTGGAGTTTCAGAGTTTTGGAGTTTCGGAGTTTCGGAGTTTTGGAGTATTGCAGTTTTGGAATTTTGGAGTTTTGGAGTTTCGAATTTTCAGAGTTTCGGATTTTTGGAGTTTTGGAGTTTCGGAGATTTGGAGTTCTGGCGTTTTCGAGATTCGGAATCTTGGAGTTTCGGAATTTTGTAGTTTTGTAGTTTTGGAGTGTCAGAGTTTTGGAGTGTTGGAGTTTTGGAGCTTTGGAGTTTTGGAGTTTTTGAGTTTTTGAGTTTTGGATTTTGACACTTTTGGAGTTTTGGAGTTTTGGAGTTTCGGAGTTTCGGAGTTTCGGAGTTTCGGAGTTTTGGAGTTTCAGAGTTTTGGAGGTTCAGGGTTGTGGAGTTTCGGAATTTTTGAGTTTTGGAGTTTCGGAGTTTTGGAGTTTTGGAGTTTTGGAGTTTCGGAGTTTTTGAGTTTTGGAGTTTTGGAGTTTTGGATTTTCGCACTTTTGGAGTTTTGGAGTTTTGGAGTTTGGGAGTTTCAGAGTTTTGGAGTTTCGGAGTTTTGGAGTTTCAGAGTTTTGGAGGTTCAGGGTTGTGGAATTTCGGAATTTTTGAGTTTTGGAGTTTCGGAGTTTTGGAGTATTGCAGTTTTGGAATTTTGGAGTTTTGGAGTTTCGAATTTTCAGAGTTTCGGAATTTTGTAGTTTTGTAGTTTTGGAGTGTCAGAGTTTTGGAGTGTTGGAGTTTTGGAGCTTTGGAGTTTTTGAGTTTTTGAGTTTTGGATTTTTGCACATTTGGAGTTTTGGAGTTTTGGAGTTTCGGAGTTTCGGAGTTTTGGAGTTTCAGAGTTTTGGAGGTTCAGGGTTGTGGAGTCTCGGAATTTTTGAGTATTGGAGTTTCGGAGTTTCGGAGTTTTGGAGAATTGCAGTTTTGGAGTTTTGGAGTTTCGAATTTTCAGAGTTTCGGATTTTTGGAGTTTTGGAGTTTCGGAGTTTTGGAGTTTTGGAGTTTCGGAGATTTGGAGTTTTGGCGTTTTGAAGATTCGGAATCTTGGAGTTTCGGAATTTTGTAGTTTTGTAGTTTTCGAGTGTCGGAGTTTTGGAGTGTTGGAGTTTTGGAGCTTTGGGGTTTTGGAGTTTTTGAGTTTTGGAGTTTTGGATTTTTGCACTTTTGGAGTTTTGGAGTTTCAGAGTTTTGGAGGTTCAGGGTTGTGGAGTTTCGGAATTTTTGAGTTTTGGAGTTTCGGAGTTTCGGAGTTTTGGAGAATTGCAGTTTGGAGTTTTGGGGTTCTGGAGTTTCGAATTTTCAGAGTTTCGGATTTTTCGAGTTTAGGAGTTTCGGAGTTTCGGAGTTTTGGAGTTTCAGAGTTTTCGAGGTTCAGGGTTGTGGAGTTTCGGAATTTTTGAGTTTTGGAGTTTCGGAGTTTCGGAGTTTTGGAGTTTCGAATTTTCAGTTTCGGATTTTTGGAGTTTTGGAGTTTCGGAGATTTGGAGTTTTGGCGTTTTGGAGATTCGGAATCTTGGAGTTTCGGAATTTTGTAGTTTTGTAGTTTTGGAGTGTCAGAGTTCTGGAGTGTTGGAGCTTTGAGTTTTGGAGTTTATGAGTTTCTGAGTTTTGGATTTTTGCACTTTTGGAGTTTTGGAGTTTTGGAGTTCTGGAGTTTCGGAGTTTCGGAGTTTTGGAGTTTCAGAGTTTTGGAGGTTCAGGGTTGTGGAGTTTCGGAATTTTTGAGTATTGGAGTTCCGGAGTTTCGGAGTTTTGGAGAATTGCAGTTTTGGAATTTTTGTAGTTTCGAATTTTCAGTTTCGGATTTTTGGAGTTTTGGAGTTTCGGAGTTCCGGAGTTCCGGAGTTTTGGAGTTTCAGAGTTTTCGAGGTTCAGGGTTGTGGAGTTTCGGAATTTTTGAGTTTTGGAGTTTCGGAGTTTTGGAGTTTTGGTGTTTTGTAGTTTCGAATTTTCAGAGTTTCAGATTTTTGGAGTTTTGGAGTTCCGGAGATTTGGAGTTTCAGAGTTTTGGAGGTTCAGGGTTGTGGAGTTTCGGAATTTTTGAGTTTTGGAGTTTTGGAGTTTTGGAGTTTCGGAGTTTCGGAGTTTTGGAGTTTCAGAGTTTTCGAGGTTCAGGGTTGTGGAGTTTCGGAATTTTTGAGTTTTGGAGTTTTGGAGTTTCGAATTTTCAGAGTTTGGGATTTTTGGAGTTTTGGAGTTTCGGAGATTTGGAGTTTTGGAATTTTGGAGATTCGGAATCTTGGAGTTTCGGAATTTTGTAGTTTTGTAGTTTTGGAGTGTCGGAGTTTTGGAGTGTTGGAGTTTTGGAGCTTTGGAGTTTTGGAGTTTTTGAGTTTTGGAGTTTTGGAGTTTTGGATTTTTGCACTTTTGGAGTTTTGGAGTTTTGGAGTTTCAGAGTTTTGGAGTTTCGGAGTTTTGGAGTTTCAGAGTTTTGGAGGTTCAGGGTTGTGGAGTTTCGGAATTTTTGAGTTTTGGAGTTTCGGAGTTTCAGAGTTTTGAAGTTTTGCGGTTTTGGAGTTTTGGAGTTTCGAATTTTCAGTTTCGGATTTTTGGAGTTTTGGAGTTTTCGAGATTTGGAGTTTCGGCGTTTTGGAGATTCGGAGTCTTGGAGTGTCGGAATTTTGTAGTTTTGTAGTTTTGGAGTGTTGGAGTTTTGGAGTGTTGGAGTTTTGGAGCTTTGGAGTTTTGGATTTTTGCACTTTTGGAGTTTTGGAGTTTTGGAGTTTCGGAGTTTCGGAGTTTTGGAGTTTCAGAGTTTTGGAGGTTCAGGGTTGTGGAGTTTCGGAATTTTTGAGTTTTGGAGTTTCGGAGTTTCGGAGTTTTGGAGAATTGCAGTTTTGGAGTTTTGGGGTTTTGGAGTTTCGAATTTTCAGTTTCGGATTTTTCGAGTTTAGGAGTTTCGGAGTTTCGGAGTTTTGGAGTTTGAGAGTTTTCGAGGTTCAGGGTTGTGGAGTTTCGGAATTTTTGAGTTTTGGAGTTTCGGAGTTTCGGAGTTTTGGAGTTTTGGAGTTTCGAATTTTCAGTTTCGGATTTTTGGAGTTTTGGAGTTTCGGAGATTTGGAGTTTTGGCGTTTTGGAGATTCGGAATCTTGGAGTTTCGGAATTTTGTAGTTTTGTAGTTTTGGAGTGTCAGAGTTCTGGTGTGTTGGAGCTTTGAGTTTTGGAGTTTATGAGTTTCTGAGTTTTGGATTTTTGCACTTTTGGAGTTTTGGAGTTTTGGAGTTCTGGAGTTTCGGAGTTTCGGAGTTTTGGAGTTTCAGAGTTTTGGAGGTTCAGGGTTGTGGAGTTTCGGAATTTTTGAGTATTGGAGTTCCGGAGTTTTGGAGAATTGCAGTTTTGGAATTTTTGTAGTTTCGAATTTTCAGTTTCGGATTTTTGGAGTTTTGGAGTTTCGGAGTTCCGGAGTTCCGGAGTTTTGGAGTTTCAGAGTTTTCGAGGTTCAGGGTTGTGGAGTTTCGGAATTTTTGAGTTTTGGAGTTTCGGAGTTTTGGAGTTTTGGTGTTTTGGAGTTTCGAATTTTCAGAGTTTCGGATTTTTGGAGTTTTGGAGTTCCGGAGATTTGGAGTTTCAGAGTTTTGGAGGTTCAGGGTTGTGGAGTTTCGGAATTTTTGAGTTTTGGAGTTTCGGAGTTTTGGAGTTTTGGAGTTTCGGAGTTTCGGAGTTTTGGAGTTTCAGAGTTTTCGAGGTTCAGGGTTGTGGAGTTTCGGAATTTTTGAGTTTTGGAGTTTTGGAGTTTCGAATTTTCAGAGTTTGGGATTTTTGGAGTTTTAAAGTTTCGGAGATTTGGAGTTTTGGCATTTTGGAGATTCGGAATCTTGGAGTTTCGGAATTTTGTAGTTTTGTAGTTTTGGAGTGTCGGAGTTTTGGAGTGTTGGAGTTTTGGAGCTTTGGAGTTTTGGAGAATTGCAGTTTTGGAGTTTTGGGGTTTTGGAGTTTCGAATTTTCAGAGTTTCGGATTTTTCGAGTTTAGAGTTTCGGAGTTTCGGAGTTTTGGAGTTTCAGAGTTTTCGAGGTTCAGGGTTGTGGAGTTTCGGAATTTTTGAGTTTTGGAGTTTCGGAGTTTCGGAGTTTTGGAGTTTCGAATTTTCAGTTTCGGATTTTTGGAGTTTTGGAGTTTCGGAGATTTGGAGTTTTGGCATTTTGGAGATTCGGAATCTTGGAGTTTCGGAATTTTGTAGTTTTGTAGTTTTGGAGTGTCAGAGTTCTGGAGTGTTGGAGCTTTGAGTTTTGGAGTTAATGAGTTTCTGAGTTTTGGATTTTTGCACTTTTGGAGTTTTGGAGTTTTGGAGTTCTGGAGTTTCGGAGTTTTGGAGTTTCAGAGTTTTGGAGGTTCAGGGTTGTGGAGTTTCGGAATTTTTGAGTATTGGAGTTCCGGAGTTTCGGAGTTTTGGAGAATTGCAGTTTTGGAATTTTTGTAGTTTCGAATTTTCAGAGTTTCGGATTTTTGGAGTTCCGGAGTTTTGGAGTTCCGGAGTTCCGGAGTTTTGGAGTTTCAGAGTTTTCGAGGTTCAGGGTTGTGGAGTTTCGGAATTTTTGAGTTTTGGAGTTTCGGAGTTTTGGAGTTTTGGTGTTTTGGAGTTTCGAATTTTCAGAGTTTCGGATTTTTGGAGTTTTGGAGTTCCGGAGATTTGGAGTTTCAGAGTTTTGGAGGTTCAGGGTTGTGGAGTTTCGGAATTTTTGAGTTTTGGAGTTTCGGAGTTTTGGAGTTTTGGAGTTTCGGAGTTTCGGAGTTTTGGAGTTTCAGAGTTTTCGAGGTTCAGGGTTGTGGAGTTTCGGAATTTTTGAGTTTTGGAGTTTTGGAGTTTTGGAGTTTCGAATTTTCAGAGTTTGGGATTTTTGGAGTTTTGGAGTTTCGGAGATTTGGAGTTTTGGCATTTTGGAGATTCGGAATCTTGGAGTTTCGGAATTTTGTAGTTTTGTAGTTTTGGAGTGTCGGAGTTTTGGAGTGTTGGAGTTTTGGAGCTTTGGAGTTTTGGAGTTTTTGAGTTTTGGAGTTTTGGAGTTTTGGATTTTTGCACTTTTGGAGTTTTGGAGTTTTGGAGTTTCAGAGTTTTGGAGTTTCGGAGTTTTGGAGTTTCAGAGTTTTGGAGGTTCAGGGTTGTGGAGTTTCGGAATTTTTGAGTTTTGGAGTTTCGGAGTTTCGGAGTTTTGAAGTTTTGCGGTTTTGGAGTTTTGGAGTTTCGAATTTTCAGTTTCGGATTTTTGGAGTTTTGGAGTTTTCGAGATTTGGAGTTTCGGCGTTTTGGAGATTCGGAGTCTTGGAGTGTCGGAATTTTGTAGTTTTGTAGTTTTGGAGTGTTGGAGTTTTGGAGTGTTGGAGTTTTGGAGCTTTGGAGTTTTGGATTTTTGCACTTTTGGAGTTTTGGAGTTTTGGAGTTTCGGAGTTTCGGAGTTTTGGAGTTTCACAATTTTGGAGGTTCAGGGTTGTGGAGTTTCGGAATTTTTGAGTTTTGGAGTTTCGGAGTTTCGGAGTTTTGGAGAATTGCAGTTTTGGAGTTTTGGGGTTTTGGAGTTTCGAATTTTCAGAGTTTCGGATTTTTCGAGTTTAGGAGTTTCGGAGTTTCGGAGTTTTGGAGTTTCAGAGTTTTCGAGGTTCAGGGTTGTGGAGTTTCGGAATTTTTGAGTTTTGGAGTTTCGGAGTTTCGGAGTTTTGGAGTTTTGGAGTTTCGAATTTTCAGTTTCGGATTTTTGGAGTTTTGGAGTTTCGGAGATTTGGAGTTTTGGCGTTTTGGAGATTCGGAATCTTGGAGTTTCGGAATTTTGTAGTTTTGTAGTTTTGGAGTGTCAGAGTTCTGGTGTGTTGGAGCTTTGAGTTTTGGAGTTTATGAGTTTCTGAGTTTTGGATTTTTGCACTTTTGGAGTTTTGGAGTTTTGGAGTTCTGGAGTCGGAGTTTCGGAGTTTTGGAGTTTCAGAGTTTTGGAGGTTCAGGGTTGTGGAGTTTCGGAATTTTTGAGTATTGGAGTTCCGGAGTTTCGGAGTTTTGGAGAATTGCAGTTTTGGAATTTTTGTAGTTTCGAATTTTCAGAGTTTCGGATTTTTGGAGTTCCGGAGTTTTGGAGTTCCGGAGTTCCGGAGTTTTGGAGTTTCAGAGTTTTCGAGGTTCAGGGTTGTGGAGTTTCGGAATTTTTGAGTTTTGGAGTTTCGGAGTTTTGGAGTTTTGGTGTTTTGGAGTTTCGAATTTTCAGAGTATCGGATTTTTGGAGTTTTGGAGTTCCGGAGATTTGGAGTTTCAGAGTTTTGGAGGTTCAGGGTTGTGGAGTTTCGGAATTTTTGAGTTTTGGAGTTTCGGAGTTTTGGAGTTTTGGAGTTTCGGAGTTTCGGAGTTTTGGAGTTTCAGAGTTTTCGAGGTTCAGGGTTGTGGAGTTTCGGAATTTTTGAGTTTTGGAGTTTTGGAGTTTCGAATTTTCAGAGTTTGGGATTTTTGGAGTTTTGGAGTTTCGGAGATTTGGAGTTTTGGCATTTTGGAGATTCGGAATCTTGGAGTTTCGGAATTTTGTAGTTTTGTAGTTTTGGAGTGTCGGAGTTTTGGAGTGTTGGAGTTTTGAAGCTTTGGAGTTTTGGAGTTTTTGAGTTTTGGAGTTTTGGAGTTTTGGATTTTTGCACTTTTGGAGTTTTGGAGTTTTGGAGTTTGAGTTTTGGAGTTTCGGAGTTTTGGAGTTTCAGAGTTTTGGAGGTTCAGGGTTGTGGAGTTTCGGAATTTTTGAGTTTTGGAGTTTCGGAGTTTCGGAGTTTTGAAGTTTTGCGGTTTTGGAGTTTTGGAGTTTCGAATTTTCAGTTTCGGATTTTTGGAGTTTTGGAGTTTTCGAGATTTGGAGTTTCGGCGTTTTGGAGATTCGGAGTCTTGGAGTGTCGGAATTTTGTAGTTTTGTAGTTTTGGAGTGTTGGAGTTTTGGAGTGTTGGAGTTTTGGAGCTTTGGAGTTTTGGATTTTTGCACTTTTGGAGTTTTGGAGTTTTGGAGTTTCGGAGTTTCGGAGTTTTGGAGTTTCAGAGTTTTGGAGGTTCAGGGTTGTGGAGTTTCGGAATTTTTGAGTTTTGGAGTTTCGGAGTTTCGGAGTTTTGGAGAATTGCAGTTTTGGAGTTTTGGGGTTTTGGAGTTTCGAATTTTCAGAGTTTCGGATTTTTCGAGTTTAGGAGTTTCGGAGTTTCGGAGTTTTGGAGTTTCAGAGTTTTCGAGGTTCAGGGTTGTGGAGTTTCGGAATTTTTGAGTTTTGGAGTTTCGGAGTTTCGGAGTTTTGGAGTTTTGGAGTTTCGAATTTTCAGTTTCGGATTTTTGGAGTTTTGGAGTTTCGGAGATTTGGAGTTTTGGCGTTTTGGAGATTCGGAATCTTGGAGTTTCGGAATTTTGTAGTTTTGTAGTTTTGGAGTGTCAGAGTTCTGGTGTGTTGGAGCTTTGAGTTTTGGAGTTTATGAGTTTCTGAGTTTTGGATTTTTGCACTTTTGGAGTTTTGGAGTTCTGGAGTTTCGGAGTTTCGGAGTTTTGGAGTTTCAGAGTTTTGGAGGTTCAGGGTTGTGGAGTTTCGGAATTTTTGAGTATTGGAGTTCCGGAGTTTTGGAGTATTGCAGTTTTGGAATTTTTGTAGTTTCGAATTTTCAGAGTTTCGGATTTTTGGAGTTTTGGAGTTTCGGAGTTCCAGAGTTCCGGAGTTTTGGAGTTTCAGAGTTTTCGAGGTTCAGGGTTGTGGAGTTTCGGAATTTTTGAGTTTTGGAGTTTCGGAGTTTTGGAGTTTTGGTGTTTTGGAGTTTCGAATTTTCAGAGTTTCGGATTTTTGGAGTTTTGGAGTTCCGGAGATTTGGAGTTTCAGAGTTTTGGAGGTTCAGGGTTGTGGAGTTTCGGAATTTTTGAGTTTTGGAGCTTCGGAGTTTTGGAGTTTTGGAGTTTCGGAGTTTCGGAGTTTTGGAGTTTCAGAGTTTTCGAGGTTCAGGGTTGTGGAGTTTCGGAATTTTTGAGTTTTTGAGTTTTGGAGTTTTGGAGTTTCGAATTTTCAGACTTTGGGATTTTTGGAGTTTTGGAGTTTCGGAGATTTGGAGTTTTGGCATTTTGGAGATTCGGAATCTTGGAGTTTCGGAATTTTGTAGTTTTGTAGTTTTGGAGTGTCGGAGTTTTGGAGTGTTGGAGTTTTGGAGCTTTGGAGTTTTGGAGAATTGCAGTTTTGGAGTTTTGGGGTTTTGGAGTTTCGAATTTTCAGAGTTTCGGATTTTTCGAGTTTAGGAGTTTCGGAGTTTCGGAGTTTTGGAGTTTCAGAGTTTTCGAGGTTCAGGGTTGTGGAGTTTCGGAATTTTTGAGTTTTGGAGTTTCGGAGTTTCGGAGTTTTGGAGTTTCGAATTTTCAGTTTCGGATTTTTGGAGTTTTGGAGTTTCGGTGATTTGGAGTTTTGGCGTTTTGGAGATTCGGAATCTTGGAGTTTCGGAATTTTGTAGTTTTGTAGTTTTGGAGTGTCAGAGTTCTGGAGTGTTGGAGCTTTGAGTTTTGGAGTTAATGAGTTTCTGAGTTTTGGATTTTTGCACTTTTGGAGTTTTGGAGTTTTGGAGTTCTGGAGTTTCGGAGTTTTGGAGTTTCAGAGTTTTCGAGGCTCAGGGTTGTGGAGTTTCGGAATTTTTGAGTTTTGGAGTTTCGGAGTTTTGGAGTTTTGGTGTTTTGGAGTTTCAAATTTTCAGAGTTTCGGATTTTTGGAGTTTTGGAGTTCCGGAGATTTGGAGTTTCTGAGTTTTGGAGGTTCAGGGTTGTGGAGTTTCGGAATTTTTGAGTTTTGGAGTTTCGGAGTTTTGGAGTTTCGGAGTTTCGGAGTTTTGGAGTTTCAGAGTTTTCGAGGTTCAGGGTTGTGGAGTTTCGGAATTTTTGAGTTTTGGAGTTTTGGAGTTTTGGAGTTTCGAATTTTCAGTTTGGGATTTTTGGAGTTTTGGAGTTTCGGAGATTTGGAGTTTTGGCATTTTGGAGATTCGGAATCTTGGAGTTTATTTATTTATTTATTTATACAGAATACCCCTAAAGGCCCTCGAGAGGGTATTACATAGGGGGGGGGGCACAGGCAATTGAACAGAATAAAAAAAATTTTTTTATTCGGAATTTTGTAGTTTTGGAGTTTTGGATTTTTGCACTTTTGGAGTTTTGGAGTTTTGGAGTTTTGGAGTTTCACAGTTTTGGAGTTTCGGAGTTTTGGAGTTTCAGAGTTTTGGAGTTTCGGAGTTTTGGAGTATTGCAGTTTTGGAATTGTGGAGTTTTGGAGTTTCGAATTTTCAGAGTTTCGGATTTTTGGAGTTTTGGAGTTTCGGAGATTTGGAGTTCTGGCGTTTTCGAGATTCGGAATCTTGGAGTTTCGGAATTTTGTAGTTTTGTAGTTTTGGAGTGTCAGAGTTTTGGAGTGTTGGAGTTTTGGAGCTTTGGAGTTTTGGAGTTTTTGAGTTTTTGAGTTTTGGATTTTGACACTTTTGGAGTTTTGGAGTTTTGGAGTTTCGGAGTTTCGGAGTTTCGGAGTTTCGGAGTTTTGGAGTTTCAGAGTTTTGGAGGTTCAGGGTTGTGGAGTTTCGGAATTTTTGAGTTTTGGAGTTTCGGAGTTTTGGAGTTTTGGAGTTTTGGAGTTTCGGAGTTTTTGAGTTTTGGAGTTTTGGAGTTTTGGATTTTTGCACTTTTGGAGTTTTGGAGTTTGGGAGTTTCAGAGTTTTGGAGTTTCGGAGTTTTGGAGTTTCAGAGTTTTGGAGGTTCAGGGTTGTGGAATTTCGGAATTTTTGAGTTTTGGAGTTTCGGAGTTTTGGAGTATTGCAGTTTTGGAATTTTGGAGTTTTGGAGTTTCGAATTTTCAGAGTTTCGGATTTTTGGAGTTTTGGAGTTTCGGAGATTTGGAGTTTTGGCGTTTTGGAGATTCGGAATCTTGGAGTTTCGGAATTTTGTAGTTTTGTAGTTTTGGAGTGTCAGAGTTTTGGAGTGTTGGAGTTTTGGAGCTTTGGAGTTTTTGAGTTTTTGAGTTTTGGATTTTTGCACATTTGGAGTTTTGGAGTTTTGGAGTTTCGGAGTTTCGGAGTTTTGGAGTTTCAGAGTTTTGGAGGTTCAGGGTTCTGGAGTTTCGGAATTTTTGAGTATTGGAGTTTCGGAGTTTCGGAGTTTTGGAGAATTGCAGTTTTGGAGTTTTGGAGTTTCGAATTTTCAGAGTTTTGGAGTTTTGGATTATTGCACTTTTGGAGTTTTGGAGTTTCAGAGTTTTGGAGGTTCAGGGTTGTGGAGTTTCGGAATTTTTGAGTTTTGGAGTTTCGGAGTTTCGGAGTTTTGGAGAATTGCAGTTTGGAGTTTTGGGGTTCTGGAGTTTCGAATTTTCAGAGTTTCGGATTTTTCGAGTTTAGGAGTTTCGGAGTTTTGGAGTTTCAGAGTTTTAGAGGTTCAGGGTTGTGGAGTTTCGGAATTTTTGAGTTTTGGAGTTTCGGAGTTTCGGAGTTTTGGAGTTTTGGAGTTTCGAATTTTCAGTTTCGGATTTTTGGAGTTTTGGAGTTTCGGAGATTTGGAGTTTTGGCGTTTTGGAGATTCGGAATCTTGGAGTTTCGGAATTTTGTAGTTTTGTAGTTTTGGAGTGTCAGAGTTCTGGAGTGTTGGAGCTTTGAGTTTTGGAGTTTATGAGTTTCTGAGTTTTGGATTTTTGCACTTTTGGAGTTTTGGAGTTTTGGAGTTCTGGAGTTTCGGAGTTTCGGAGTTTTGGAGTTTCAGAGTTTTGGAGGTTCAGGGTTGTGGAGTTTCGGAATTTTTGAGTATTGGAGTTCCGGAGTTTCGGAGTTTTGGAGAATTGCAGTTTTGGAATTTTTGTAGTTTCGAATTTTCAGAGTTTCGGATTTTTGGAGTTTTGGAGTTTCGGAGTTCCGGAGTTCCGGAGTTTTGGAGTTTCAGAGTTTTCGAGGTTCAGGGTTGTGGAGTTTCGGAATTTTTGAGTTTTGGAGTTTCGGAGTTTTGGAGTTTTGGTGTTTTGGAGTTTCGAATTTTCAGAGTTTCGGATTTTTGGAGTTTTGGAGTTCCGGAGATTTGGAGTTTCAGAGTTTTGGAGGTTCAGGGTTGTGGAGTTTCGGAATTTTTGAGTTTTGGAGTTTCGGAGTTTTGGAGTTTTGGAGTTTCGGAGTTTCGGAGTTTTGGAGTTTCAGAGTTTTCGAGGTTCAGGGTTGTGGAGTTTCGGAATTTTTGAGTTTTGGAGTTTTGGAGTTTTGGAGTTTCGAATTTTCAGAGTTTGGGATTTTTGGAGTTTTGGAGTTTCGGAGTTTTGGAGTTTTGGAGTTTCGGAGTTTCGGAGTTTTGGAGTTTCAGAGTTTTCGAGGTTCAAGGTTGTGGAGTTTCGGAATTTTTGAGTTTTGGAGTTTTGGAGTTTTGGAGTTTCGAATTTTCAGAGTTTGGGATTTTTGGAGTTTTGGAGTTTCGGAGATTTGGAGTTTTGGCATTTTGGAGATTCGGAATCTTGGAGTTTATTTATTTATTTATACAGAATACCCCTAAAGGCCCTCGAGAGGGTATTACATAGATGGGGGGGCACAGGCAATTGAACAGAATAAAAAAAATTTTTTTATTCGGAATTTTGTAGTTTTGTAGTTTTGGAGTGTCGGAGTTTTGGAGTGTTGGAGTTTTGGAGCTTTGGAGTTTTGGAGTTTTTGAGTTTTGGAGTTTTGGAGTTTTGGATTTTTGCACTTTTGGAGTTTTGGAGTTTTGGAGTTTTGGAGTTTCAGAGTTTTGGAGTTTCGGAGTTTTGGAGTTTCAGAGTTTTGGAGGTTCAGGGTTGTGGAGTTTCGGAATTTTTGAGTTTTGGAGTTTCGGAGTTTCGGAGTTTTGGAGTATTGCAGTTTTGGAATTTTGGAGTTTTGGAGTTTCGAATTTTCAGAGTTTCGGATTTTTGGAGTTTTGGAGTTTCGGAGATTTGGAGGTCTGGCGTTTTCGAGATTCGGAATCTTGGAGTTTCGGAATTTTGTAGTTTTGTAGTTTTGGAGCGTCAGAGTTTTGGAGTGTTGGAGTTTTGGAGCTTTGGAGTTTTGGAGTTTTTGAGTTTTTGAGTTTTGGATTTTGACACTTTTGGAGTTTTGGAGTTTTGGAGTTTCGGAGTTTCGGAGTTTCGGAGTTTTGGAGTTTCAGAGTTTTGGAGGTTCAGGGTTGTGGAGTTTCGGAATTTGAGTTTTGGAGTTTCGGAGTTTTGGAGTTTTGGAGTTTTGGAGTTTCGGAGTTTTGGAGTTTCAGAGTTTTTGAGGTTCAGGGTTGTGGAGTTTCGGAATTTTTGAGTATTGGAGTTCCGGAGTTTCGGAGTTTTGGAGAATTGCAGTTTTGGAATTTTTGTAGTTTCGAATTTTCAGAGTTTCGGATTTTTGGAGTTTTGGAGTTTCGGAGTTTCGGAGTTTTGGAGTTTTGGAGTTTTGGAGTTTTTGAGTTTTGGAGTTTTGGATTTTTGCACTTTTGGAGTTTTGGAGTTTTGGAGTTTGGGAGTTTCAGAGTTTTGGAGTTTCGGAGTTTTGGAGTTTCAGAGTTTTGGAGGTTCAGGGTTGTGGAATTTCGGAATTTTTGAGTTTTGGAGTTTCGGAGTTTTGGAGTATTGCAGTTTTGGAATTTTGGAGTTTTGGAGTTTCGAATTTTCAGAGTTTTGGATTTTTGGAGTTTTGGAGTTTCGGAGATTTGGAGTTTTGGCATTTTGGAGATTCGGAATCTTGGAGTTTCGGAATTTTGTAGTTTTGTAGTTTTGGAGTGTCAGAGTTTTGGAGTGTTGGAGTTTTGGAGCTTTGGAGTTTTTGAGTTTTTGAGTTTTTGAGTTTTGGATTTTTGCACATTTGGAGTTTTGGAGTTTTGGAGTTTCGGAGTTTCGGAGTTTTGGAGTTTCAGAGTTTTGGAGGTTCAGGGTTGTGGAGTTTCGGAATTTTTGAGTATTGGAGTTTCGGAGTTTCGGAGTTTTGGAGAATTGCAGTTTTGGAGTTTTGGAGTTTCGAATTTTCAGAGTTTCGGATTTTTGGAGTTTTGGAGTTTCGGAGTTTTGGAGTTTCAGAGTTTTCGAGGTTCAGGGTTGTGGAGTTTCGGAATTTTTGAGTTTTGGAGTTTCGGAGTTTTGGAGTTTTGGAGTTTCGGAGATTTGGAGTTTTGGCGTTTTGAAGATTCGGAATCTTGGAGTTTCGGAATTTTGTAGTTTTGTAGTTTTCGAGTGTCGGAGTTTTGGAGTGTTGGAGTTTTGGAGCTTTGGGGTTTTGGAGTTTTTGAGTTTTGGAGTTTTGGATTTTTGCACTTTTGGAGTTTTGGAGTTTCAGAGTTTTGGAGGTTCAGGGTTGTGGAGTTTCGGAATTTTTGAGTTTAGGAGTTTCGGAGTTTCGGAGTTTTGGAGTTTCAGAGTTTTCGAGGTTCAGGGTTGTGGAGTTTCGGAATTTTTGAGTTTTGGAGTTTCGGAGTTTCGGAGTTTTGGAGTTTTGGAGTTTCGAATTTTCAGTTTCGGATTTTTGGAGTTTTGGAGTTTCGGAGATTTGGAGTTTTGGCGTTTTGGAGATTCGGAATCTTGGAGTTTCGGAATTTTGTAGTTTTGTAGTTTTGGAGTGTCAGAGTTCTGGAGTGTTGGAGCTTTGAGTTTTGGAGTTTATGAGTTTCTGAGTTTTTGATTTTTGCACTTTTGGAGTTTTGGAGTTTTGGAGTTCTGGAGTTTCGGAGTTTCGGAGTTTTGGAGTTTCAGAGTTTTGGAGGTTCAGGGTTGGGGAGTTTCGGAATTTTTGAGTATTGGAGTTCCGGAGTTTCGGAGTTTTGGAGAATTGCAGTTTTGGAATTTTTGTAGTTTCGAATTTTCAGAGTTTCGGATTTTTGGAGTTTTGGAGTTTCGGAGTTCCGGAGTTCCGGAGTTTTGGAGTTTCAGAGTTTTCGAGGTTCAGGGTTGTGGAGTTTCGGAATTTTTGAGTTTTGGAGTTTCGGAGTTTTGGAGTTTTGGTGTTTTGGAGTTTCGAATTTTCAGAGTTTCGGATTTTTGGAGTTTTGGAGTTCCGGAGATTTGGAGTTTCAGAGTTTTGGATGTTCAGGGTTGTGGAGTTTCGGAATTTTTGAGTTTTGGAGTTTCGGAGTTTTGGAGTTTTGGAGTTTCGGAGTTTCGGAGTTTTGGAGTTTCAGAGTTTTCGAGCTTCAGGGTTGTGGAGTTTCGGAATTTTTGAGTTTTGGAGTTTTGGAGTTTTGGAGTTTCGAATTTTCAGAGTTTGGGATTTTTGGAGTTTTGGAGTTTCGGAGATTTGGAGTTTTTGCATTTTGGAGATTCGGAATCTTGGAGTTTCGGAATTTTGTAGTTTTGTAGTTTTGGAGTGTCGGAGTTTTGGAGTGTTGGAGTTTTGGAGCTTTGGAGTTTTGGAGTTTTTGAGTTTTGGAGTTTTGGAGTTTTGGATTTTTGCACTTTTGGAGTTTTGGAGTTTTGGAGTTTCAGAGTTTTGGAGTTTCGGAGTTTTGGAGTTTCAGAGTTTTGGAGGTTCAGGGTTGTGGAGTTTCGGAATTTTTGAGTTTTGGAGTTTCGGAGTTTCGGAGTTTTGGAGTATTGCAGTTTTGGAATTTTGGAGTTTTGGAGTTTCGAATTTTCAGAGTTTCGGATTTTTGGAGTTTTGGAGTTTCGGAGATTTGGAGTTCTGGCGTTTTCGAGATTCGGAATCTTGGAGTTTCGGAATTTTGTAGTTTTGTAGTTTTGGAGTGTCAGATTTTTGGAGTGTTGGAGTTTTGGAGCTTTGGAGTTTTGGAGTTTTTGAGTTTTTGAGTTTTGGATTTTGACACTTTTGGAGTTTTGGAGTTTTGGAGTTTCGGAGTTTCGGAGTTTCGGAGTTTCGGAGTTTTGGAGTTTCAGAGTTTTGGAGGTTCAGGGTTGTGGAGTTTCGGAATTTTTGAGTTTTGGAGTTTCGGAGTTTTGGAGTTTTGGAGTTTTGGAGTTTCGGAGTTTTGGAGTTTCAGAGTTTTTGAGGTTCAGGGTTGTGGAGTTTCGGAATTTTTGAGTATTGGAGTTCCGGAGTTTCGGAGTTTTGGAGAATTGCAGTTTTGGAATTTTTGTAGTTTCGAATTTTCAGAGTTTCGGATTTTTGGAGTTTTGGAGTTTCGGAGTTTCGGAGTTTTGGAGTTTCAGACTTTTCGAGGTTCAGGGTTGTGGAATTTCGGAATTTTTGAGTTTTGGAGTTTCGGAGTTCCGGAGTTTCGGAGTTTTGGAGTTTTGCAGTTTCGGAGTTTTGGAGTTTTGGAGTTTCGGAGTTTTGGAGTTTCAGAGTTTTCGAGGTTCAGGGTTGTGGAGTTTCGGAATTTTTGAGTTTTGGAGTTTCGGAGTTTTGGAGTTTTGGTGTTTTGGAGTTTCGAATTTTCAGAGTTTCGGATTTTTGGAGTTTTGGAGTTCCGGAGATTTGGAGTTTCAGAGTTTTGGAGGTTCAGGGTTGTGGAGTATCAGAATTTTTGAGTTTTGGAGTTTCGGAGTTTTGGAGTTTTGGTGTTTCGGAGTTTCGGAGTTTCAGTTTTCGAGGTTCAGGGTTGTGGAGTTTCGGAATTTTTGAGTTTTGGAGTTTCGGAGTTTCGGAATTTTTGAGTTTTGGAGTTTCGGAGTTTCGGAGTTTTGGAGCATTGCAGTTTTGGAGTTCTGGAGTTTTGGAGTTTGGAATTTTCAGAGTTTCGGATTTTTTGAGTTTTGGAGTTTCGGAGATTTGGAGTTTTGGCCTTTTGGAGATTCGGGGTCTTGGAGTTTCGGAATTTTCTAGTTTTGCAGTTTTGGAGTGTCGGAGGTTTGGAGTGTTGGAGTTTTGGAGTTTTGGAGTTCTGGAGTTTTGGAGTTTCGGAGTTTCGGAGTTTCGGAGTTTTGGAGTTTCAGAGTTTTGGAGGTTCAGGGTTGTGGAATTTCGGAATTTTTGAGTTTTGGAGTTTCGGAGTTTTGGAGTATTGCAGTTTTGGAATTTTGGAGTTTTGGAGTTTCGAATTTTCAGTTTCGGATATTTGGAGTTTTGGAGTTTCGGAGATTTGGAGTTTTGGCGTTTTGGAGATTCGGAATCTTGGAGTATCGGAATTTTGTAGTTTTGTAGTTTTGGAGTGTCAGAGTTCTGGTGTGTTGGAGCTTTGAGTTTTGGAGTTTATGAGTTTCTGAGTTTTGGATTTTTGCACTTTTGGAGTTTTGGAGTTTTGGAGTTCTGGAGTTTCGGAGTTTCGGAGTTTTGGAGTTTCAGAGTTTTGGAGGTTCAGGGTTGTGGAGTTTCGGAATTTTTGAGTTTCGGAGTTTCGGAGTTTTGGAGCATTGCAGTTTTGGAGTTCTGGAGTTTTGGAGTTTGGAATTTTCAGAGTTTCGGATTTTTTGAGTTTTGGAGTTTCGGAGATTTGGAGTTTTGGCCTTTTGGAGATTCGGGGTCTTGGAGTTTCGGAATTTTCTAGTTTTGCAGTTTTGGAGTGTCGGAGGTTTGGAGTGTTGGAGTTTTGGAGTTTTGGAGTTCTGGAGTTTTGGAGTTTCGGAGTTTCGGAGTTTCGGAGTTTTGGAGTTTCAGAGTTTTGGAGGTTCAGGGTTGTGGAATTTCGGAATTTTTGAGTTTTGGAGTTTCGGAGTTTTGGAGTATTGCAGTTTTGGAATTTTGGAGTTTTGGAGTTTCGAATTTTCAGTTTCGGATATTTGGAGTTTTGGAGTTTCGGAGATTTGGAGTTTTGGCGTTTTGGAGATTCGGAATCTTGGAGTATCGGAATTTTGTAGTTTTGTAGTTTTGGAGTGTCAGAGTTCTGGTGTGTTGGAGCTTTGAGTTTTGGAGTTTATGAGTTTCTGAGTTTTGGATTTTTGCACTTTCGGATTTTTGGAGTTTTGGAGTTTCGGAGTTCCGGAGTTCCGGAGTTTTGGAGTTTCAGAGTTTTCGAGGTTCAGGGTTGTGGAGTTTCGGAATTTTTGAGTTTTGGAGTTTCGGAGTTTTGGAGTTTTGGTGTTTTGGAGTTTCGAATTTTCAGAGTTTCGGATTTTTGGAGTTTTGGAGTTCGGGAGATTTGGAGTTTCAGAGTTTTGGAGGTTCAGGGTTGTGGAGTTTCGGAATTTTTGAGTTTTGGAGTTTCGGAGTTTTGGAGTTTTGGAGTTTCGGAGTTTCGGAGTTTTGGAGTTTCAGAGTTTTCGAGGTTCAGGGTTGTGGAGTTTCGGAATTTTTGAGTTTTGGAGTTTTGGAGTTTCGAATTTTCAGAGTTTGGGATTTTTGGAGTTTTGGAGTTTCGGAGATTTGGAGTTTTGGCATTTTGGAGATTCGGAATCTTGGAGTTTCGGAATTTTGTAGTTTTGTAGTTTTGGAGTGTCGGAGTTTTGGAGTGTTGGAGTGTTGGAGTTTTGGAGCTTTGGAGTTTTGGAGTTTTTGAGTTTTGGAGTTTTGGATTTTTGCACTTTTGGAGTTTTGGAGTTTTGGAGTTTCAGAGTTTTGGAGTTTCGGAGTTTTGGAGTTTCAGAGTTTTGGAGGTTCAGGGTTGTGGAGTTTCGGAATTTTTGAGTTTTGGAGTTTCGGAGTTTCGGAGTTTTGAAGTTTTGCGGTTTTGGAGTTTTGGAGTTTCGAATTTTCAGTTTCGGATTTTTGGAGTTTTGGAGTTTTCGAGATTTGGAGTTTCGGCGTTTTGGAGATTCGGAGTCTTGGAGTGTCGAAATTTTGTAGTTTTGTAGTTTTGGAGTGTTGGAGTTTTGGAGTGTTGGAGTTTTGGAGCTTTGGAGTTTTGGAGTTTTTGAGTTTTTTAGTTTTGGATTTTTGCAGTTTTGGAGTTTTGGAGTTTTGGAGTTTCGGAGTTTCGGAGTTTTGGAGTTTCAGAGTTGTGGAGGTTCAGGGTTGTGGAGTATCGGAATTTTTGAGTTTTGGAGTTTCGGAGTTTCGGAGTTTTGGAGAATTGCAGTTTTGGAGTTTTGGGGTTTTGGAGTTTCGAATTGCCAGAGTTTCGGATTTTTCGAGTTTAGGAGTTTCGGAGTTTTGGAGTTTCAGAGTTTTCGAGGTTCAGGGTTGTGGAGTTTCGGAATTTTTGAGTTTTGGAGTTTCGGAGTTTCGGAGTTTTGGAGTTTTGGAGTTTCGAATTTTCAGTTTCGGATTTTTGGAGTTTTGGAGTTTCGGAGATTTGGAGTTTTGGCGTTTTGGAGATTCGGAATCTTGGAGTTTCGGAATTTTGTAGTTTTGTAGTTTTGGAGTGTCAGAGTTCTGGTGTGTTGGAGCTTTGAGTTTTGGAGTTTATGAGTTTCTGAGTTTTGGATTTTTGCACTTTTGGAGTTTTGGAGTTTTGGAGTTCTGGAGTTTCGGAGTTTCGGAGTTTTGGAGTTTCAGAGTTTTGGAGGTTCAGGGTTGTGGAGTTTCGGAATTTTTGAGTATTGGAGTTCCGGAGTTTTGGAGAATTGCAGTTTGGAATTTTTGTAGTTTCGAATTTTCAGTTTCGGATTTTTGGAGTTTTGGAGTTTCGGAGTTCCGGAGTTCCGGAGTTTTGGAGTTTCAGAGTTTTCGAGGTTCAGGGTTGTGGAGTTTCGGAATTTTTGAGTTTTGGAGTTTCGGAGTTTTGGAGTTTTGGTGTTTTGGAGTTTCGAATTTTCAGAGTTTCGGATTTTTGGAGTTTTGGAGTTCCGGAGATTTGGAGTTTCAGAGTTTTGGAGGTTCAGGGTTGTGGAGTTTCGGAATTTTTGAGTTTTGGAGTTTCGGAGTTTTGGAGTTTTGGAGTTTCGGAGTTTCGGAGTTTTGGAGTTTCAGAGTTTTCGAGGTTCAGGGTTGTGGAGTTTCGGAATTTTTGAGTTTTGGAGTTTTGGAGTTTTGGAGTTTCGAATTTTCAGAGTTTGGGATTTTTGGAGTTTTGGAGTTTCGGAGATTTGGAGTTCTGGCATTTTGGAGATTCGGAATCTTGGAGTTTCGGAATTTTGTAGTTCTGTAGTTTTGGAGTGTCGGAGTTTTGGAGTGTTGGAGTTTTGGAGCTTTGGAGTTTTGGAGAATTGCAGTTTTGGAGTTTTGGGGTTTTGGAGTTTCGAATTTTCAGAGTTTCGGATTTTTCGAGTTTAGGAGTTTCGGAGTTTCGGAGTTTTGGAGTTTCAGAGTTTTCGAGGTTCAGGGTTGTGGAGTTTCGGAATTTTTGAGTTTTGGAGTTTCGGAGTTTCGGAGTTTTTGAGTTTTGGAGTTTCGAATTTTCAGTTTCGGATTTTTGGAGTTTTGGAGTTTCGGAGATTTGGAGTTTTGGCGTTTTGGAGATTCGGAATCTTGGAGTTTCGGAATTTTGTAGTTTTGTAGTTTTGGAGTGTCAGAGTTCTGGAGTGTTGGAGCTTTGAGTTTTGGAGTTAATGAGTTTGAGTTTTGGATTTTTGCACTTTTGGAGTTTTGGAGTTCTGGAGTTTCGGAGTTTTGGAGTTTCAGAGTTTTGGAGGTTCAGGGTTGTGGAGTTTCGGAATTTTTGAGTATTGGAGTTCCGGAGTTTCGGAGTTTTGGAGAATTGCAGTTTTGGAATTTTTGTAGTTTCGAATTTTCAGAGTTTCGGATTTTTGAGTTTTGGAGTTTCGGAGTTCCGGAGTTCCGGAGTTTTGGAGTTTCAGAGTTTTCGAGGTTCAGGGTTGTGGAGTTTCGGAATTTTTGAGTTTTGGAGTTTCGGAGTTTTGGAGTTTTGGTGTTTTGGAGTTTCGAATTTTCAGAGTTTCGGATTTTTGGAGTTTTGGAGTTCCGGAGATTTGGAGTTTCAGAGTTTTGGAGGTTCAGGGTTGTGGAGTTTCGGAATTTTTGAGTTTTGGAGTTTCGGAGTTTTGGAGTTTTGGAGTTTCGGAGTTTCGGAGTTTTGGAGTTTCAGAGTTTTCGAGGTTCAGGGTTGTGGAGTTTCGGAATTTTTGAGTTTTGGAGTTTTGGAGTTTCGGAGATTAGGAGTTTTGGCATTTTGGAGATTCGGAATCTTGGAGTTTCGGAATTTTGTAGTTTTGTAGTTTTGGAGTGTCGGAGTTTTGGAGTGTTGGAGTTTTGGAGCTTTGGAGTTTTGGAGTTTTTGAGTTTTGGAGTTTTGGAGTTTTGGATTTTTGCACTTTTGGAGTTTTGGAGTTTTGGAGTTTGGGAGTTTCAGAGTTTTGGAGTTTCGGAGTTTTGGAGTTTCAGAGTTTTGGAGGTTCAGGGTTGTGGAATTTCGGAATTTTTGAGTTTTGGAGTTTCGGAGTTTTGGAGTATTGCAGTTTTGGAATTTTGGAGTTTTGGAGTTTCGAATTTTCAGAGTTTCGGATTTTTGGAGTTTTGGAGTTTCGGAGATTTGGAGTTTTGGCGTTTTGGAGATTCGGAATCTTGGAGTTTCGGAATTTTGTAGTTTTGTAGTTTTGGAGTGTCAGAGTTTTGGAGTGTTGGAGTTTTGGAGCTTTGGAGTTTTTGAGTTTTTGAGTTTTTGAGTTTTGGATTTTTGCACATTTGGAGTTTTGGAGTTTTGGAGTTTCGGAGTTTCGGAGGTTTGGAGTTTCAGAGTTTTGGAGGTTCAGGGTTGTGGAGTTTCGGAATTTTTGAGTATTGGAGTTTCGGAGTTTCGGAGTTTTGGAGAATTGCAGTTTTGGAGTTTTGGAGTTTCGAATTTTCAGAGTTTCGGATTTTTGGAGTTTTGGAGTTTCGGAGTTTTGGAGTTTCAGAGTTTTCGAGGTTCAGGGTTGTGGAGTTTCGGAATTTTTGAGTTTTGGAGTTTCGGAGTTTCGGAGTTTTGGAGTTTTGGAGTTTCGGAGATTTGGAGTTTTGGCGTTTTGAAGATTCGGAATCTTGGAGTTTCGGAATTTTGTAGTTTTGTAGTTTTCGAGTGTCGGAGTTTTGGAGTGTTGGAGTTTTGGAGCTTTGGGGTTTTGGAGTTTGAGTTTTGGAGTTTTGGATTTTTGCACTTTTGGAGTTTTGGAGTTTCAGAGTTTTGGAGGTTCAGGGTTGTGGAGTTTCGGAATTTTTGAGTTTTGGAGTTTCGGAATTTCGGAGTTTTGGAGAATTGCAGTTTGGAGTTCTGGAGTTTCGAATTTTCAGAGTTTCGGATTTTTCGAGTTTAGGAGTTTCGGAGTTTCGGAGTTTTGGAGTTTCAGAGTTTTCGAGGTTCAGGGTTGTGGAGTTTCGGAATTTTTGAGTTTTGGAGTTTCGGAGTTTCGGAGTTTTGGAGTTTTGGAGTTT
Organism: Amblyomma mixtum; assembly: GCF_055824585.1. Classification (NCBI taxonomy): domain Eukaryota; kingdom Metazoa; phylum Arthropoda; class Arachnida; order Ixodida; family Ixodidae; genus Amblyomma; species Amblyomma mixtum. The sequence goes on along the minus strand of NC_143012.1, from coordinate 112,311,451 downwards.
CGAATTTTCAGTTTCGGATTTTTGGAGTTTTGGAGTTTCGGAGATTTGGAGTTTTGGCGTTTTGGAGATTCGGAATCTTGGAGTTTCGGAATTTTGTAGTTTTGTAGTTTTGGAGTGTCAGAGTTCTGGAGTGTTGGAGCTTTGAGTTTTGGAGTTTATGAGTTTCTGAGTTTTGGATTTTTGCACTTTTGGAGTTTTGGAGTTTTGGAGTTCTGGAGTTTCGGAGTTTCGGAGTTTTGGAGTTTCAGAGTTTTGGAGGTTCAGGGTTGTGGAGTTTCGGAATTTTTGAGTATTGGAGTTCCGGAGTTTCGGAGTTTTGGAGAATTGCAGTTTTGGAATTTTTGTAGTTTCGAATTTTCAGAGTTTCGGATTTTTGGAGTTTTGGAGTTTCGGAGTTCCGGAGTTCCGGAGTTTTGGAGTTTCAGAGTTTTCGAGGTTCAGGGTTGTGGAGTTTCAGAATTTTTGAGTTTTGGAGTTTCGGAGTTTTGGAGTTTTGGTGTTTTGGAGTTTCGAATTTTCAGAGTTTCGGATTTTTGGAGTTTTGGAGTTCCGGAGATTTGGAGTTTCAGAGTTTTGGAGGTTCAGGGTTGTGGAGTTTCGGAATTTTTGAGATTTGGAGTTTCGGAGTTTTGGAGTTTTGGTGTTTCGGAGTTTCGGAGTTTTGGAGTTTCAGAGTTTTCGAGGTTCAGGGTTGTGGAGTTTCGGAATTTTTGAGTTTTTGAGTTTTGGAGTTTTGGAGTTTCGAATTTTCAGAGTTTGGGATTTTTGCAGTTTTGGAGTTTCGGAGATTTGGAGTTTTGGCATTTTGGAGATTCGGAATCTTAGAGTTTCGGAATTTTGTAGTTTTGTAGTTTTGGAGTGTCGGAGTTTTGGAGTGTTGGAGTTTTGGAGCTTTGGAGTTTTGGAGTTTTTGAGTTTTGGAGTTTTGGAGTTTTGGATTTTTGCACTTTTGGAGTTTTGGAGTTTTGGAGTTTCAGAGTTTTGGAGTTTCGGAGTTTTGGAGTTTCAGAGTTTTGGAGGTTCAGGGTTGTGGAGTTTCGGAATTTTTGAGTTTTGGAGTTTCGGAGTTTCGGAGTTTCGAATTTTCAGTTTCGGATTTTTGGAGTTTTGGAGTTTTCGAGATTTGGAGTTTCGGCGTTTTGGAGATTCGGAGTCTTGGAGTGTCGGAATTTTGTAGTTTTGTAGTTTTGTAGTTTTGGAGTGTTGGAGTTTTGGAGTGTTGGAGTTTTGGAGCTTTGGAGTTTTGGAGTTTTTGAGTTTTTTAGTTTTGGATTTTTGCACTTTTGGAGTTTTGGAGTTTTGGAGTTTCGGAGTTTCGGAGTTTTGGAGAATTGCAGTTTTGGAGTTTTGGGGTTTTGGAGTTTCGAATTTTCAGAGTTTCGGATTTTTCGAGTTTAGGAGTTTCGGAGTTTCGGAGTTTTGGAGTTTCAGAGTTTTCGAGGTTCAGGGTTGTGGAGTTTCGGAATTTTTGAGTTTTGGAGTTTCGGAGTTTCGGAGTTTTGGAGTTTTGGAGTTTCGAATTTTCAGTTTCGGATTTTTGGAGTTTTGGAGTTTCGGAGATTTGGAGTTTTGGCGTTTTGGAGATTCGGAATCTTGGAGTTTCGGAATTTTGTAGTTTTGTAGTTTTGGAGTGTCAGAGTTCTGGTGTGTTGGAGCTTTGAGTTTTGGAGTTTATGAGTTTCTGAGTTTTGGATTTTTGCACTTTTGGAGTTTTGGAGTTTTGGAGTTCTGGAGTTTCGGAGTTTCGGAGTTTTGGAGTTTCAGAGTTTTGGAGGTTCAGGGTTGTGGAGTTTCGGATTTTTGGAGTTTTGGAGTTTCGGAGTTTCGGAGTTCCGGAGTTTTGGAGTTTCAGAGTTTTCGAGGTTCAGGGTTGTGGAGTTTCGGAATTTTTGAGTTTTGGAGTTTCGGAGTTTTGGAGTTTTGGTGTTTTGGAGTTTCGAATTTTCAGAGTTTCGGATTTTTGGAGTTTTGGAGTTCCGGAGATTTGGAGTTTCAGAGTTTTGGAGGTTCAGGGTTGTGGAGTTTCGGAATTTTTGAGTTTTGGAGTTTCGGAGTTTTGGAGTTTTGGAGTTTCGGAGTTTCGGAGTTTTGGAGTTTCAGAGTTTTCGAGGTTCAGGGTTGTGGAGTTTCGGAATTTTTGAGTTTTGGAGTTTTGGAGTTTCGAATTTTCAGAGTTTGGGATTTTTGGAGTTTTGGAGTTTCGGAGATTTGGAGTTTTGGCATTTTGGAGATTCGGAATCTTGGAGTTTCGGAATTTTGTAGTTTTGTAGTTTTGGAGTGTCGGAGTTTTGGAGTGTTGGAGTTTTGGAGCTTTGGAGTTTTGGAGAATTGCAGTTTTGGAGTTTTGGGGTTTTGGAGTTTCGAATTTTCAGAGTTTCGGATTTTTCGAGTTTAGGAGTTTCGGAGTTTCGGAGTTTTGGAGTTTCAGAGTTTTCGAGGTTCAGGGTTGTGGAGTTTCGGAATTTTTGAGTTTTGGAGTTTCGGAGTTTCGGAGTTTTGGAGTTTTGGAGTTTCGAATTTTCAGTTTCGGATTTTTGGAGTTTTGGAGTTTCGGAGATTTGGAGTTTTGGCGTTTTGGCGTTTTGGAGATTCGGAATCTTGGAGTTTCGGAATTTTGTAGTTTTGTAGTTTTGGAGTGTCAGAGTTCTGGAGTGTTGGAGCTTTGAGTTTTGGAGTTAATAAGTTTCTGAGTTTTGGATTTTTGCACTTTTGGAGTTTTGGAGTTCTGGAGTTTCGGAGTTTCGGAGTTTCGGAGTTTTGGAGTTTTGCAGTTTCGGAGTTTTGGAGTTTTGGAGTTTCGGAGTTTTGGAGTTTCAGAGTTTTCGAGGTTCAGGGTTGTGGAGTTTCGGAATTTTTGAGTTTTGGAGTTTCGGAGTTTTGGAGTTTCGGAGTTTTTTAGTTTTGGTGTTTTGGAGTTTCGAATTTTCAGAGTTTCGGATTTTTGGAGTTTTGGAGTTCCGGAGATTTGGAGTTTCAGAGTTTTGGAGGTTCAGGGTTGTGGAGTATCAGAATTTTTGAGTTTTGGAGTTTCGGAGTTTTGGAGTTTTGGAGTTTTGGAGTTTCGGAGTTTCGGAGTTTCAGTTTTCGAGGTTCAGGGTTGTGGAGTTTCGGAATTTTTGAGTTTTGGAGTTTCGGAGTTCCGGAGTTTCGGAGTTTTGGAGTTTTGCAGTTTCGGAGTTTTGGAGTTTTGGAGTTTCGGTGTTTTGGAGTTTCAGAGTTTTCGAGGTTCAGGGTTGTGGAGTTTCGGAATTTTTGAGTTTTGGAGTTTCGGAGTTTTGGAGTTTTGGTGTTTTGGAGTTTCGAATTTTCAGAGTTTCGGATTTTTGGAGTTTTGGAGTTCCGGAGATTTGGAGTTTCAGAGTTTTGGAGGTTCAGGGTTGTGGAGTATCAGAATTTTTGAGTTTTGGAGTTTCGGAGTTTTGGAGTTTTGGAGTTTCGGAGTTTCGGAGTTTCAGTTTTCGAGGTTCAGGGTTGTGGAGTTTCGGAATTTTTGAGTTTTGGAGTTTCGGAGTTTCGGAATTTTTGAGTTTTGGAGTTTCGGAGTTTCGGAGTTTTGGAGCATTGCAGTTTTGGAGTTCTGGAGTTTTGGAGTTTGGAATTTTCAGAGTTTCGGATTTTTTGAGTTTTGGAGTTTCGGAGATTTGGAGTTTTGGCCTTTTGGAGATTCGGGGTCTTGGAGTTTCGGAATTTTCTAGTTTTGCAGTTTTGGAGTGTCGGAGGTTTGGAGTGTTGGAGTTTTGGAGTTTTGGAGTTCTGGAGTTTTGGAGTTTCGGAGTTTCGGAGTTTCGGAGTTTCAGAGTTTTGGAGGTTCAGGGTTGTGGAATTTCGGAATTTTTGAGTTTTGGAGTTTCGGAGTTTTGGAGTATTGCAGTTTTGGAATTTTGGAGTTTTGGAGTTTCGAATTTTCAGTTTCGGATATTTGGAGTTTTGGAGTTTCGGAGATTTGGAGTTTTGGCGTTTTGGAGATTCGGAATCTTGGAGTTTCGGAATTTTGTAGTTTTGTAGTTTTGGAGTGTCAGAGTTCTGGTGTGTTGGAGCTTTGAGTTTTGGAGTTTATGAGTTTCTGAGTTTTGGATTTTTGCACTTTTGGAGTTTTGGAGTTTTGGAGTTCTGGAGTTTCGGAGTTTCGGAGTTTTGGAGTTTCAGAGTTTTGGAGGTTCAGGGTTGTGGAGTTTCGGAATTTTTGAGTATTGGAGTTCCGGAGTTTTGGAGAATTGCAGTTTTGGAATTTTTGTAGTTTCGAATTTTCAGAGTTTCGGATTTTTGGAGTTTTGGAGTTTCGGAGTTCCGGAGTTATGGAGTTTTGGAGTTTCAGAGTTTTCGAGGTTCAGGGTTGTGGAGTTTCGGAATTTTTGAGTTTTGGAGTTTCGGAGTTTTGGAGTTTTGGTGTTTTGGAGTTTCGAATTTTCAGAGTTTCGGATTTTTGGAGTTTTGGAGTTCCGGAGATTTGGAGTTTCAGAGTTTTGGAGGTTCAGGGTTGTGGAGTTTCGGAATTTTTGAGTTTTGGAGTTTTGGAGTTTCGAATTTTCAGAGTTTGGGATTTTTGGAGTTTTGGAGTTTCGGAGATTTGGAGTTTTGGCATTTTGGAGATTCGGATACTTGGAGTTTTGGAATTTTGTAGTTCTGTAGTTTTGGAGTGTCGGAGTTTTGGAGTGTTGGAGTTTTGGAGCTTTGGAGTTTTGGAGAATTGGAGTTTTGGAGTTTTGGGGTTTTGGAGTTTCGAATTTTCAGAGTTTCGGATTTTTCGAGTTTAGGAGTTTCGGAGTTTCGGAGTTTTGGAGTTTCAGAGTTTTCGAGGTTCAGGGTTGTGGAGTTTCGGAATTTTTGAGTTTTGGAGTTTCGGAGTTTCGGAGTTTTGGAGTTTTGGAGTTTCGAATTTTCAGTTTCGGATTTTTGGAGTTTTGGAGTTTCGGAGATTTGGAGTTTTGGCGTTTTGGAGATTCGGAATCTTGGAGTTTCGGAATTTTGTAGTTTGTAGTTTTGGAGTGTCAGAGTTCTGGAGTGTTGGAGCTTTGAGTTTTGGAGTTAATGAGTTTCTGAGTTTTGGATTTTTGCACTTTTGGAGTTTTGGAGTTTTGGAGTTCTGGAGTTTCGGAGTTTCGGAGTTTTGGAGTTTCAGAGTTTTGGAGGTTCAGGGTTGTGGAGTTTCGGAATTTTTGAGTATTGGAGTTCCGGAGTTTCGGAGTTTTGGAGAATTGCAGTTTTGGAATTTTTGTAGTTTCGAATTTTCAGAGTTTCGGGTTTTTGAGTTTTGGAGTTTCGGAGTTCCGGAGTTCCGGAGTTTTGGAGTTTCAGAGTTTTCGAGGTTCAGGGTTGTGGAGTTTCGGAATTTTTGAGTTTTGGAGTTTCGGAGTTTTGGAGTTTTGGTGTTTTGGAGTTTCGAATTTTCAGAGTTTCGGATTTTTGGAGTTTTGGAGTTCCGGAGATTTGGAGTTTCAGAGTTTTGGAGGTTCAGGGTTGTGGAGTTTCGGAATTTTTGAGTTTTGGAGTTTCGGAGTTTTGGAGTGTTGGAGTTTCGGAGTTTCGGAGTTTTGGAGTTTCAGAGTTTTCGAGGTTCAGGGTTGTGGAGTTTCGGAATTTTTGAGTTTTGGAGTTTTGGAGTTTCGGAGATTTGGAGTTTTGGCATTTTGGAGATTCGGAATCTTGGAGTTTCGGAATTTTGTAGTTTTGTAGTTTTGGAGTGTCGGAGTTTTGGAGTGTTGGAGTTTTGGAGCTTTGGAGTTTTGGAGTTTTTGAGTTTTGGAGTTTTGGAGTTTTGGATTTTTGCACTTTTGGAGTTTTGGAGTTTGGGAGTTTCAGAGTTTTGGAGTTTCGGAGTTTTGGAGTTTCAGAGTTTTGGAGGTTCAGGGTTGTGGAATTTCGGAATTTTTGAGTTTGAGTTTGAGTTTCGGAATTTTGTAGTTTTGTAGTTTTGGAGTGTCACAGTTTTGGAGTTTTGGAGTTTCAGAGTTTTGGAGGTTCAGGGTTGTGGAGTTTCGGAATTTTTGAGTATTGGAGTTCCGGAGTTTCGGAGTTTTGGAGAATTGCAGCTTTGGAATTTTTGTAGTTTCGAATTTTCAGAGTTTCGGATTTTTGGAGTTTTGGAGTTTCGGAGTTCCGGAGTTCCGGAGTTTTGGAGTTTCAGAGTTTTCGAGGTTCAGGGTTGTGGAGTTTCGGAATTTTTGAGTTTTGGAGTTTCGGAGTTTTGGAGTTTTGGTGTTTTGGAGTTTCGAATTTTCAGAGTTTCGGATTTTTGGAGTTTTGGAGTTCCGGAGATTTGGAGTTTCAGAGTTTTGGAGGTTCAGGGTTGTGGAGTTTCGGAATTTTTGAGTTTTGGAGTTTCGGAGTTTTGGAGTTTTGGAGTTTCGGAGTTTCGGAGTTTTGGCATTTTGGAGATTCGGAATCTTGGAGTTTCGGAATTTTGTAGTTTTGTAGTTTTGGAGTGTCGGAGTTTTGGAGTGTTGGAGTTTTGGAGCTTTGGAGTTTTGGAGTTTTTGAGTTTTTGAGTTTTGGAGTTTTGGATTTTCGCACTTTTGGAGTTTTGGAGTTTTGGAGTTTCAGAGTTTTGGAGTTTCGGAGTTTTGGAGTTTTAGAGTTTTGGAGGTTCAGGGTTGTGGAGTTTCGGAATTTTTGAGTTTTGGAGTTTCGGAGTTTCGGAGTTTTGAAGTTTTGCGGTTTTGGAGTTTTGGAGTTTCGAATTTTCAGTTTCGGATTTTTGGAGTTTTGGAGTTTTCGAGATTTGGAGTTTCGGCGTTTTGGAGATTCGGAGTCTTGGAGTGTCGGAATTTTGTAGTTTTGTAGTTTTGGAGTGTTGGAGTTTTGGAGTGTTGGAGTTTTGGAGCTTTGGAGTTTTGGAGTTTTTGAGTTTTTTAGTTTTGGATTTTTGCAGTTTTGGAGTTTTGGAGTTTTGGAGTTTCGGAGTTTCGGAGTTTCGGAGTTTCAGAGTTTTCGAGGTTCAGGGTTGTGGAGTTTCGGAATTTTTGAGTTTTGGAGTTTCGGAGTTTTGGAGTTTTGGAGTTTCGAATTTTCAGTTTCGGATTTTTGGAGTTTTGGAATTTCGGAGATTTGGAGTTTTGGCGTTTTGGAGATTCGGAATCTTGGAGTTTTGGAATTTTGTAGTTTTGTAGTTTTGGAGTGTCAGAGTTCTGGAGTGTTGGAGCTTTGAGTTTTGGAGTTTATGAGTTTCTGAGTTTTGGATTTTTGCACTTTTGGAGTTTTGGAGTTTTGGAGTTCTGGAGTTTCGGAGTTTCGGAGTTTTGGAGTTTCAGAGTTTTGGAGGTTCAGGGTTGTGGAGTTGCGGAATTTTTGAGTATTGGAGTTCCGGAGTTTCGGAGTTTTGGAGAATTGCAGTTTTGGAATTTTTGTAGTTTCGAATTTTCAGAGTTTCGGATTTTTGGAGTTTTGGAGTTTTGGAGTTCCGGAGTTCCGGAGTTTTGGAGTTTCAGAGTTTTCGAGGTTCAGGGTTGTGGAGTTTCGGAATTTTTGAGTTTTGGAGTTTCGGAGTTTTGGAGTTTTGGTGTTTTGGAGTTTCGAATTTTCAGAGTTTCGGATTTTTGGAGTTTTGGAGTTCCGGAGATTTGGAGTTTCAGAGTTTTGGAGGTTCAGGGTTGTGGAGTTTCGGAATTTTTGAGTTTTGGAGTTTCGGAGTTTTGGAGTTTTGGAGTTTCGGAGTTTCGGAGTTTTGGAGTTTCAGAGTTTTCGAGGTTCAGGGTTGTGGAGTTTCGGAATTTTTGAGTTTTGGAGTTTTGGAGTTTTGGAGTTTCGAATTTTCAGATTTTGGGATTTTTGGAGTTTTGGAGTTTCGGAGATTTGGAGTTTTGGCATTTTGGAGATTCGGAATCTTGGAGTTTCGGAATTTTGTAGTTTTGTAGTTTTGGAGTGTCGGAGTTTTGGAGTGTTGGAGTGTTGGAGTTTTGGAGCTTTGGAGTTTTGGAGTTTTTGAGTTTTGGAGTTTTGGAGTTTTGGATTTTTGCACTTTTGGAGTTTTGGAGTTTTGGAGTTTCAGAGTTTTGGAGTTTCGGAGTTTTGGAGTTTCAGAGTTTTGGAGGTTCAGGGTTGTGGAGTTTCGGAATTTTTGAGTTTTGGAGTTTCGGAGTTTCGGAGTTTTGAAGTTTTGCGGTTTTGGAGTTTTGGAGTTTCGAATTTTCAGTTTCGGATTTTTGGAGTTTTGGAGTTTTCGAGATTTGGAGTTTCGGCGTTTTGGAGATTCGGAGTCTTGGAGTGTCGAAATTTTGTAGTTTTGTAGTTTTGGAGTGTTGGAGTTTTGGAGTGTTGGAGTTTTGGAGCTTTGGAGTTTTGGAGTTTTTGAGTTTTTTAGTTTTGGATTTTTGCAGTTTTGGAGTTTTGGAGTTTTGGAGTTTCGGAGTTTCGGAGTTTTGGAGTTTCAGAGTTGTGGAGGTTCAGGGTTGTGGAGTATCGGAATTTTTGAGTTTTGGAGTTTCGGAGTTTCGGAGTTTTGGAGAATTGCAGTTTTGGAGTTTTGGGGTTTTGGAGTTTCGAATTGTCAGAGTTTCGGATTTTTCGAGTTTAGGAGTTTCGGAGTTTTGGAGTTTCAGAGTTTTCGAGGTTCAGGGTTGTGGAGTTTCGGAATTTTTGAGTTTTGGAGTTTCGGAGTTTCGGAGTTTTGGAGTTTTGGAGTTTCGAATTTTCAGTTTCGGATTTTTGGAGTTTTGGAGTTTCGGAGATTTGGAGTTTTGGCGTTTTGGAGATTCGGAATCTTGGAGTTTCGGAATTTTGTAGTTTTGTAGTTTTGGAGTGTCAGAGTTCTGGTGTGTTGGAGCTTTGAGTTTTGGAGTTTATGAGTTTCTGAGTTTTGGATTTTTGCACTTTTGGAGTTTTGGAGTTTTGGAGTTCTGGAGTTTCGGAGTTTCGGAGTTTTGGAGTTTCAGAGTTTTAGAGGTTCAGGGTTGTGGAGTTTCGGAATTTTTGAGTATTGGAGTTCCGGAGTTTTGGAGAATTGCAGTTTGGAATTTTTGTAGTTTCGAATTTTCAGTTTCGGATTTTTGGAGTTTTGGAGTTTCGGAGTTCCGGAGTTCCGGAGTTTTGGAGTTTCAGAGTTTTCGAGGTTCAGGGTTGTGGAGTTTCGGAATTTTTGAGTTTTGGAGTTTCGGAGTTTTGGAGTTTTGGTGTTTTGGAGTTTCGAATTTTCAGAGTTTCGGATTTTTGGAGTTTTGGAGTTCCGGAGATTTGGAGTTTCAGAGTTTTGGAGGTTCAGGGTTGTGGAGTTTCGGAATTTTTGAGTTTTGGAGTTTCGGAGTTTTGGAGTTTTGGAGTTTCGGAGTTTCGGAGTTTTGGAGTTTCAGAGTTTTCGAGGTTCAGGGTTGTGGAGTTTCGGAATTTTTGAGTTTTGGAGTTTTGGAGTTTTGGAGTTTCGAATTTTCAGAGTTTGGGATTTTTTTTTGGAGTTTTGGAGTTTCGGAGATTTGGAGTTCTGGCATTTTGGAGATTCGGAATCTTGGAGTTTCGGAATTTTGTAGTTCTGTAGTTTTGGAGTGTCGGAGTTTTGGAGTGTTGGAGTTTTGGAGCTTTGGAGTTTTGGAGAATTGCAGTTTTGGAGTTTTGGGGTTTTGGAGTTTCGAATTTTCAGAGTTTCGGATTTTTCGAGTTTAGGAGTTTCGGAGTTTCGGAGTTTTGGAGTTTCAGAGTTTTCGAGGTTCAGGGTTGTGGAGTTTCGGAATTTTTGAGTTTTGGAGTTTCGGAGTTTCGGAGTTTTTGAGTTTTGGAGTTTCGAATTTTCAGTTTCGGATTTTTGGAGTTTTGGAGTTTCGGAGATTTGGAGTTTTGGCGTTTTGGAGATTCGGAATCTTGGAGTTTCGGAATTTTGTAGTTTTGTAGTTTTGGAGTGTCAGAGTTCTGGAGTGTTGGAGCTTTGAGTTTTGGAGTTAATGAGTTTCTGAGTTTTGGATTTTTGCACTTTTGGAGTTTTGGAGTTCTGGAGTTTCGGAGTTTCGGAGTTTTGGAGTTTCAGAGTTTTGGAGGTTCAGGGTTGTGGAGTTTCGGAATTTTTGAGTATTGGAGTTCCGGAGTTTCGGAGTTTTGGAGAATTGCAGTTTTGGAATTTTTGTAGTTTCGAATTTTCAGAGTTTCGGATTTTTGAGTTTTGGAGTTTCGGAGTTCCGGAGTTCCGGAGTTTTGGAGTTTCAGAGTTTTCGAGGTTCAGGGTTGTGGAGTTTCGGAATTTTTGAGTTTTGGAGTTTCGGAGTTTTGGAGTTTTGGTGTTTTGGAGTTTCAAATTTTCAGAGTTTCGGATTTTTGGAGTTTTGGAGTTCCGGAGATTTGGAGTTTCAGAGTTTTGGAGGTTCAGGGTTGTGGAGTTTCGGAATTTTTGAGTTTTGGAGTTTCGGAGTTTTGGAGTTTTGGAGTTTCGGAGTTTCGGAGTTTTGGAGTTTCAGAGTTTTCGAGGTTCAGGGTTGTGGAGTTTCGGAATTTTTGAGTTTTGGAGTTTTGGAGTTTCGGAGATTTGGAGTTTTGGCATTTTGGAGATTCGGAATCTTGGAGTTTCGGAATTTTGTAGTTTTGTAGTTTTGGAGTGTCGGAGTTTTGGAGTGTTGGAGTTTTGGAGCTTTGGAGTTTTGGAGTTTTTGAGTTTTGGAGTTTTGGAGTTTTGGATTTTTGCACTTTTGGAGTTTTGGAGTTTTGGAGTTTGGGAGTTTCAGAGTTTTGGAGTTTCGGAGTTTTGGAGTTTCAGAGTTTTGGAGGTTCAGGGTTGTGGAATTTCGGAATTTTTGAGTTTTGGAGTTTCGGAGTTTTGGAGTATTGCAGTTTTGGAATTTTGGAGTTTTGGAGTTTCGAATTTTCAGAGTTTCGGATTTTTGGAGTTTTGGAGTTTCGGAGATTTGGTGTTTTGGCGTTTTGGAGATTCGGAATCTTGGAGTTTCGGAATTTTGTAGTTTTGTAGTTTTGGAGTGTCAGAGTTTTGGAGTGTTGGAGTTTTGGAGCTTTGGAGTTTTTGAGTTTTTGAGTTTTTGAGTTTTGGATTTTTGCACATTTGGAGTTTTGGAGTTTTGGAGTTTCGGAGTTTCGGAGGTTTGGAGTTTCAGAGTTTTGGAGGTTCAGGGTTGTGGAGTTTCGGAATTTTTGAGTATTGGAGTTTCGGAGTTTCGGAGTTTTGGAGAATTGCAGTTTTGGAGTTTTGGAGTTTCGAATTTTCAGAGTCGGATTTTTGGAGTTTTGGAGTTTCGGAGTTTTGGAGTTTCAGAGTTTTCGAGGTTCAGGGTTGTGGAGTTTCGGAATTTTTGAGTTTTGGAGTTTCGGAGATTTGGAGTTTTGGCGTTTTGAAGATTCGGAATCTTGGAGTTTCGGAATTTTGTAGTTTTGTAGTTTTCGAGTGTCGGAGTTTTGGAGTGTTGGAGTTTTGGAGCTTTGGGGTTTTGGAGTTTGAGTTTTGGAGTTTTGGATTTTTGCACTTTTGGAGTTTTGGAGTTTCAGAGTTTTGGAGGTTCAGGGTTGTGGAGTTTCGGAATTTTTGAGTTTTGGAGTTTCGGAGTTTCGGAGTTTTGGAGAATTGCAGTTTGGAGTTCTGGAGTTTCGAATTTTCAGAGTTTCGGATTTTTCGAGTTTAGGAGTTTCGGAGTTTTGGAGTTTCAGAGTTTTCGAGGTTCAGGGTTGTGGAGTTTCGGAATTTTTGAGTTTTGGAGTTTCGGAGTTTCGGAGTTTTGGTGTTTTGGAGTTTCGAATTTTCAGAGTTTCGGATTTTTGGAGTTTTGGAGTTTCGGAGATTTGGAGTTTCAGAGTTTTGGAGGTTCAGGGTTGTAGAGTTTCGGAATTTTTGAGTTTTGGAGTTTCGGAGTTTTGGAGTTTTGGTGTTTCGGAGTTTCGGAGTTTTGGAGTTTCAGAGTTTTCGAGGTTCAGGGTTGTGGAGTTTCGGAATTTTTGAGTTTTTGAGTTTTGGAGTTTTGGAGTTTCGAATTTTCAGAGTTTGGGATTTTTGCAGTTTTGGAGTTTCGGAGATTTGGAGTTTTGGCATTTTGGAGATTCGGAATCTTAGAGTTTCGGAATTTTGTAGTTTTGTAGTTTTGGAGTGTCGGAGTTTTGGAGTGTTGGAGTTTTGGAGCTTTGGAGTTTTGGAGTTTTTGAGTTTTGGAGTTTTGGAGTTTTGGATTTTTGCACTTTTGGAGTTTTGGAGTTTTGGAGTTTCAGAGTTTTGGAGTTTCGGAGTTTTGGAGTTTCAGAGTTTTGGAGGTTCAGGGTTGTGGAGTTTCGGAATTTTTGAGTTTTGGAGTTTCGGAGTTTCGGAGTTTTGGAGAATTGCAATTTCGAGTTCTGGAGTTTCGAATTTTCAGAGTTTCGGATTTTTCGAGTTTAGGAGTTTCGGAGTTTCGGAGTTTTGGAGTTTCAGAGTTTTCGAGGTTCAGGGTTGTGGAGTTTCGGAATTTTTGAGTTTTGGAGTTTCGGAGTTTCGGAGTTTTGGAGTTTTGGAGTTTCGAATTTTCAGTTTCGGATTTTTGGAGTTTTGGAGTTTCGGAGATTTGGAGTTTTGGCGTTTTGGAGATTCGGAATCTTGGAGTTTCGGAATTTTGTAGTTTTGTAGTTTTGGAGTGTCAGAGTTCTGGAGTGTTGGAGCTTTGAGTTTTGGAGTTTATGAGTTTCTGAGTTTTGGATTTTTGCACTTTTGGAGTTTTGGAGTTTTGGAGTTTCGGAGTTCCGGAGTTCCGGAGTTTTGGAGTTTCAGAGTTTTCGAGGTTCAGGGTTGTGGAGTTTCAGAATTTTTGAGTTTTGGAGTTTCGGAGTTTTGGAGTTTTGGTGTTTTGGAGTTTCGAATTTTCAGAGTTTCGGATTTTTGGAGTTTTGGAGTTCCGGAGATTTGGAGTTTCAGAGTTTTGGAGGTTCAGGGTTGTGGAGTTTCGGAATTTTTGAGTTTTGGAGTTTCGGAGTTTTGGAGTTTTGGTGTTTCGGAGTTTCGGAGTTTTGGAGTTTCAGAGTTTTCGAGGTTCAGGGTTGTGGAGTTTCGGAATTTTTGAGTTTTTGAGTTTTGGAGTTTTGGAGTTTCGAATTTTCAGAGTTTGGGATTTTTGCAGTTTTGGAGTTTCGGGGATTTGGAGTTTTGGCATTTTGGAGATTCGGAATCTTAGAGTTTCGGAATTTTGTAGTTTTGTAGTTTTGGAGTGTCGGAGTTTTGGAGTGTTGGAGTTTTGGAGCTTTGGAGTTTTGGAGTTTTTGAGTTTTGGAGTTTTGGAGTTTTGGATTTTTGCACTTTTGGAGTTTTGGAGTTTCAGAGTTTTGGAGTTTCGGAGTTTTGGAGTTTCAGAGTTTTGGAGGTTCAGGGTTGTGGAGTTTCGGAATTTTTGAGTTTTGGAGTTTCGGAGTTTCGGAGTTTTGAAGTTTTGCGGTTTTGGAGTTTTGGAGTTTCGAATTTTCAGTTTCGGATTTTTGGAGTTTTGGAGTTTTCGAGATTTGGAGTTTCGGCGTTTTGGAGATTCGGAGTCTTGGAGTGTCGGAATTTTGTAGTTTTGTAGTTTTGGAGTGTTGGAGTTTTGGAGTGTTGGAGTTTTGGAGCTTTGGAGTTTTGGAGTTTTTGAGTTTTTTAGTTTTGGATTTTTGCACTTTTGGAGTTTTGGAGTTTTGGAGTTTCGGAGTTTCGGAGTTTTGGAGAATTGCAGTTTTGGAGTTTTGGGGTTTTGGAGTTTCGAATTTTCAGAGTTTCGGATTTTTCGAGTTTAGGAGTTTCGGAGTTTCGGAGTTTTGGAGTTTCAGAGTTTTCGAGGTTCAGGGTTGTGGAGTTTCGGAATTTTTGAGTTTTCGAGTTTCGGAGTTTCGGAGTTTTGGAGTTTTGGAGTTTCGAATTTTCAGTTTCGGATTTTTGGAGTTTTGGAGTTTCGGAGATTTGGAGTTTTGGCGTTTTGGAGATTCGGAATCTTGGAGTTTCGGAATTTTGTAGTTTTGTAGTTTTGGAGTGTCAGAGTTCTGGTGTGTTGGAGCTTTGAGTTTTGGAGTTTATGAGTTTCTGAGTTTTGGATTTTTGCACTTTTGGAGTTTTGGAGTTTTGGAGTTTTGGAGTTCTGGAGTTTCGGAGTTTCGGAGTTTTGGAGTTTCAGAGTTTTGGAGGTTCAGGGTTGTGGAGTTTCGGATTTTTGGAGTTTTGGAGTTTCGGAGTTCCGGAGTTCCGGAGTTTTGGAGTTTCAGAGTTTTCGAGGTTCAGGGTTGTGGAGTTTCAGAATTTTTGAGTTTTGGAGTTTCGGAGTTTTGGAGTTTTGGTGTTTTGGAGTTTCGAATTTTCAGAGTTTCGGATTTTTGGAGTTTTGGAGTTCCGGAGATTTGGAGTTTCAGAGTTTTGGAGGTTCAGGGTTGTGGAGTTTCGGAATTTTTGAGTTTTGGAGTTTCGGAGTTTTGGAGTTTTGGAGTTTCGGAGTTTCGGAGTTTTGGAGTTTCAGAGTTTTCGAGGTTCAGGGTTGTGGAGTTTCGGAATTTTTGAGTTTTGGAGTTTTGGAGTTTTGGAGTTTCGAATTTTCAGAGTTTGGGATTTTTGGAGTTTTGGAGTTTCGGAGATTTGGAGTTTTGGCATTTTGGAGATTCGGAATCTTGGAGTTTCGGAATTTTGTAGTTTTGTAGTTTTGGAGTGTCGGAGTTTTGGAGTGTTGGAGTTTTGGAGCTTTGGAGTTTTGGAGAATTGCAGTTTTGGAGTTTTGGGGTTTTGGAGTTTCGAATTTTCAGAGTTTCGGATTTTTCGAGTTTAGGAGTTTCGGAGTTTCGGAGTTTTGGAGTTTCAGAGTTTTCGAGGTTCAGGGTTGTGGAGTTTCGGAATTTTTGAGTTTTGGAGTTTCGGAGTTTCGGAGTTTTGGAGTTTTGGAGTTTCGAATTTTCAGTTTCGGATTTTTGGAGTTTTGGAGTTTCGGAGATTTGGAGTTTTGGCGTTTTGGAGATTCGGAATCTTGGAGTTTCGGAATTTTGTAGTTTTGTAGTTTTGGAGTGTCAGAGTTCTGGAGTGTTGGAGCTTTGAGTTTTGGAGTTAATGAGTTTCTGAGTTTTGGATTTTTGCACTTTTGGAGTTTTGGAGTTCTGGAGTTTCGGAGTTTCGGAGTTTTGGAGTTTCAGAGTTTTGGAGGTTCAGGGTTGTGGAGTTTCGGAATTTTTGAGTATTGGAGTTCCGGAGTTTCGGAGTTTTGGAGAATTGCAGTTTTGGAATTTTTGTAGTTTCGAATTTTCAGAGTTTCGGATTTTTGAGTTTTGGAGTTTCGGAGTTCCGGAGTTTTGGAGTTTCAGAGTTTTCGAGGTTCAGGGTTGTGGAGTTTCGGAATTTTTGAGTTTTGGAGTTTCGGAGTTTTGGAGTTTCGGAGATTTGGAGTTTTGGCATTTTGGAGATTCGGAATCTTGGAGTTTCGGAATTTTTGAGTTTTGGAGTTTCGGAGTTTTGGAGTTTTGGTGTTTTGGAGTTTCGAATTTTCAGAGTTTCGGATTTTTGGAGTTTTGGAGTTCCGGAGATTTGGAGTTTCAGAGTTTTGGAGGTTCAGGGTTGTGGAGTTTCGGAATTTTTGAGTTTTGGAGTTTCGGAGTTTTGGAGTTTTGGAGTTTCGGAGTTTCGGAGTTTTGGAGTTTCAGAGTTTTGGAGGTTCATGGTTGTGGAGTTTCGGAATTTTTGAGTATTGGAGTTCCGGAGTTTTGGAGAATTGCAGTTTGGAATTTTTGTAGTTTCGAATTTTCAGTTTCGGATTTTTGGAGTTTTGGAGTTTCGGAGTTCCGGAGTTCCGGAGTTTTGGAGTTTCAGAGTTTTCGAGGTTCAGGGTTGTGGAGTTTCGGAATTTTTGAGTTTTGGAGTTTCGGAGTTTTGGAGTTTTGGTGTTTTGGAGTTTCGAATTTTCAGAGTTTCGGATTTTTGGAGTTTTGGAGTTCCGGAGATTTGGAGTTTCAGAGTTTTGGAGGTTCAGGGTTGTGGAGTTTCGGAATTTTTGAGTTTTGGAGTTTCGGAGTTTTGGAGTTTTGGAGTTTCGGAGTTTCGGAGTTTTGGAGTTTCAGAGTTTTCGAGGTTCAGGGTTGTGGAGTTTCGGAATTTTTGAGTTTTGGAGTTTTGGAGTTTCGAATTTTCAGAGTTTGGGATTTTTGGAGTTTTGGAGTTTCGGAGATTTGGAGTTCTGGCATTTTGGAGATTCGGAATCTTGGAGTTTCGGAATATTGTAGTTCTGTAGTTTTGGAGTGTCGGAGTTTTGGAGTGTTGGAGTTTTGGAGCTTTGGAGTTTTGGAGAATTGCAGTTTTGGAGTTTTGGGGTTTTGGAGTTTCGAATTTTCAGAGTTTCGGATTTTTCGAGTTTAGGAGTTTCGGAGTTTCGGAGTTTTGGAGTTTCAGAGTTTTCGAGGTTCAGGGTTGTGGAGTTTCGGAATTTTTGAGTTTTGGAGTTTCGGAGTTTCGGAGTTTTTGTTTTGGAGTTTTGGAGTTTCGGAGATTTGGAGTTTTGGCGTTTTGGAGATTCGGAATCTTGGAGTTTCGGAATTTTGTAGTTTTGTAGTTTTGGAGTGTCAGAGTTCTGGAGTGTTGGAGCTTTGAGTTTTGGAGTTAATGAGTTTCTGAGTTTTGGATTTTTGCACTTTTGGAGTTTTGGAGTTCTGGAGTTTCGGAGTTTCGGAGTTTTGGAGTTTCAGAGTTTTGGAGGTTCAGGGTTGTGGAGTTTCGGAATTTTTGAGTATTGGAGTTCCGGAGTTTCGGAGTTTTGGAGAATTGCAGTTTTGGAATTTTTGTAGTTTCGAATTTTCAGAGTTTCGGATTTTTGAGTTTTGGAGTTTCGGAGTTCCGGAGTTCCGGAGTTTTGGAGTTTCAGAGTTTTCGAGGGTTGTGGAGTTTCGGAATTTTTGAGTTTTGGAGTTTCATAGTTTTGGAGTTTTGGTGTTTTGGAGTTTCGAATTTTCAGAGTTTCGGATTTTTGGAGTTTTGGAGTTCCGGAGATTTGGAGTTTCAGAGTTTTGGAGGTTCAGGGTTGTGGAGTTTCGGAATTTTTGAGTTTTGGAGTTTCGGAGTTTTGGAGTTTTGGAGTTTCGGAGTTTCGGAGTTTTGGAGTTTCAGAGTTTTCGAGGTTCAGGGTTGTGGAGTTTCGGAATTTTTGAGTTTTGGAGTTTTGGAGTTTCGGAGATTTGGAGTTTTGGCATTTTGGAGATTCGGAATCTTGGAGTTTCGGAATTTTGTAGTTTTGTAGTTTTGGAGTGTCGGAGTTTTGGAGTGTTGGAGTTTTGGAGCTTTGGAGTTTTGGAGTTTTTGAGTTTTGGAGTTTTGGAGTTTTGGATTTTTGCACTTTTGGAGTTTTGGAGTTTTGGAGTTTGGGAGTTTCAGAGTTTTGGAGTTTCGGAGTTTTGGAGTTTCAGAGTTTTGGAGGTTCAGGGTTGTGGAATTTCGGAATTTTTGAGTTTTGGAGTTTCGGAGTTTTGGAGTATTGCAGTTTTGGAATTTTGGAGTTTTGGAGTTTCGAATTTTCAGAGTTTCGGATTTTTGGAGTTTTGGAGTTTCGGAGATTTGGAGTTTTGGCGTTTTGGAGATTCGGAATCTTGGAGTTTCGGAATTTTGTAGTTTTGTAGTTTTGGAGTGTCAGAGTTTTGGAGTGTTGGAGTTTTGGAGCTTTGGAGTTTTTGAGTTTTTGAGTTTTGGATTTTTGCACATTTGGAGTTTTGGAGTTTTGGAGTTTCGGAGTTTCGGAGGTTTGGAGTTTCAGAGTTTTGGAGGTTCAGGGTTGTGGAGTTTCGGAATTTTTGAGTATTGGAGTTTCGGAGTTTCGGAGTTTTGGAGAATTGCAGTTTTGGAGTTTTGGAGTTTCGGAGTTTTGGAGTTTCAGAGTTTTCGAGGTTCAGGGTTGTGGAGTTTCGGAATTTTTGAGTTTTGGAGTTTCGGAGTTTCGGAGTTTTGGAGTTTTGGAGTTTCGGAGATTTGGAGTTTTGGCGTTTTGAAGATTCGGAATCTTGGAGTTTCGGAATTTTGTAGTTTTGTAGTTTTCGAGTGTCGGAGTTTTGGAGTGTTGGAGTTTTGGAGCTTTGGGGTTTTGGAGTTTGAGTTTTGGAGTTTTGGATTTTTGCACTTTTGGAGTTTTGGAGTTTCAGAGTTTTGGAGGTTCAGGGTTGTGGAGTTTCGGAATTTTTGAGTTTTGGAGTTTCGGAGTTTCGGAGTTTTGGAGAATTGCAGTTTGGAGTTCTGGAGTTTCGAATTTTCAGAGTTTCGGATTTTTCGAGTTTAGGAGTTTCGGAGTTTCGGAGTTTTGGAGTTTCAGAGTTTTCGAGGTTCAGGGATGTGGAGTTTCGGAATTTTTGAGTTTTGGAGTTTCGGAGTTTCGGAGTTTTGGAGTTTTGGAGTTTCGAATTTTCAGTTTCGGATTTTTGGAGTTTTGGAGTTTCGGAGATTTGGAGTTTTGGCATTTTGGAGATTCGGAATCTTAGAGTTTCGGAATTTTGTAGTTTTGTAGTTTTGGAGTGTCGGAGTTTTGGAGTGTTGGAGTTTTGGAGCTTTGGAGTTTTGGAGTTTTTGAGTTTTGGAGTTTTGGAGTTTTGGATTTTTGCACTTTTGGAGTTTTGGAGTTTTGGAGTTTCAGAGTTTTGGAGTTTCGGAGTTTTGGAGTTTCAGAGTTTTGGAGGTTCAGGGTTGTGGAGTTTCGGAATTTTTGAGTTTTGGAGTTTCGGAGTTTCGGAGTTTTGGAGAATTGCAGTTTGGAGTTCTGGAGTTTCGAATTTTCAGAGTTTCGGATTTTTCGAGTTTAGGAGTTTCGGAGTTTTGGAGTTTCAGAGTTTTCGAGGTTCAGGGTTGTGGAGTTTCGGAATTTTTGAGTTTTGGAGTTTCGGAGTTTCGGAGTTTTGGAGTTTTGGAGTTTCGAATTTTCAGTTTCGGATTTTTGGAGTTTTGGAGTTTCGGAGATTTGGAGTTTTGGCGTTTTGGAGATTCGGAATCTTGGAGTTTCGGAATTTTGTAGTTTTGTAGTTTTGGAGTGTCAGAGTTCTGGAGTGTTGGAGCTTTGAGTTTTGGAGTTTATGAGTTTCTGAGTTTTGGATTTTTGCACTTTTGGAGTTTTGGAGTTTTGGAGTTCTGGAGTTTCGGAGTTTCGGAGTTTTGGAGTTTCAGAGTTTTGGAGGTCCAGGGTTGTGGAGTTTCGGAATTTTTGAGTATTGGAGTTCCGGAGTTTCGGAGTTTTGGAGAATTGCAGTTTTGGAATTTTTGTAGTTTCGAATTTTCAGAGTTTCGGATTTTTGGAGTTTTGGAGTTTCGGAGTTCCGGAGTTCCGGAGTTTTGGAGTTTCAGAGTTTTCGAGGTTCAGGGTTGTGGAGTTTCAGAATTTTTGAGTTTTGGAGTTTCGGAGTTTTGGAGTTTTGGTGTTTTGGAGTTTCGAATTTTCAGAGTTTCGGATTTTTGGAGTTTTGGAGTTCCGGAGATTTGGAGTTTCAGAGTTTTGGAGGTTCAGGGTTGTGGAGTTTCGGAATTTTTGAGTTTTGGAGTTTCGGAGTTTTGGAGTTTTGGTGTTTCGGAGTTTCGGAGTTTTGGAGTTTCAGAGTTTTCGAGGTTCAGGGTTGTGGAGTTTCGGAATTTTTGAGTTTTTGAGTTTTGGAGTTTTGGAGTTTCGAATTTTCAGAGTTTGGGATTTTTGCAGTTTTGGAGTTTCGGAGATTTGGAGTTTTGGCATTTTGGAGATTCGGAATCTTAGAGTTTCGGAATTTTGTAGTTTTGTAGTTTTGGAGTGTCGGAGTTTTGGAGTGTTGGAGTTTTGGAGCTTTGGAGTTTTGGAGTTTTTGAGTTTTGGAGTTTTGGAGTTTTGGATTTTTGCACTTTTGGAGTTTTGGAGTTTTGGAGTTTCAGAGTTTTGGAGTTTCGGAGTTTTGGAGTTTCAGAGTTTTGGAGGTTCAGGGTTGTGGAGTTTCGGAATTTTTGAGTTTTGGAGTTTCGGAGTTTCGGAGTTTTGAAGTTTTGCGGTTTTGGAGTTTTGGAGTTTCGAATTTTCAGTTTCGGATTTTTGGAGTTTTGGAGTTTTCGAGATGTGGAGTTTCGGCGTTTTGGACATTCGGAGTCTTGGAGTGTCGGAATTTTGTAGTTTTGTAGTTTTGGAGTGTTGGAGTTTTGGAGTGTTGGAGTTTTGGAGCTTTGGAGTTTTGGAGTTTTTGAGTTTTTTAGTTTTGGATTTTTGCACTTTTGGAGTTTTGGAGTTTTGGAGTTTCGGAGTTTCGGAGTTTTGGAGAATTGCAGTTTTGGAGTTTTGGGGTTTTGGAGTTTCGAATTTTCAGAGTTTCGGATTTTTCGAGTTTAGGAGTTTCGGAGTTTCGGAGTTTTGGAGTTTCAGAGTTTTCGAGGTTCAGGGTTGTGGAGTTTCGGAATTTTTGAGTTTTCGAGTTTCGGAGTTTCGGAGTTTTGGAGTTTTGGAGTTTCGAATTTTCAGTTTCGGATTTTTGGAGTTTTGGAGTTTCGGAGATTTGGAGTTTTGGCGTTTTGGAGATTCGGAATCTTGGAGTTTCGGAATTTTGTAGTTTTGTAGTTTTGGAGTGTCAGAGTTCTGGTGTGTTGGAGCTTTGAGTTTTGGAGTTTATGAGTTTCTGAGTTTTGGATTTTTGCACTTTTGGAGTTTTGGAGTTTTGGAGTTTTGGAGTTCTGGAGTTTCGGAGTTTCGGAGTTTTGGAGTTTCAGAGTTTTGGAGGTTCAGGGTTGTGGAGTTTCGGATTTTTGGAGTTTTGGAGTTTCGGAGTTCCGGAGTTCCGGAGTTTTGGAGTTTCAGAGTTTTCGAGGTTCAGGGTTGTGGAGTTTCGGAATTTTTGAGTTTTGGAGTTTCGGAGTTTTGGAGTTTTGGTGTTTTGGAGTTTCGAATTTTCAGAGTTTCGGATTTTTGGAGTTTTGGAGTTCCGGAGATTTGGAGTTTCAGAGTTTTGGAGGTTCAGGGTTGTGGAGTTTCGGAATTTTTGAGTTTTGGAGTTTCGGAGTTTTGGAGTTTTGGAGTTTCGGAGTTTCGGAGTTTTGGAGTTTCAGAGTTTTCGAGGTTCAGGGTTGTGGAGTTTCGGAATTTTTGAGTTTTGGAGTTTTGGAGTTTTGGAGTTTCGAATTTTCAGAGTTTGGGATTTTTGGAGTTTTGGAGTTTCGGAGATTTGGAGTTTTGGCATTTTGGAGATTCGGAATCTTGGAGTTTCGGAATTTTGTAGTTTTGTAGTTTTGGAGTGTCGGAGTTTTGGAGTGTTGGAGTTTTGGAGCTTTGGAGTTTTGGAGAATTGCAGTTTTGGAGTTTTGGGGTTTTGGAGTTTCGAATTTTCAGAGTTTCGGATTTTTCGAGTTTAGGAGTTTCGGAGTTTCGGAGTTTTGGAGTTTCAGAGTTTTCGAGGTTCAGGGTTGTGGAGTTTCGGAATTTTTGAGTTTTGGAGTTTCGGAGTTTCGGAGTTTTGGAGTTTTGGAGTTTCGAATTTTCAGTTTCGGATTTTTGGAGTTTTGGAGTTTCGGAGATTTGGAGTTTTGGCGTTTTGGAGATTCGGAATCTTGGAGTTTCGGAATTTTGTAGTTTTGTAGTTTTGGAGTGTCAGAGTTCTGGAGTGTTGGAGCTTTGAGTTTTGGAGTTAATGAGTTTCTGAGTTTTGGATTTTTGCACTTTTGGAGTTTTGGAGTTCTGGAGTTTCGGAGTTTCGGAGTTTTGGAGTTTCAGAGTTTTGGAGGTTCAGGGTTGTGGAGTTTCGGAATTTTTGAGTATTGGAGTTCCGGAGTTTCGGAGTTTTGGAGAATTGCAGTTTTGGAATTTTTGTAGTTTCGAATTTTCAGAGTTTCGGATTTTTGAGTTTTGGAGTTTCGGAGTTCCGGAGTTTTGGAGTTTCAGAGTTTTCGAGGTTCAGGGTTGTGGAGTTTCGGAATTTTTGAGTTTTGGAGTTTCGGAGTTTTGGAGTTTCGGAGATTTGGAGTTTTGGCATTTTGGAGATTCGGAATCTTGGAGTTTCGGAATTTTTGAGTTTTGGAGTTTCGGAGTTTTGGAGTTTTGGTGTTTTGGAGTTTCGAATTTTCAGAGTTTCGGATTTTTGGAGTTTTGGAGTTCCGGAGATTTGGAGTTTCAGAGTTTTGGAGGTTCAGGGTTGTGGAGTTTCGGAATTTTTGAGTTTTGGAGTTTCGGAGTTTTGGAGTTTTGGAGTTTCGGAGTTTCGGAGTTTTGGAGTTTCAGAGTTTTGGAGGTTCAGGGTTGTGGAGTTTCGGAATTTTTGAGTATTGGAGTTCCGGAGTTTTGGAGAATTGCAGTTTGGAATTTTTGTAGTTTCGAATTTTCAGTTTCGGATTTTTGGAGTTTTGGAGTTTCGGAGTTCCGGAGTTCCGGAGTTTTGGAGTTTCAGAGTTTTCGAGGTTCAGGGTTGTGGAGTTTCGGAATTTTTGAGTTTTGGAGTTTCGGAGTTTTGGAGTTTTGGTGTTTTGGAGTTTCGAATTTTCAGAGTTTCGGATTTTTGGAGTTTTGGAGTTCCGGAGATTTGGAGTTTCAGAGTTTTGGAGGTTCAGGGTTGTGGAGTTTCGGAATTTTTGAGTTTTGGAGTTTCGGAGTTTTGGAGTTTTGGAGTTTCGGAGTTTCGGAGTTTTGGAGTTTCAGAGTTTTCGAGGTTCAGGGTTGTGGAGTTTCGGAATTTTTGAGTTTTGGAGTTTTGGAGATTTGGAGTTCTGGCATTTTGGAGATTCGGAATCTTGGAGTTTCGGAATATTGTAGTTCTGTAGTTTTGGAGTGTCGGAGTTTTGGAGTGTTGGAGTTTTGGAGCTTTGGAGTTTTGGAGAATTGCAGTTTTGGAGTTTTGGGGTTTTGGAGTTTCGAATTTTCAGAGTTTCGGATTTTTCGAGTTTAGGAGTTTCGGAGTTTCGGAGTTTTGGAGTTTCAGAGTTTTCGAGGTTCAGGGTTGTGGAGTTTCGGAATTTTTGAGTTTTGGAGTTTCGGAGTTTCGGAGTTTTTGAGTTTTGGAGTTTCGAATTTTCAGTTTCGGATTTTTGGAGTTTTGGAGTTTCGGAGATTTGGAGTTTTGGCGTTTTGGAGATTCGGAATCTTGGAGTTTCGGAATTTTGTAGTTTTGTAGTTTTGGAGTGTCAGAGTTCTGGAGTGTTGGAGCTTTGAGTTTTGGAGTTAATGAGTTTCTGAGTTTTGGATTTTTGCACTTTTGGAGTTTTGGAGTTCTGGAGTTTCGGAGTTTCGGAGTTTTGGAGTTTCAGAGTTTTGGAGGTTCAGGGTTGTGGAGTTTCGGAATTTTTGAGTATTGGAGTTCCGGAGTTTCGGAGTTTTGGAGAATTGCAGTTTTGGAATTTTTGTAGTTTCGAATTTTCAGAGTTTCGGATTTTTGAGTTTTGGAGTTTCGGAGTTCCGGAGTTCCGGAGTTTTGGAGTTTCAGAGTTTTCGAGGGTTGTGGAGTTTCGGAATTTTTGAGTTTTGGAGTTTCATAGTTTTGGAGTTTTGGTGTTTTGGAGTTTCGAATTTTCAGAGTTTCGGATTTTTGGAGTTTTGGAGTTCTGGAGATTTGGAGTTTCAGAGTTTTGGAGGTTCAGGGTTGTGGAGTTTCGGAATTTTTGAGTTTTGGAGTTTCGGAGTTTTGGAGTTTTGGAGTTTCGGAGTTTCGGAGTTTTGGAGTTTCAGAGTTTTCGAGGTTCAGGGTTGTGGAGTTTCGGAATTTTTGAGTTTTGGAGTTTTGGAGTTTCGGAGATTTGGAGTTTTGGCATTTTGGAGATTCGGAATCTTGGAGTTTCGGAATTTTGTAGTTTTGTAGTTTTGGAGTGTCGGAGTTTTGGAGTGTTGGAGTTTTGGAGCTTTGGAGTTTTGGAGTTTTTGAGTTTTGGAGTTTTGGAGTTTTGGATTTTTGCACTTTTGGAGTTTTGGAGTTTTGGAGTTTGGGAGTTTCAGAGTTTTGGAGTTTCGGAGTTTTGGAGTTTCAGAGTTTTGGAGGTTCAGGGTTGTGGAATTTCGGAATTTTTGAGTTTTGGAGTTTCGGAGTTTTGGAGTATTGCAGTTTTGGAATTTTGGAGTTTTGGAGTTTCGAATTTTCAGAGTTTCAAATTTTTGGAGTTTTGGAGTTTCGGAGATTTGGAGTTTTGGCGTTTTGGAGATTCGGAATCTTGGAGTTTCGGAATTTTGTAGTTTTGTAGTTTTGGAGTGTCAGAGTTTTGGAGTGTTGGAGTTTTGGAGCTTTGGAGTTTTTGAGTTTTTGAGTTTTTGAGTTTTGGATTTTTGCACATTTGGAGTTTTGGAGTTTTGGAGTTTCGGAGTTTCGGAGGTTTGGAGTTTCAGAGTTTTGGAGGTTCAGGGTTGTGGAGTTTCGGAATTTTTGAGTATTGGAGTTTCGGAGTTTCGGAGTTTTGGAGAATTGCAGTTTTGGAGTTTTGGAGTTTCGGAGTTTTGGAGTTTCAGAGTTTTCGAGGTTCAGGGTTGTGGAGTTTCGGAATTTTTGAGTTTTGGAGTTTCGGAGTTTCGGAGTTTTGGAGTTTTGGAGTTTCGGAGATTTGGAGTTTTGGCGTTTTGAAGATTCGGAATCTTGGAGTTTCGGAATTTTGTAGTTTTGTAGTTTTCGAGTGTCGGAGTTTTGGAGTGTTGGAGTTTTGGAGCTTTGGGGTTTTGGAGTTTGAGTTTTGGAGTTTTGGATTTTTGCACTTTTGGAGTTTTGGAGTTTCAGAGTTTTGGAGGTTCAGGGTTGTGGAGTTTCGGAATTTTTGAGTTTTGGAGTTTCGGAGTTTCGGAGTTTTGGAGAATTGCAGTTTGGAGTACTGGAGTTTCGAATTTTCAGAGTTTCGGATTTTTCGAGTTTAGGAGTTTCGGAGTTTCGGAGTTTTGGAGTTTCAGAGTTTTCGAGGTTCAGGGTTGTGGAGTTTCGGAATTTTTGAGTTTTGGAGTTTCGGAGTTTCGGAGTTTTGGAGTTTTGGAGTTTCGAATTTTCAGTTTCGGATTTTTGGAGTTTTGGAGTTTCGGAGATTTGGAGTTTTGGCGTTTTGGAGATTCGGAATCTTGGAGTTTCGGAATTTTGTAGTTTTGTAGTTTTGGAGTGTCAGAGTTATGGAGTGTTGGAGCTTTGAGTTTTGGAGTTTATGAGTTTCTGAGTTTTGGATTTTTGCACTTTTGGAGTTTTGGAGTTTTGGAGTTTCGGAGTTCCGGAGTTCCGGAGTTTTGGAGTTTCAGAGTTTTCGAGGTTCAGGGTTGTGGAGTTTCGGAATTTTTGAGTTTTGGAGTTTCGGAGTTTCGGAGTTTTGGAGTTTTGGAGTTTCGAATTTTCAGTTTCGGATTTTTGGAGTTTTGGAGTTCCGGAGATTTGGAGTTTCAGAGTTTTGGAGGTTCAGGGTTGTGGAGTTTCGGAATTTTTGAGTTTTGGAGTTTCGGAGTTTTGGAGTTTTGGTGTTTCGGAGTTTCGGAGTTTTGGAGTTTCAGAGTTTTCGAGGTTCAGGGTTGTGGAGTTTCGGAATTTTTGAGTTTTTGAGTTTTGGAGTTTTGGAGTTTCGAATTTTCAGAGTTTGGGATTTTTGCAGTTTTGGAGTTTCGGAGATTTGGAGTTTTGGCATTTTGGAGATTCGGAATCTTAGAGTTTCGGAATTTTGTAGTTTTGTAGTTTTGGAGTGTCAGAGTTTTGGAGTGTTGGAGTTTTGGAGCTTTGGAGTTTTGGAGTTTTTGAGTTTTGGAGTTTTGGAGTTTTGGATTTTTGCACTTTTGGAGTTTTGGAGTTTCAGAGTTTTGGAGTTTCGGAGTTTTGGAGTTTCAGAGTTTTGGAGGTTCAGGGTTGTGGAGTTTCGGAATTTTTGAGTTTTGGAGTTTCGGAGTTTCGGAGTTTTGAAGTTTTGCGGTTTTGGAGTTTTGGAGTTTCGAATTTTCAGTTTCGGATTTTTGGAGTTTTGGAGTTTTCGAGATTTGGAGTTTCGGCGTTTTGGAGATTCGGAGTCTTGGAGTGTCGGAATTTTGGAGTGTTGGAGTTTTGGAGCTTTGGAGTTTTGGAGTTTTTGAGTTTTTTAGTTTTGGATTTTTGCACTTTTGGAGTTTTGGAGTTTTGGAGTTTCGGAGTTTCGGAGTTTTGGAGAATTGCAGTTTTGGAGTTTTGGGGTTTTGGAGTTTCGAATTTTCAGAGTTTCGGATTTTTCGAGTTTAGGAGTTTCGGAGTTTCGGAGTTTTGGAGTTTCAGAGTTTTCGAGGTTCAGGGTTGTGGAGTTTCGGAATTTTTGAGTTTTGGAGTTTCGGAGTTTCGGAGTTTTGGAGTTTCGAATTTTCAGTTTCGGATTTTTGGAGTTTTGGAGTTTCGGAGATTTGGAGTTTTGGCGTTTTGGAGATTCGGAATCTTGGAGTTTCGGAATTTTGTAGTTTTGTAGTTTTGGAGTGTCAGAGTTCTGGTGTGTTGGAGCTTTGAGTTTTGGAGTTTATGAGTTTCTGAGTTTTGGATTTTTGCACTTTTGGAGTTTTGGAGTTTTGGAGTTCTGGAGTTTCGGAGTTTCGGAGTTTTGGAGTTTCAGAGTTTTGGAGGTTCAGGGTTGTGGAGTTTCGGATTTTTGGAGTTTTGGAGTTTCGGAGTTCCGGAGTTCCGGAGTTTTGGAGTTTCAGAGTTTTCGAGGTTCAGGGTTGTGGAGTTTCGGAATTTTTGAGTTTTGGAGTTTCGGAGTTTTGGAGTTTTGGTGTTTTGGAGTTTCGAATTTTCAGAGTTTCGGATTTTTGGAGTTTTGGAGTTCCGGAGATTTGGAGTTTCAGAGTTTTGGAGGTTCAGGGTTGTGGAGTTTCGGAATTTTTGAGTTTTGGAGTTTCGGAGTTTTGGAGTTTTGGAGTTTCGGAGTTTCGGAGTTTTGGAGTTTCAGAGTTTTCGAGGTTCAGGGTTGTGGAGTTTCGGAATTTTTGAGTATTGGAGTTTTGGAGTTTTGGAGTTTCGAATTTTCAGAGTTTGGGATTTTTGGAGTTTTGGAGTTTCGGAGATTTGGAGTTTTGGCATTTTGGAGATTCGGAATCTTGGAGTTTCGGAATTTTGTAGTTTTGTAGTTTTGGAGTGTCGGAGTTTTGGAGTGTTGGAGTTTTGGAGCTTTGGAGTTTTGGAGAATTGCAGTTTTGGAGTTTTGGGGTTTTGGAGTTTCGAATTTTCAGAGTTTCGGATTTTTCGAGTTTAGGAGTTTCGGAGTTTCGGAGTTTTGGAGTTTCAGAGTTTTCGAGGTTCAGGGTTGTGGAGTTTCGGAATTTTTGAGTTTTGGAGTTTCGGAGTTTCGGAGTTTTGGAGTTTTGGAGTTTCGAATTTTCAGTTTCGGATTTTTGGAGTTTTGGAGTTTCGGAGATTTGGAGTTTTGGCGTTTTGGAGATTCGGAATCTTGGAGTTTCGGAATTTTGTAGTTTTGTAGTATTGGAGTGTCAGAGTTCTGGAGTGTTGGAGCTTTGAGTTTTGGAGTTAATGAGTTTCTGAGTTTTGGATTTTTGCACTTTTGGAGTTTTGGAGTTCTGGAGTTTCGGAGTTTCGGAGTTTTGGAGTTTCAGAGTTTTGGAGGTTCAGGGTTGTGGAGTTTCGGAATTTTTGAGTATTGGAGTTCCGGAGTTTCGGAGTTTTGGAGAATTGCAGTTTTGGAATTTTTGTAGTTTCGAATTTTCAGAGTTTCGGATTTTTGAGTTTTGGAGTTTCGGAGTTCCGGAGTTTTGGAGTTTCAGAGTTTTCGAGGTTCAGGGTTGTGGAGTTTCGGAATTTTTGAGTTTTGGAGTTTCGGAGTTTTGGAGTTTCGGAGATTTGGAGTTTTGGCATTTTGGAGATTCGGAATCTTGGAGTTTCGGAATTTTTGAGTTTTGGAGTTTCGGAGTTTTGGAGTTTTGGTGTTTTGGAGTTTCGAATTTTCAGAGTTTCGGATTTTTGGAGTTTTGGAGTTCCGGAGATTTGGAGTTTCAGAGTTTTGGAGGTTCAGGGTTGTGGAGTTTCGGAATTTTTGAGTTTTGGAGTTTCGGAGTTTTGGAGTTTTGGAGTTTCGGAGTTTCGGAGTTTTGGAGTTTCAGAGTTTTCGAGGTTCAGGGTTGTGGAGTTTCGGAATTTTTGAGTTTTGGAGTTTTGGAGTTTCGGAGATTTGGAGTTTTGGCATTTTGGAGATTCGGAATCTTGGAGTTTCGGAATTTTGTAGTTTTGTAGTTTTGGAGTGTCGGAGTTTTGGAGTGTTGGAGTTTTGGAGCTTTGGAGTTTTGGAGTTTTGGAGTTTTGGAGTTTTGGAGTTTTGGATTTTTGCACTTTTGGAGTTTTGGAGTTTTGGAGTTTGGGAGTTTCAGAGTTTTGGAGTTTCGGAGTTTTGGAGTTTCAGAGTTTTGGAGGTTCAGGGTTGTGGAATTTCGGAATTTTTGAGTTTTGGAGTTTCGGAGTTTTGGAGTATTGCAGTTTTGGAATTTTGGAGTTTTGGAGTTTCGAATTTTCAGAGTTTCGGATTTTTGGAGTTTTGGAGTTTCGGAGATTTGGAGTTTTGGCGTTTTGGAGATTCGGAATCTTGGAGTTTCGGAATTTTGTAGTTTTGTAGTTTTGGAGTGTCAGAGTTTTGGAGTGTTGGAGTTTTGGAGCTTTTCAGTTTTTGAGTTTTTGAGTTTTTGAGTTTTGGATTTTTGCACATTTGGAGTTTTGGAGTTTTGGAGTTTCGGAGTTTTGGAGGTTCAGGGTTGTGGAGTTTCGGAATTTTTGAGTATTGGAGTTTCGGAGTTTCGGAGTTTTGGAGAATTGCAGTTTTGGAGTTTTGGAGTTTCGAATTTTCAGAGTTTCGGATTTTTGGAGTTTTGGAGTTTCGGAGTTTTGGAGTTTCAGAGTTTTCGAGGTTCAGGGTTGTGGAGTTTCGGAATTTTTGAGTTTTGGAGTTTCGGAGTTTCGGAGTTTTGGAGTTTTGGAGTTTCGGAGATTTGGAGTTTTGGCGTTTTGAAGATTCGGAATCTTGGAGTTTCGGAATTTTGTAGTTTTGTAGTTTTCGAGTGTCGGAGTTTTGGAGTGTTGGAGTTTTGGAGCTTTGGGGTTTTGGGGTTTTGGAGTTTTGGATTTTTGCACTTTTGGAGTTTTGGAGTTTCAGAGTTTTGGAGGTTCAGGGTTGTGGAGTTTCGGAATTTTTGAGTTTTGGAGTTTCGGAGTTTCGGAGTTTTGGAGAATTGCAGTTTGGAGTTTTGGGGTTCTGGAGTTTCGAATTTTCAGAGTTTCGGATTTTTCGAGTTTAGGAGTTTCGGAGTTTCGGAGTTTTGGAGTTTCAGAGTTTTCGAGGTTCAGGGTTGTGGAGTTTCGGAATTTTTGAGTTTTGGAGTTTCGGAGTTTCGGAGTTTTGGAGTTTTGGAGTTTCGAATTTTCAGTTTCGGATTTTTGGAGTTTTGGAATTTCGGAGATTTGGAGTTTTGGCGTTTTGGAGATTCGGAATCTTGGAGTGTCGGAATTTTGTAGTTTTGTAGTTTTGGAGTGTTGGAGTTTTGGAGTGTTGGAGTTTTGGAGCTTTGGAGTTTTGGAGTTTTTGAGTTTTTTAGTTTTGGATTTTTGCACTTTTGGAGTTTTGGAGTTTTGGAGTTTCGGAGTTTCGGAGTTTTGGAGTTTCAGAGTTTTGGAGGTTCAGGGTTGTGGAGTATCGGAATTTTTGAGTTTTGGAGTTTCGGAGTTTCGGAGTTTTGGAGAATTGCAGTTTTGGAGTTTTGGGGTTTTGGAGTTTCGAATTTTCAGAGTTTCGGATTTTTCGAGTTTAGGAGTTTCGGAGTTCCGGAGTTTTGGAGTTTCAGAGTTTTCGAGGTTCAGGGTTGTGGAGTTTCGGAATTTTTGAGTTTTGGAGTTTCGGAGTTTTGGAGTTTTGGTGTTTCGGAGTTTCGAATTTTCAGAGTTTCGGATTTTTGGAGTTTTGTAGTTCCGGAGATTTGGAGTTTCAGAGTTTTGGAGGTTCAGGGTTGTGGAGTTTCGGAATTTTTGAGTTTTGGAGTTTCGGAGTTTTGGAGTTTTGGAGTTTCGGAGTTTCGGAGTTTTGGAGTTTCAGAGTTTTCGAGGTTCAGGGTTGTGGAGTTTCGGAATTTTTGAGTTTTGGAGTTTTGGAGTTTCGAATTTTCAGAGTTTGGGATTTTTGCAGTTTTGGAGTTTCGGAGATTTGGAGTTTTGGCATTTTGGAGATTCGGAATCTTAGAGTTTCGGAATTTTGTAGTTTTGTAGTTTTGGAGTGTCGGAGTTTTGGAGTGTTGGAGTTTTGGAGCTTTGGAGTTTTGGAGTTTTTGAGTTTTGGAGTTTTGGAGTTTTGGATTTTTGCACTTTTGGAGTTTTGGAGTTTTGGAGTTTCAGAGTTTTGGAGTTTCGGAGTTTTGGAGTTTCAGAGTTTTGGAGGTTCAGGGTTGTGGAGTTTCGGAATTTTTGAGTTTTGGAGTTTCGGAGTTTCGGAGTTTTGAAGTTTTGCGGTTTTGGAGTTTTGGAGTTTCGAATTTTCAGTTTCGGATTTTTGGATTTTTGGAGTTTTCGAGATTTGGAGTTTCGGCGTTTTGGAGATTCGGAGTCTTGGAGTGTCGGAATTTTGTAGTTTTGTAGTTTTGGAGTGTTGGAGTTTTGGAGTGTTGGAGTTTTGGAGCTTTGGAGTTTTGGAGTTTTTGAGTTTTTTAGTTTTGGATTTTTGCACTTTTGGAGTTTTGGAGTTTTGGAGTTTCGGAGTTTCGGAGTTTTGGAGTTTCAGAGTTTTGGAGGTTCTGGGTTGTGGAGTTTCGGAATTTTTGAGTTTTGGAGTTTCGGAGTTTCGGAGTTTTGGAGAATTGCAGTTTTGGAGTTTTGGGGTTTTGGAGTTTCGAATTTTCAGAGTTTCGGATTTTTCGAGTTTAGGAGTTTCGGAGTTTCGGAGTTTTGGAGTTTCAGAGTTTTCGAGGTTCAGGGTTGTGGAGTTTCGGAATTTTTGAGTTTTGGAGTTTCGTAGTTTCGGAGTTTTGGAGTTTTGGAGTTTCGAATTTTCAGTTTCGGATTTTTGGAGTTTTGGAGTTTTGGAGATTTGGAGTTTTGGCGTTTTGGAGATTCGGAATCTTGGAGTTTCGGAATTTTGTAGTTTTGTAGTTTTGGAGTGTCAGAGTTCTGGTGTGTTGGAGCTTTGAGTTTTGGAGTTTTGGAGTTTTTGAGTTTTGGAGTTTTGGATTTTTGCACTTTTGGAGTTTTGGAGTTTTGGAGTTTCAGAGTTTTGGAGTTTCGGAGTTTTGGAGTTTCAGAGTTTTGGAGGTTCAGGGTTGTGGAGTTTCGGAATTTTTGAGTTTTGGAGTTTCGGAGTTTCGCAGTTTTGAAGTTTTGCGGTTTTGGAGTTTTGGAGTTTCGAATTTTCAGTTTCGGATTTTTGGAGTTTTGGAGTTTTCGAGATTTGGAGTTTCGGCGTTTTGGAGATTCGGAGTCTTGGAGTGTCGGAATTTTGTAGTTTTGTAGTTTTGGAGTGTTGGAGTTTTGGAGTGTTGGAGTTTTGGAGCTTTGGAGTTTTGGAGTTTTTGAGTTTTTTAGTTTTGGATTTTTGCACTTTTGGAGTTTTGGAGTTTTGGAGTTTCGGAGTTTCGGAGTTTTGGAGTTTCAGAGTTTTGGAGGTTCTGGGTTGTGGAGTTTCGGAATTTTTGAGTTTTGGAGTTTCGGAGTTTCGGAGTTTTGGAGAATTGCAGTTTTGGAGTTTTGGGGTTTTGGAGTTTCGAATTTTCAGAGTTTCGGATTTTTCGAGTTTAGGAGTTTCGGAGTTTCGGAGTTTTGGAGTTTCAGAGTTTTCGAGGTTCAGGGTTGTGGAGTTTCGGAATTTTTGAGTTTTGGAGTTTCGTAGTTTCCGAGTTTTGGAGTTTTGGAGTTTCGAATTTTCAGTTTCGGATTTTTGGAGTTTTGGAGTTTTGGAGATTTGGAGTTTTGGCGTTTTGGAGATTCGGAATCTTGGAGTTTCGGAATTTTGTAGTTTTGTAGTTTTGGAGTGTCAGAGTTCTGGTGTGTTGGAGCTTTGAGTTTTGGAGTTTATGAGTTTCTGAGTTTTGGATTTTTGCACTTTTGGAGTTCTGGAGTTTTGGAGTTCTGGAGTTTCGGAGTTTCGGAGTTTTGGAGTTTCAGAGTTTTGGAGGTTCAGGGTTGTGGAGTTTCGGAATTTTTGAGTATTGGAGTTCCGGAGTTTTGGAGAATTGCAGTTTTGGAATTTTTGTAGTTTCGAATTTTCAGAGTTTCGGATTTTTGGAGTTTTGGAGTTTCGGAGTTCCGGAGTTCCGGAGTTTTGGAGTTTCAGAGTTTTCGAGGTTCAGGGTTGTGGAGTTTCGGAATTTTTGAGTTTTGGAGTTTCGGAGTTTTGGAGTTTTGGTGTTTTGGAGTTTCGAATTTTCAGAGTTTTGGATTTTTGGAGTTTTGGAGTTCCGGAGATTTGGAGTTTCAGAGTTCTGGAGGTTCAGGGTTGTGGAGTTTCGGAATTTTTGAGTTTTGGAGTTTCGGAGTTTTGGAGTTTTGGAGTTTCGGAGTTTCGGAGTTTTGGAGTTTCAGAGTTTTCGAGGTTCAGGGTTGTGGAGTTTCGGAATTTTTGAGTTTTGGAGTTTTGGAGTTTTGGAGTTTCGGAGATTTGGAGTTTTGGCATTTTGGAGATTCGGAATCTTGGAGTTTCGGAATTTTGTAGTTTTTGAGTTTCGGAGTTTTGGAGTATTGCAGTTTTGGAATTTTCGAGTTTTGGAGTTTCGAATTTTCAGATTTCGGATTTTTGGAGTTTTGGAGTTTCGGAGATTTGGAGTTTTGGCGTTTTGGAGATTCGGAATCTTGGAGTTTCGGAATTTTGTAGTTTTGTAGTTTTGGAGTGTCAGAGTTTTGGAGTGTTGGAGTTTTGGAGCTTTGGAGTTTTTGAGTTTTTGAGTTTTTGAGTTTTGGATTTTTGCACTTTTGGAGTTTTGGAGTTTTGGAGTTTCGGAGTTTCGGAGTTTTGGAGTTTCAGAGTTTTGCAGGTTCAGGGTTGTGGAGTTTCGGAATTTTTGAGTATTGGAGTTTCGGAGTTTCGGAGTTTTGGAGAATTGCAGTTTTGGAGTTTCGGAGTTTTGGAGTTTCAGAGTTTTCGAGGTTCAGGGTTGTGGAGTTTCGGAATTTTTGAGTTTTGGAGTTTCGGAGTTTCGGAGTTTTGGAGTTTTGGAGTTTCGGAGATTTGGAGTTTTGGCGTTTTGAAGATTCGGAATCTTGGAGTTTCGGAATTTTGTAGTTTCGTAGTTTTCGAGTGTCGGAGTTTTGGAGTGTTGGAGTTTTGGAGCTTTGGGGTTTTGGAGTTTTTGAGTTTTGGAGTTTTGGATTTTTGCACTTTTGGAGTTTTGGATTTTCAGAGTTTTGGAGGTTCAGGGTTGTGGAGTTTCGGAATTTTTGAGTTTTGGAGTTTCGGAGTTTCGGAGTTTTGGAGAATTGCAGTTTTGGAGTTTTGGGGTTTTGGAGTTTCGAATTTTCAGAGTTTCGGATTTTTCGAGTTTAGGAGTTTCGGAGTTTTGGAGTTTCAGAGTTTTCGAGGTTCAGGGTTGTGGAGTTTCGGAATTTTTGAGTTTTGGAGTTTCGGAGTTTCGGAGTTTTGGAGTTTTGGAGTTTCGAATTTTCAGTTTCGGATTTTTGGAGTTTTGGAGTTTCGGAGATTTGGAGTTTTGGCGTTTTGAGGATTCGGAATCTTGGAGTTTCGGAATTTTGTAGTTTTGTAGTTTTGGAGTGTCAGAGTTCTGGAGTGTTGGAGCTTTGAGTTTTGGAGTTTTGGAGTTTTTGAGTTTTGGAGTTTTGGATTTTTGCACTTTTGGAGTTTTGGAGTTTTGGAGTTTCAGAGTTTTGGAGTTTCGGAGTTTTGGAGTTTCAGAGTTTTGGAGGTTCAGGGTTGTGGAGTTTCGGAATTTTTGAGTTTTGGAGTTTCGGAGTTTCGCAGTTTTGAAGTTTTGCGGTTTTGGAGTTTTGGAGTTTCGAATTTTCAGTTTCGGATTTTTGGAGTTTTGGAGTTTTCGAGATTTGGAGTTTCGGCGTTTTGGAGATTCGGAGTCTTGGAGTGTCGGAATTTTGTAGTTTTGTAGTTTTGGAGTGTTGGAGTTTTGGAGTGTTGGAGTTTTGGAGCTTTGGAGTTTTGGAGTTTTTGAGTTTTTTAGTTTTGGATTTTTGCACTTTTGGAGTTTTGGAGTTTTGGAGTTTCGGAGTTTCGGAGTTTTGGAGTTTCAGAGTTTTGGAGGTTCTGGGTTGTGGAGTTTCGGAATTTTTGAGTTTTGGAGTTTCGGAGTTTCGGAGTTTTGGAGAATTGCAGTTTTGGAGTTTTGGGGTTTTGGAGTTTCGAATTTTCAGAGTTTCGGATTTTTCGAGTTTAGGAGTTTCGGAGTTTCGGAGTTTTGGAGTTTCAGAGTTTTCGAGGTTCAGGGTTGTGGAGTTTCGGAATTTTTGAGTTTTGGAGTTTCGTAGTTTCCGAGTTTTGGAGTTTTGGAGTTTCGAATTTTCAGTTTCGGATTTTTGGAGTTTTGGAGTTTTGGAGATTTGGAGTTTTGGCGTTTTGGAGATTCGGAATCTTGGAGTTTCGGAATTTTGTAGTTTTGTAGTTTTGGAGTGTCAGAGTTCTGGTGTGTTGGAGCTTTGAGTTTTGGAGTTTATGAGTTTCTGAGTTTTGGATTTTTGCACTTTTGGAGTTCTGGAGTTTTGGAGTTCTGGAGTTTCGGAGTTTCGGAGTTTTGGAGTTTCAGAGTTTTGGAGGTTCAGGGTTGTGGAGTTTCGGAATTTTTGAGTATTGGAGTTCCGGAGTTTTGGAGAATTGCAGTTTTGGAATTTTTGTAGTTTCGAATTTTCAGAGTTTCGGATTTTTGGAGTTTTGGAGTTTCGGAGTTCCGGAGTTCCGGAGTTTTGGAGTTTCAGAGTTTTCGAGGTTCAGGGTTGTGGAGTTTCGGAATTTTTGAGTTTTGGAGTTTCGGAGTTTTGGAGTTTTGGTGTTTTGGAGTTTCGAATTTTCAGAGTTTTGGATTTTTGGAGTTTTGGAGTTCCGGAGATTTGGAGTTTCAGAGTTCTGGAGGTTCAGGGTTGTGGAGTTTCGGAATTTTTGAGTTTTGGAGTTTCGGAGTTTTGGAGTTTTGGAGTTTCGGAGTTTCGGAGTTTTGGAGTTTCAGAGTTTTCGAGGTTCAGGGTTGTGGAGTTTCGGAATTTTTGAGTTTTGGAGTTTTGGAGTTTTGGAGTTTCGGAGATTTGGAGTTTTGGCATTTTGGAGATTCGGAATCTTGGAGTTTCGGAATTTTGTAGTTTTTGAGTTTCGGAGTTTTGGAGTATTGCAGTTTTGGAATTTTCGAGTTTTGGAGTTTCGAATTTTCAGATTTCGGATTTTTGGAGTTTTGGAGTTTCGGAGATTTGGAGTTTTGGCGTTTTGGAGATTCGGAATCTTGGAGTTTCGGAATTTTGTAGTTTTGTAGTTTTGGAGTGTCAGAGTTTTGGAGTGTTGGAGTTTTGGAGCTTTGGAGTTTTTGAGTTTTTGAGTTTTTGAGTTTTGGATTTTTGCACTTTTGGAGTTTTGGAGTTTTGGAGTTTCGGAGTTTCGGAGTTTTGGAGTTTCAGAGTTTTCGAGGTTCAGGGTTGTGGAGTTTCGGAATTTTTGAGTTTTGGAGTTTCGGAGTTTCGGAGTTTTGGAGTTTTGGAGTTTCGGAGATTTGGAGTTTTGGCGTTTTGAAGATTCGGAATCTTGGAGTTTCGGAATTTTGTAGTTTCGTAGTTTTCGAGTGTCGGAGTTTTGGAGTGTTGGAGTTTTGGAGCTTTGGGGTTTTGGAGTTTTTGAGTTTTGGAGTTTTGGATTTTTGCACTTTTGGAGTTTTGGATTTTCAGAGTTTTGGAGGTTCAGGGTTGTGGAGTTTCGGAATTTTTGAGTTTTGGAGTTTCGGAGTTTCGGAGTTTTGGAGAATTGCAGTTTTGGAGTTTTGGGGTTTTGGAGTTTCGAATTTTCAGAGTTTCGGATTTTTCGAGTTTAGGAGTTTCGGAGTTTTGGAGTTTCAGAGTTTTCGAGGTTCAGGGTTGTGGAGTTTCGGAATTTTTGAGTTTTGGAGTTTCGGAGTTTCGGAGTTTTGGAGTTTTGGAGTTTCGAATTTTCAGTTTCGGATTTTTGGAGTTTTGGAGTTTCGGAGATTTGGAGTTTTGGCGTTTTGGAGATTCGGAATCTTGGAGTTTCGGAATTTTGTAGTTTTGTAGTTTTGGAGTGTCAGAGTTCTGGAGTGTTGGAGCTTTGAGTTTTGGAGTTTATGAGTTTCTGAGTTTTGGATTTTTGCACTTTTGGAGTTTTGGAGTTTTGGAGTTCTGGTGTTTTGGAGTTTCGGAGTTTTGGAGTTTCAGAGTTTTGGAGGTTCAGGGTTGTGGAGTTTCGGAATTTTTGAGTATTGGAGTTCCGGAGTTTCGGAGTTTTGGAGAATTGCAGTTTTGGAATTTTTGTAGTTTCGAATTTTCAGAGTTTCGGATTTTTGGAGTTCCGGAGTTTTGGAGTTTCAGAGTTTTCGAGGTTCAGGGTTGTGGAGTTTCGGAATTTTTGAGTTTTGGAGTTTCGGAGTTTTGGAGTTTTGGTGTTTTGGAGTTTCGAATTTTCAGAGTCGGATTTTTTGAGTTTTGGAGTTCCGGAGATTTGGAGTTTCAGAGTTTTGGAGGTTCAGGGTTGTGGAGTTTCGGAATTTTTGAGTTTTGGAGTTTCGGAGTTTTGGAGTTTCGGAGTTTCGGAGTTTTGCAGTTTCAGAGTTTTCGAGGTTCAGGGTTGTGGAGTTTCGGAATTTTTGAGTTTTGGAGTTTTGGAGTTTTGGAGTTTCGAATTTTCAGAGTTTGGGATTTTTGGAGTTTTGGAGTTTCGGAGATTTGGAGTTTTGGCATTTTGGAGATTCGGAATCTTGGAGTTTCGGAATTTTGTAGTTTTGTAGTTTTGGAGTGTCGGAGTTTTGGAGTGTTGGAGTTTTGGAGCTTTGGAGTTTTGGAGCTTTTGAGTTTTGGAGTTTTGGAGTTTTGGAGTTTTGGAGTTCTGGATTTTTGCACTTTTGGAGTTTTGGAGTTTTGGAGTTTCAGAGTTTTGGAGTTTCGGAGTTTTGGAGTTTCAGAGTTTTGGAGGTTCAGGGTTGTGGAGTTTCGGATTTTTGGAGTTTTGGAGTTTCGGAGTTTCGGAGTTTTGGAGCATTGCAGTTTTGGAGTTCTGGAGTTTTGGAGTTTGGAATTTTCAGAGTTTCGGATTTTTTGAGTTTTGGAGTTTCGGAGATTTGGAGTTTTGCAGTTTTGGAGTGTCGGAGGTTTGGAGTGTTGGAGTTTTGGAGTTTTGGAGTTCTGGAGTTTCGGAGTTTCGGAGTTTCAGAGTTTTGGAGTTTCAGAGTTTTGGAGGTTCAGGGTTGTGGAATTTCGGAATTTTTGAGTTTTGGAGTTTCGGAGTTTTGGAGTATTGCAGTTTTGGAATTTTGGAGTTTTGGAGTTTCGAATTTTCAGTTTCGGATTTTTGGAGTTTTGGAGTTTCGGAGATTTGGAGTTTTGGCGTTTTGGAGATTCGGAATCTTGGAGTTTCGGAATTTTGTAGTTTTGTAGTTTTGGAGTGTCAGAGTTTTGGAGTGTTGGAGTTTTGGAGCTTTGGAGTTTTTGAGTTTTTGAGTTTTTGAGTTTTGGATTTTTGCACTTTTGGAGTTTTGGAGTTTCGGAGTTTCGGAGTTTTGGAGTTTCAGAGTTTTGGAGGTTCAGGGTTGTGGAGTTTCGGAATTTTTGAGTATTGGAGTTTCGGAGTTTCGGAGTTTTGGAGAATTGCAGTTTTGGAGTTTTGGAGTTTCGAATTTTCAGAGTTTCGGATTTTTGGAGTTTTGGAGTTTCGGAGTTTTGGAGTTTCAGAGTTTTCGAGGTTCAGGGTTGTGGAGTTTCGGAATTTTTGAGTTTTGGAGTTTCGGAGTTTCGGAGTTTTGGAGTTTCGGAGATTTGGAGTTTTGGCGTTTTGGAGATTCGGAATCTTGGAGTTTCGGAATTTTGTAGTTTTGTAGTTTTCGAGTGTCGGAGTTTTGGAGTGTTGGAGTTTTGGAGCTTTGGAGTTTTGGAGTTTTTGAGTTTTGGAGTTTTGGATTTTTGCACTTTTGGAGTTTTGGAGTTTCAGAGTTTTGGAGGTTCAGGGTTGTGGAGTTTCCGAATTTTTGAGTTTTGGAGTTTCGGAGTTTCGGAGTTTTGGAGAATTGCAGTTTTGGAGTTTTGGGGTTTTGGAGTTTCGAATTTTCAGAGTTTCGGATTTTTGGAGTTTTGGAGTTTCGGAGTTTCGGAGTTTTGGAGTTTCAGAGTTTTCGAGGTTCAGGGTTGTGGAGTTTCGGAATTTTTGAGTTTTGGAGATTCGGAGTTTCGGAGTTTTGGAGTTTTGGAGTTTCGAATTTTCAGTTCCGGGTTTTTTGGAGTTTTGGAGTTTCGGAGATTTGGAGTTTTGGCGTTTTGGAGATTCGGAATCTTGGAGTTTCGGAATTTTGTAGTTTTGTAGTTTTGGAGTGTCAGAGTTCTGGAGTGTTGGAGCTTTGGAGTTTTGGAGTTTATGAGTTTTTGAGTTTTGGATTTTTGCACTTTTGGAGTTTTGGAGTTTTGGAGTTTCGGAGTTTCGGAGTTTTGGAGTTTCAGAGTTTTGGAGGTTCAGGGTTGCGGAGTTTCGGAATTTTTGAGTATTGGAGTTCCGGAGTTTCGGAGTTTTGGAGAATTGCAGTTTTGGAATTTTTGTAGTTTCGAATTTTCAGAGTTTTGGATTTTTGGAGTTTTGGAGTTTCGGAGTTTCGGAGTTTTGGAGTTTCAGACTTTTCGAGGTTCAGGGTTGTGGAATTTCGGAATTTTTGAGTTTTGGAGTTTCGGAGTTCCGGAGTTTCGGAGTTTTGGAGTTTTGCAGTTTCGGAGTTTCGGAGTTTTGGAGTTTTGGAGTTTCAGAGTTTTCGAGGTTCAGGGTTGTGGAGTTTCGGAATTTTTGAGTTTTGGAGTTTCGGAGTTTTGGAGTTTTGGTGTTTTGGAGTTTCGAATTTTCGGAGTTTCGGATTTTTGGAGTTTTGGAGTTCCGGAGATTTGGAGTTTCAGAGTTTTGGAGGTTCAGGGTTGTGGAGTTTCAGAATTTTCGAGTTTTGGAGTTTCGGAGTTTTGTAGTTTTGGAGTTTCGGAGTTTCGGAGTTTCAGAGTTTTCTAGGTTCAGGGTTGTGGAGTTTCGGAATTTTTGAGTTTTGGAGTTTCGGAGTTTCGGAGTTTTGGAGTTTTGGAGTTTCAGAGTTTTGGAGGTTCAGGGTTGTGGAGTTTCGGAATTTTTGAGTTTTGGAGTTTCGGAGTATTGGAGTATTGCAGTTTTGGAATTTTGGAGTTTTGGAGTTTCGAATTTTCAGAGTTTCGGATTTTTGGAGTTTTGGAGTTTCAGAGAATTGGAGTTTTGGCGTTTTCGAGATTCGGAATCTTGGAGTTTCGGAATTTTGTAGTTTTGTAGTTTTGGAGTGTCGGAGTTTTGGAGTCTTGGAGTTTTGGAGCTTTGGAGCTTTGGAGTTTTGGAGTTTTTGAGTTTTTGAGTTTTGGATTTTTGCACTTTTTGAAATTTGGAGTATTGGAGTTTTGGAGTTTTGGAGTTTCCGAGTTTCGGAGTTTTGGAGTTTCAGAGTTTTGGAGGTTCAGGGTTGTGGAGTTTCGGAATTTTTGAGTTTTGGAGTTTCGGAGTTTCGGAGTTTTGGAGCATTGCAGTTTTGGAGTTCTGGAGTTTTGGAGTTTGGAATTTTCAGAGTTTCGGATTTTTGGAGTTTTGGAGTTTCGGAGATTTGGAGTTTTGCCCTTTTGGAGATTCGGGGTCTTGGAGTTTCGGAATTTTGTAGTTTTGCAGTTTTGGAGTGTCGGAGGTTTGGAGTGTTGGAGTTTTGGAGTTTTGGAGTTTTGGAGTTTCGGAGTTTCGGAGTTTCGGAGTTTCAGAGTTTTGGAGGTTCAGGGTTGTGGAATTTCGGAATTTTTGAGTTTTGGAGTTTCGGAGTTTTGGAGTTTCAGAGTTTTGGAGGTTCAGGGTTGTGGAGTTTCGGAATTTTTGAGTTTTGGAGTTTCGGAGTTTTGGAGCATTGCAGTTTTGGAGTTCTGGAGTTTTGGAGTTTGGAATTTTCAGAGTTTCGGATTTTTGGAGTTTTGGAGTTTCGGAGATTTGGAGTTTTGGCCTTTTGGAGATTCGGGGTCTTGGAGTTTCGGAATTTTGTAGTTTTGCAGTTTTGGAGTGTCGGAGGTTTGGAGTGTTGGAGTTTTGGAGTTCTGGAGTTTTGGAGTTTCGGAGTTTCGGAGTTTTGGAGTTTCAGAGTTTTGGAGGTTCAGGGTTGTGGAGTTTCAGAATTTTTGAGTATTGGAGTTCCGGAGTTTCGGAGTTTTGGAGAATTGCAGTTTTGGAATTTTTGTAGTTTCGAATTTTCAGAGTTTCGGATTTTTGGAGTTCCGGAGTTTTGGAGTTTCAGAGTTTTCGAGGTTCAGGGTTGTGGAGTTTCGGAATTTTTGAGTTTTGGAGTTTCGGAGTTTTGGAGTTTTGGTGTTTTGGAGTTTCGAATTTTCAGAGTTTCGGATTTTTGGAGTTTTGGAGTTCCGGAGATTTGGAGTTTCAGAGTTTTGGAGGTTCAGGGTTGTGGAGTTTCGGAATTTTTGAGCTTTGGAGTTTCGGAGTTTTGGAGGTTTGGAGTTTCGGAGTTTCGGAGTTTTGGAGTTTCAGAGATTTCGAGGTTCAGGGTTGTGGAGTTTCGGAATTTTTGAGTTTTGGAGTTTTGGAGTTTTGGAGTTTCGAATTTTCAGAGTTTGGGATTTTTGGAGTTTTGGAGTTTCGGAGATTTGGAGTTTTGGCATTTTGGAGATTCGGAATCTTGGAGTTTCGGAATTTTGTAGTTTTGTAGTTTTGGAGTGTCGGAGTTTTGGAGTGTTGGAGTTTTGGAGCTTTGGAGTTTTGGAGTTTTTGAGTTTTGGAGTTTTGGAGTTTTGGATTTTTGCACTTTTGGAGTTTTGGAGTTTTGGAGTTTTGGAGTTTCAGAGTTTTGGAGTTTCGGAGTTTTGGAGTTTCAGAGTTTTGGAGGTTCAGGGTTGTGGAGTTTCGGAATTTTTGAGTTTTGGAGTTTCGGAGTTTCGGAGTTTTGGAGTATTGCAGTTTTGGAATTTTGGAGTTTTGGAGTTTCGAATTTTCAGAGTTTCGGATTTTTGGAGTTTTGGAGTTTCGGAGATTTGGAGTTTTGGCGTTTTCGAGATTCGGAAGATTGGAGTTTCGGAATTTTGTAGTTTTGTAGTTTTGGAGTGTCAGGGTTTTGGAGTGTTGGAGTTTTGGAGCTTTGGAATTTTGGAGTTTTTGAGTTTTTGAGTTTTGGATTTTGACACTTTTGGAGTTTTGGAGTTTTGGAGTTTCGGAGTTTAGGAGTTTCGGAGTTTCGGAGTTTCGGAGTTTTGGAGTTTCAGAGTTTTGGAGGTTCAGGGTTGTGGAGTTTCGGAATTTTTGAGTTTTGGAGTTTCGGAGTTTTGGAGTTTTGGAGTTTCGGAGTTTTGGAGTTTCAGAGTTTTGGAGGTTCAGGGTTGTGGAGTTTCGGAATTTTTGAGTATTGGAGTTCCGGAGGTTCGGAGTTTTGGAGAATTGCAGTTTTGGAATTTTTGTAGTTTCGAATTTTCAGAGTTTCGGATTTTTGGAGGTTTGGAGTTTCGGAGTTTCGGAGTTTTGGAGTTTCAGACTTTTCGAGGTTCAGGGTTGTGGAATTTCGGAATTTTTGAGTTTTGGAGTTTCGGAGTTCCGGAGTTTCGGAGTTTTGGAGTTTTGCAGTTTCGGAGTTTTGGAGTTTTGGAGTTTCGGAGTTTTGGAGTTTCAGAGTTTTCGAGGTTCAGGGTTGTGGAGTTTCGGAATTTTTGAGTTTTGGAGTTTCGGAGTTTTGGAGTTTTGGTGTTTTGGAGTTTCGAATTTTCAGAGTTTCGGATTTTTGGAGTTTTGGAGTTCCGGAGATTTGGAGTTTCAGAGTTTTGGAGGTTCAGGGTTGTGGAGTTTCGGAATTTTTGAGTTTTTGAGTTTCGGAGTTTTGGAGTTTTGGTGTTTTGGAGTTTCGAATTTTCAGAGTTTCGGATTTTTGGAGTTTTGGAGTTCCGGAGATTTGGAGTTTCAGAGTTTTGGAGGTTCAGGGTTGTGGAGTTTCGGAATTTTTGAGTTTTGGAGTTTCGGAGTTTTGGAGTTTCGGAGTTTCGGAGTTTCGGAGTTTCAGAGTTTTCGAGGTTCAGGGTTGTGGAGTTTCGGAATTTTTGAGTTTTGGAGTTTCGGAGTTTCGGAATTTTTGAGTTTTGGAGTTTCGGAGTTTCGGAGTTTTGGAGCATTGCAGTTTTGGAGTTCTGGAGTTTTGGAGTTTGGAATTTTCAGAGTTTCGGATTTTTTGAGTTTTGGAGTTTCGGAGATTTGGAGTTTTGGCCTTTTGGAGATTCGGGGTCTTGGAGTTTCGGAATTTTGTAGTTTTGCAGTTTTGGAGTGTCGGAGGTTTGGAGTGTTGGAGTTTTGGAGTTTTGGAGTTCTGGAGTTTTGGAGTTTCGGAGTTTCGGAGTTTCAGAGTTTTGGAGTTTCAGAGTTTTGGAGGTTCAGGGTTGTGGAATTTCGGAATTTTTGAGTTTTGGAGTTTCGGAGTTTTGGAGTATTGCAGTTTTGGAATTTTGGAGTTTTGGAGTTTCGAATTTTCAGTTTCGGATTTTTGGAGTTTTGGAGTTTCGGAGATTTGGAGTTTTGGCGTTTTGGAGATTCGGAATCTTGGAGTTTCGGAATTTTGTAGTTTTGTAGTTTTGGAGTGTCAGAGTTTTGGAGTGTTGGAGTTTTGGAGCTTTGGAGTTTTTGAGTTTTTGAGTTTTTGAGTTTTGGATTTTTGCACTTTTGGAGTTTTGGAGTTTCGGAGTTTCGGAGTTTTGGAGTTTCAGAGTTTTGGAGGTTCAGGGTTGTGGAGTTTCGGAATTTTTGAGTATTGGAGTTTCGGAGTTTCGGAGTTTTGGAGAATTGCAGTTTTGGAGTTTTGGAGTTTCGAATTTTCAGAGTTTCGGATTTTTGGAGTTTTGGAGTTTCGGAGTTTTGGAGTTTCAGAGTTTTCGAGGTTCAGGGTTGTGGAGTTTCGGAATTTTTGAGTTTTGGAGTTTCGGAGTTTCGGAGTTTCGGAATTTTGTAGTTTTGTAGTTTTCGAGTGTCGGAGTTTTGGAGTGTTGGAGTTTTGGAGCTTTGGAGTTTTGGAGTTTTTGAGTTTTGGAGTTTTGGATTTTTGCACTTTTGGAGTTTTGGAGTTTCAGAGTTTTGGAGGTTCAGGGTTGTGGAGTTTCCGAATTTTTGAGTTTTGGAGTTTCGGAGTTTCGGAGTTTTGGAGAATTGCAGTTTTGGAGTTTTGGGGTTTTGGAGTTTCGAATTTTCAGAGTTTCGGATTTTTGGAGTTTTGGAGTTTCGGAGTTTCGGAGTTTTGGAGTTTCAGAGTTTTCGAGGTTCAGGGTTGTGGAGTTTCGGAATTTTTGAGTTTTGGAGATTCGGAGTTTCGGAGTTTTGGAGTTTTGGAGTTTCGAATTTTCAGTTCCGGATTTTTGGAGTTTTGGAGTTTCGGAGATTGGAGTTTTGGCGTTTTGGAGATTCGGAATCTTGGAGTTTCGGAATTTTGTAGTTTTGTAGTTTTGGAGTGTCAGAGTTCTGGAGTGTTGGAGCTTTGGAGTTTTGGAGTTTATGAG
This sequence comes from Amblyomma mixtum, assembly GCF_055824585.1. Lineage (NCBI taxonomy): Eukaryota > Metazoa > Arthropoda > Arachnida > Ixodida > Ixodidae > Amblyomma > Amblyomma mixtum. The sequence continues at coordinate 112,268,044 of NC_143012.1, read as the reverse complement.
TTTTTGAGTTTTGGATTTTTGCACTTTTGGAGTTTTGGAGTTTTGGAGTTTCGGAGTTTCGGAGTTTTGGAGTTTCAGAGTTTTGGAGGTTCAGGGTTGTGGAGTTTCGGAATTTTTGAGTATTGGAGTTCCGGAGTTTCGGAGTTTTGGAGAATTGCAGTTTTGGAATTTTTGTAGTTTCGAATTTTCAGAGTTTTGGATTTTTGGAGTTTTGGAGTTTCGGAGTTTCGGAGTTTTGGAGTTTCAGACTTTTCGAGGTTCAGGGTTGTGGAATTTCGGAATTTTTGAGTTTTGGAGTTTCGGAGTTCCGGAGTTTCGGAGTTTTGGAGTTTTGCAGTTTCGGAGTTTCGGTGTTTTGGAGTTTTGGAGTTTCAGAGTTTTCGAGGTTCAGGGTTGTGGAGTTTCGGAATTTTTGAGTTTTGGAGTTTCGGAGTTTTGGAGTTTTGGTGTTTTGGAGTTTCGAATTTTCGGAGTTTCGGATTTTTGGAGTTTTGGAGTTCCGGAGATTTGGAGTTTCAGAGTTTTGGAGGTTCAGGGTTGTGGAGTTTCGGAATTTTTGAGTTTTGGAGTTTCGGAGTTTTGTAGTTTTGGAGTTTCGGAGTTTCGGAGTTTCAGAGTTTTCTAGGTTCAGGGTTGTGGAGTTTCGGAATTTTTGAGTTTTGGAGTTTCGGAGTTTCGGAGTTTTGGAGTTTTGGAGTTTCAGAGTTTTGGAGGTTCAGGGTTGTGGAGTTCCGGAATTTTTGAGTTTTGGAGTTTCGGAGTTTTGGAGTATTGCAGTTTTGGAATTTTGGAGTTTTGGAGTTTCGAATTTTCAGAGTTTCGGATTTTTGGAGTTTTGGAGTTTCAGAGAATTGGAGTTTTGGCGTTTTCGAGATTCGGAATCTTGGAGTTTCGGAATTTTGTAGTTTTGTAGTTTTGGAGTGTCGGAGTTTTGGAGTCTTGGAGTTTTGGAGCTTTGGAGCTTTGGAGTTTTGGAGTTTGGGAGTTTTTGAGTTTTTGAGTTTTGGATTTTTGCACTTTTTGAAATTTGGAGTATTGGAGTTTTGGAGTTTTGGAGTTTCCGAGTTTCGGAGTTTTGGAGTTTCAGAGTTTTGGAGGTTCAGGGTTGTGGAGTTTCGGAATTTTTGAGTTTTGGAGTTTCGGAGTTTCGGAGTTTTGGAGCATTGCAGTTTTGGAGTTCTGGAGTTTTGGAGTTTACAATTTTCAGTTTCGGATTTTTGGAGTTTTGGAGTTTCGGAGATTTGGAGTTTTGCCCTTTTGGAGATTCGGGGTCTTGGAGTTTCGGAATTTTGTAGTTTTGCAGTTTTGGAGTGTCGGAGGTTTGGAGTGTTGGAGTTTTGGAGTTTTGGAGTTTTGGAGTTTCGGAGTTTCGGAGTTTTGGAGTTTCAGAGTTTTGGAGGTTCAGGGTTGTGGAATTTCGGAATTTTTGAGTTTTGGAGTTTCGGAGTTTCGGAGTTTTGGAGTTTCAGAGTTTTGGAGGTTCAGGGTTGTGGAGTTTCGGAATTTTTGAGTTTTGGAGTTTCGGAGTTTTGGAGCATTGCAGTTTTGGAGTTCTGGAGTTTTGGAGTTTGGAATTTTCAGAGTTTCGGATTTTTGGAGTTTTGGAGTTTCGGAGATTTGGAGTTTTGGCCTTTTGGAGATTCGGGGTCTTGGAGTTTCGGAATTTTGTAGTTTTGCAGCTTTGGAGTGTCGGAGGTTTGGAGTGTTGGAGTTTTGGAGTTCTGGAGTTTTGGAGTTTCGGAGTTTCGGAGTTTTGGAGTTTCAGAGTTTTGGAGGTTCAGGGTTGTGGAGTTTCAGAATTTTTGAGTATTGGAGTTCCGGAGTTTCGGAGTTTTGGAGAATTGCAGTTTTGGAATTTTTGTAGTTTCGAATTTTCAGAGTTTCGGATTTTTGGAGTTCCGGAGTTTTGGAGTTTCAGAGTTTTCGAGGTTCAGGGTTGTGGAGTTTCGGAATTTTTGAGTTTTGGAGTTTCGGAGTTTTGGAGTTTTGGTGTTTTGGAGTTTCGAATTTTCAGAGTTTCGGATTTTTGGAGTTTTGGAGTTCCGGAGATTTGGAGTTTCAGAGTTTTGGAGGTTCAGGGTTGTGGAGTTTCGGAATTTTTGAGTTTTGGAGTTTCGGAGTTTTGGAGGTTTGGAGTTTCGGAGTTTCGGAGTTTTGGAGTTTCAGAGATTTCGTGGTTCAGGGTTGTGGAGTTTCGGAATTTTTGAGTTTTGGAGTTTTGGAGTTTTGGAGTTTCGAATTTTCAGAGTTTGGGATTTTTGGAGTTTTGGAGTTTCGGAGATTTGGAGTTTTGGCATTTTGGAGATTCGGAATCTTGAAGTTTCGGAATTTTGTAGTTTTGTAGTTTTGGAGTGTCGGAGTTTTGGAGTGTTGGAGTTTTGGAGCTTTGGAGTTTTGGAGTTTTGGAGTTTTGGAGTTTTGGAGTTTTGGATTTTTGCACTTTTGGAGTTTTGGAGTTTTGGAGTTTCAGAGTTTTGGAGTTTCGGAGTTTTGGAGTTTCAGAGTTTTGGAGGTTCAGGGTTGTGGAGTTTCGGAATTTTTGAGTATTGGAGTTCCGGAGTTTCGGAGTTTTGGAGAATTGCAGTTTTGGAATTTTTGTAGTTTCGAATTTTCAGAGTTTCGGATTTTTGGAGGTTTGGAGTTTCGGAGTTTCGGAGTTTTGGAGTTTCAGACTTTTCGAGGTTCAGGGTTGTGGAATTTCGGAATTTTTGAGTTTTGGAGTTTCGGAGTTTTGCAGTTTCGGAGTTTTGGAGTTTTGGAGTTTCGGAGTTTTGGAGTTTCAGAGTTTTCGAGGTTCAGGGTTGTGGAGTTTCGGAATTTTTGAGTTTTGGAGTTTCGGAGTTTTGGAGTTTTGGTGTTTTGGAGTTTCGAATTTTCAGAGTTTCGGATTTTTGGAGTTTTGGAGTTCCGGAGATTTGGAGTTTCAGAGTTTTGGAGGTTCAGGGTTGTGGAGTTCGGAATTTTTGAGTTTTGGAGTTTCGGAGTTTTGGAGTTTCGGAGTTTCGGAGTTTCAGAGTTTTCGAGGTTCAGGGTTGTGGAGTTTCGGAATTTTTGAGTTTTGGAGTTTCGGAGTTTCGGAATTTTTGAGTTTTGGAGTTTCGGAGTTTCGGAGTTTTGGAGCATTGCAGTTTTGGAGTTCTGGAGTTTTGGAGTTTGGAATTTTCAGAGTTTCGGATTTTTTGAGTTTTGGAGTTTCGGAGATTTGGAGTTTTGGCCTTTTGGAGATTCGGGGTCTTGGAGTTTCGGAATTTTGTAGTTTTGCAGTTTTGGAGTGTCGGAGGTTTGGAGTGTTGGAGTTTTGGAGTTTTGGAGTATTGCAGTTTTGGAATTTTGGAGTTTTGGAGTTTCGAATTTTCAGTTTCGGATTTTTGGAGTTTTGGAGTTTCGGAGATTTGGAGTTTTGGCGTTTTGGAAATTCGGAATCTTGGAGTTTCGGAATTTTGTAGTTTTGTAGTTTTGGAGTGTCAGAGTTTTGGAGTGTTGGAGTTTTGGAGCTTTGGAGTTTTTGAGTTTTTGAGTTTTTGAGTTTTGGATTTTTGCACTTTTGGAGTTTTGGAGTTTCGGAGTTTCGGAGTTTTGGAGTTTCAGAGTTTTGGAGGTTCAGGGTTGTGGAGTTTCGGAATTTTTGAGTATTGGAGTTTCGGAGTTTCGGAGTTTTGGAGAATTGCAGTTTTGGAGTTTTGGAGTTTCGAATTTTCAGAGTTTCGGATTTTTGGAGTTTTGGAGTTTCGGAGTTTTGGAGTTTTGGAGTTTCAGAGTTTTCGAGGTTCAGGGATGTGGAGTTTCGGAATTTTTGAGTTTTGGAGTTTCGGAGTTTCGGAGTTTTGGAGTTCTGGAGTTTCGGAGATTTGGAGTTTTGGCATTTTGGAGATTCGGAATCTTGGAGTTTCGGAATTTTGTAGTTTTGTAGTTTTCGAGTGTCGGAGTTTTGGAGTGTTGGAGTTTTGGAGCTTTGGAGTTTTGGAGTTTTTGAGTTTTGGAGTTTTGGATTTTTGCACTTTTGGAGTTTTGGAGTTTCAGAGTTTTGGAGGTTCAGGGTTGTGGAGTTTCCGAATTTTTGAGTTTTGGAGTTTCGGAGTTTCGGAGTTTTGGAGAATTGCAGTTTTGGAGTTTTGGGGTTTTGGAGTTTCGAATTTTCAGAGTTTCGGATTTTTGGAGTTTTGGAGTTTCGGAGTTTCGGAGTTTTGGAGTTTCAGAGTTTTCGAGGTTCAGGGTTGTGGAGTTTCGGAATTTTTGAGTTTTGGAGATTCGGAGTTTCGGAGTTTTGGAGTTTTGGAGTTTCGAATTTTCAGTTCCGGATTTTTGGAGTTTTGGAGTTTCGGAGATTTGGAGTTTTGGCGTTTTGGAGATTCGGAATCTTGGAGTTTCGGAATTTTGTAGTTTTGTAGTTTTGGAGTGTCAGAGTTCTGGAGTGTTGGAGCTTTGGAGTTTTGGAGTTTATGAGTTCTTGAGTTTTGGATTTTTGCACTTTTGGAGTTTTGGAGTTTTGGAGTTTCGGAGTTTCGGAGTTTTGGAGTTTCAGAGTTTTGGAGGTTCAGGGTTGTGGAGTTTCGGAATTTTTGAGTATTGGAGTTCCGGAGTTTCGGAGTTTTGGAGAATTGCAGTTTTGGAATTTTTGTAGTTTCGAATTTTCAGAGTTTTGGATTTTTGGAGTTTTGGAGTTTCGGAGTTTCGGAGTTTTGGAGTTTCAGACTTTTCGAGGTTCAGGGTTGTGGAATTTCGGAATTTTTGAGTTTTGGAGTTTCGGAGTTCCGGAGTTTCGGAGTTTTGGAGTTTTGCAGTTTCGGAGTTTCGGAGTTTTGGAGTTTTGGAGTTTCAGAGTTTTCGAGGTTCAGGGTTGTGGAGTTTCGGAATTTTTGAGTTTTGGAGTTTCGGAGTTTTGGAGTTTTGGTGTTTTGGAGTTTCGAATTTTCGGAGTTTCGGATTTTTGGAGTTTTGGAGTTCCGGAGATTTGGAGTTTCAGAGTTTTGGAGGTTCAGGGTTGTGGAGTTTCGGAATTTTTGAGTTTTGGAGTTTCGGAGTTTCGGAGTTTTGGAGTTTTGGAGTTTCAGAGTTTTGGAGGTTCAGGGTTGTGGAGTTTCGGAATTTTTGAGTTTTGGAGTTTCGGAGTTTTGGAGTATTGCAGTTTTGGAATTTTGGAGTTTTGGAGTTTCGAATTTTCAGTTTCGGATTTTTGGAGTTTTGGAGTTTCAGAGAATTGGAGTTTTGGCGTTTTCGAGATTAGGAATCTTGGAGTTTCGGAATTTTGTAGTTTTGTAGTTTTGGAGTGTCGGAGTTTTGGAGTCTTGGAGTTTTGGAGCTTTGGAGCTTTGGAGTTTTGGAGTTTTTGAGTTTTTGAGTTTTGGATTTTTGCACTTTTTGAAATTTGGAGTATTGGAGTTTTGGAGTTTTGGAGTTTCGGAGTTTCGGAGTTTTGGAGTTTCAGAGTTTTGGAGGTTCAGGGTTGTGGAGTTTCGGAATTTTTGAGTTTTGGAGTTTCGGAGTTTCGGAGTTTTGGAGCATTGCAGTTTTGGAGTTCTGGAGTTTTGGAGTTTGGAATTTTCAGAGTTTCGGATTTTTGGAGTTTTGGAGTTTCGGAGATTTGGAGTTTTGCCCTTTTGGAGATTCGGGGTCTTGGAGTTTCGGAATTTTGTAGTTTTGCAGTTTTGGAGTGTCGGAGGTTTGGAGTGTTGGAGTTTTGGAGTTTTGGAGTTTCGGAGTTTCGGAGTTTTGGAGTTTCAGAGTTTTGGAGGTTCAGGGTTGTGGAATTTCGGAATTTTTGAGTTTTGGAGTTTCGGAGTTTCGGAGTTTTGGAGTTTCAGAGTTTTGGAGGTTCAGGGTTGTGGAGTTTCGGAATTTTTGAGTTTTGGAGTTTCGGAGTTTTGGAGCATTGCAGTTTTGGAGTTCTGGAGTTTTGGAGTTTGGAATTTTCAGAGTTTCGGATTTTTGGAGTTTTGGAGTTTCGGAGATTTGGAGTTTTGGCCTTTTGGAGATTCGGGGTCTTGGAGTTTCGCAATTTTGTAGTTTTGCAGTTTTGGAGTGTCGGAGGTTTGGAGTGTTGGAGCTTTGGAGTTCTGGAGTTTTGGAGTTTCGGAGTTTCGGAGTTTTGGAGTTTCAGAGTTTTGGAGGTTCAGGGTTGTGGAGTTTCAGAATTTTTGAGTATTGGAGTTCCGGAGTTTCGGAGTTTTGGAGAATTGCAGTTTTGGAATTTTTGTAGTTTCGAATTTTCAGAGTTTCGGATTTTTGGAGTTCCGGAGTTTTGGAGTTTCAGAGTTTTCGAGGTTCAGGGTTGTGGAGTTTCGGAATTTTTGAGTTTTGGAGTTTCGGAGTTTTGGAGTTTTGGTGTTTTGGAGTTTCGAATTTTAAGAGTTTCGGATTTTTGGAGTTTTGGAGTTCCGGAGATTTGGAGTTTCAGAGTTTTGGAGGTTCAGGGTTGTGGAGTTTCGGAATTTTTGAGTTTTAGAGTTTCGGAGTTTTGGAGTTTTGGAGTTTCGGAGTTTCGGAGTTTTGGAGTTTCAGAGATTTCGAGGTTCAGGGTTGTGGAGTTTCGGAATTTTTGAGTTTTGGAGTTTTGGAGTTTTGGAGTTTCGAATTTTCAGAGTTTGGGATTTTTGGAGTTTTGGAGTTTCGGAGATTTGGAGTTTTGGCATTTTGGAGATTCGGAATCTTGGAGTTTCGGAATTTTGTAGTTTTGTAGTTTTGGAGTGTCGGAGTTTTGGAGTGTTGGAGTTTTGGAGCTTTGGAGTTTTGGAGTTTTGGAGTTTTTGAGTTTTGGAGTTTTGGAGTTTTGGATTTTTGCACTTTTGGAGTTTTGGAGTTTTGGAGTTTTGGAGTTTCAGAGTTTTGGAGTTTCGGAGTTTTGGAGTTTCAGAGTTTTGGAGGTTCAGGGTTGTGGAGTTTCGGAATTTTTGAGTTTTTGAGTTTCGGAGTTTCGGAGTTTTGGAGTATTGCAGTTTTGGAATTTTGGAGTTTTGGAGTTTCGAATTTTCAGAGTTTCGGATTTTTGGAGTTTTGGAGTTTCAGAGAATTGGAGTTTTGGCGTTTTCGAGATTCGGAATCTTGGAGTTTCGGAATTTTGTAGTTTTGTAGTTTTGGAGTGTCGGAGCTTTGGAGTCTTGGAGTTTTGGAGCTTTGGAGCTTTGGAGTTTTGGAGTTTGGGAGTTTTTGAGTTTTTGAGTTTTGGATTTTTGCACTTTTTGAAATTTGGAGTATTGGAGTTTTGGAGTTTTGGAGTTTCCGAGTTTCGGAGTTTTGGAGTTTCAGAGTTTTGGAGGTTCAGGGTTGTGGAGTTTCGGAATTTTTGAGTTTTGGAGTTTCGGAGTTTCGGAGTTTTGGAGCATTGCAGTTTTGGAGTTCTGGAGTTTTGGAGTTTACAATTTTCAGTTTCGGATTTTTGGAGTTTTGGAGTTTCGGAGATTTGGAGTTTTGCCCTTTTGGAGATTCGGGGTCTTGGAGTTTCGGAATTTTGTAGTTTTGCAGTTTTGGAGTGTCGGAGGTTTGGAGTGTTGGAGTTTTGGAGTTTTGGAGTTTTGGAGTTTCGGAGTTTCGGAGTTTTGGAGTTTCAGAGTTTTGGAGGTTCAGGGTTGTGGAATTTCGGAATTTTTGAGTTTTGGAGTTTCGGAGTTTCGGAGTTTTGGAGTTTCAGAGTTTTGGAGGTTCAGGGTTGTGGAGTTTCGGAATTTTTGAGTTTTGGAGTTTCGGAGTTTTGGAGCATTGCAGTTTTGGAGTTCTGGAGTTTTGGAGTTTGGAATTTTCAGAGTTTCGGATTTTTGGAGTTTTGGAGTTTCGGAGATTTGGAGTTTTGGCCTTTTGGAGATTCGGGGTCTTGGAGTTTCGGAATTTTGTAGTTTTGCAGCTTTGGAGTGTCGGAGGTTTGGAGTGTTGGAGTTTTGGAGTTCTGGAGTTTTGGAGTTTCGGAGTTTCGGAGTTTTGGAGTTTCAGAGTTTTGGAGGTTCAGGGTTGTGGAGTTTCAGAATTTTTGAGTATTGGAGTTCCGGAGTTTCGGAGTTTTGGAGAATTGCAGTTTTGGAATTTTTGTAGTTTCGAATTTTCAGAGTTTCGGATTTTTGGAGTTCCGGAGTTTTGGAGTTTCAGAGTTTTCGAGGTTCAGGGTTGTGGAGTTTCGGAATTTTTGAGTTTTGGAGTTTCGGAGTTTTGGAGTTTTGGTGTTTTGGAGTTTCGAATTTTCAGAGTTTCGGATTTTTGGAGTTTTGGAGTTCCGGAGATTTGGAGTTTCAGAGTTTTGGAGGTTCAGGGTTGTGGAGTTTCGGAATTTTTGAGTTTTGGAGTTTCGGAGTTTTGGAGGTTTGGAGTTTCGGAGTTTCGGAGTTTTGGAGTTTCAGAGATTTCGTGGTTCAGGGTTGTGGAGTTTCGGAATTTTTGAGTTTTGGAGTTTTGGAGTTTTGGAGTTTCGAATTTTCAGAGTTTGGGATTTTTGGAGTTTTGGAGTTTCGGAGATTTGGAGTTTTGGCATTTTGGAGATTCGGAATCTTGAAGTTTCGGAATTTTGTAGTTTTGTAGTTTTGGAGTGTCGGAGTTTTGGAGTGTTGGAGTTTTGGAGCTTTGGAGTTTTGGAGTTTTGGAGTTTTGGAGTTTTGGAGTTTTGGATTTTTGCACTTTTGGAGTTTTGGAGTTTTGGAGTTTCAGAGTTTTGGAGTTTCGGAGTTTTGGAGTTTCAGAGTTTTGGAGGTTCAGGGTTGTGGAGTTTCGGAATTTTTGAGTATTGGAGTTCCGGAGTTTCGGAGTTTTGGAGAATTGCAGTTTTGGAATTTTTGTAGTTTCGAATTTTCAGAGTTTCGGATTTTTGGAGGTTTGGAGTTTCGGAGTTTCGGAGTTTTGGAGTTTCAGACTTTTCGAGGTTCAGGGTTGTGGAATTTCGGAATTTTTGAGTTTTGGAGTTTCGGAGTTTTGCAGTTTCGGAGTTTTGGAGTTTTGGAGTTTCGGAGTTTTGGAGTTTCAGAGTTTTCGAGGTTCAGGGTTGTGGAGTTTCGGAATTTTTGAGTTTTGGAGTTTCGGAGTTTTGGAGTTTTGGTGTTTTGGAGTTTCGAATTTTCAGAGTTTCGGATTTTTGGAGTTTTGGAGTTCCGGAGATTTGGAGTTTCAGAGTTTTGGAGGTTCAGGGTTGTGGAGTTCGGAATTTTTGAGTTTTGGAGTTTCGGAGTTTTGGAGTTTCGGAGTTTCGGAGTTTCAGAGTTTTCGAGGTTCAGGGTTGTGGAGTTTCGGAATTTTTGAGTTTTGGAGTTTCGGAGTTTCGGAATTTTTGAGTTTTGGAGTTTCGGAGTTTCGGAGTTTTGGAGCATTGCAGTTTTGGAGTTCTGGAGTTTTGGAGTTTGGAATTTTCAGAGTTTCGGATTTTTTGAGTTTTGGAGTTTCGGAGATTTGGAGTTTTGGCCTTTTGGAGATTCGGGGTCTTGGAGTTTCGGAATTTTGTAGTTTTGCAGTTTTGGAGTGTCGGAGGTTTGGAGTGTTGGAGTTTTGGAGTTTTGGAGTATTGCAGTTTTGGAATTTTGGAGTTTTGGAGTTTCGAATTTTCAGTTTCGGATTTTTGGAGTTTTGGAGTTTCGGAGATTTGGAGTTTTGGCGTTTTGGAAATTCGGAATCTTGGAGTTTCGGAATTTTGTAGTTTTGTAGTTTTGGAGTGTCAGAGTTTTGGAGTGTTGGAGTTTTGGAGCTTTGGAGTTTTTGAGTTTTTGAGTTTTTGAGTTTTGGATTTTTGCACTTTTGGAGTTTTGGAGTTTCGGAGTTTCGGAGTTTTGGAGTTTCAGAGTTTTGGAGGTTCAGGGTTGTGGAGTTTCGGAATTTTTGAGTATTGGAGTTTCGGAGTTTCGGAGTTTTGGAGAATTGCAGTTTTGGAGTTTTGGAGTTTCGAATTTTCAGAGTTTCGGATTTTTGGAGTTTTGGAGTTTCGGAGTTTTGGAGTTTTGGAGTTTCAGAGTTTTCGAGGTTCAGGGATGTGGAGTTTCGGAATTTTTGAGTTTTGGAGTTTCGGAGTTTCGGAGTTTTGGAGTTCTGGAGTTTCGGAGATTTGGAGTTTTGGCATTTTGGAGATTCGGAATCTTGGAGTTTCGGAATTTTGTAGTTTTGTAGTTTTCGAGTGTCGGAGTTTTGGAGTGTTGGAGTTTTGGAGCTTTGGAGTTTTGGAGTTTTTGAGTTTTGGAGTTTTGGATTTTTGCACTTTTGGAGTTTTGGAGTTTCAGAGTTTTGGAGGTTCAGGGTTGTGGAGTTTCCGAATTTTTGAGTTTTGGAGTTTCGGAGTTTCGGAGTTTTGGAGAATTGCAGTTTTGGAGTTTTGGGGTTTTGGAGTTTCGAATTTTCAGAGTTTCGGATTTTTGGAGTTTTGGAGTTTCGGAGTTTCGGAGTTTTGGAGTTTCAGAGTTTTCGAGGTTCAGGGTTGTGGAGTTTCGGAATTTTTGAGTTTTGGAGATTCGGAGTTTCGGAGTTTTGGAGTTTTGGAGTTTCGAATTTTCAGTTCCGGATTTTTGGAGTTTTGGAGTTTCGGAGATTTGGAGTTTTGGCGTTTTGGAGATTCGGAATCTTGGAGTTTCGGAATTTTGTAGTTTTGTAGTTTTGGAGTGTCAGAGTTCTGGAGTGTTGGAGCTTTGGAGTTTTGGAGTTTATGAGTTCTTGAGTTTTGGATTTTTGCACTTTTGGAGTTTTGGAGTTTTGGAGTTTCGGAGTTTCGGAGTTTTGGAGTTTCAGAGTTTTGGAGGTTCAGGGTTGTGGAGTTTCGGAATTTTTGAGTATTGGAGTTCCGGAGTTTCGGAGTTTTGGAGAATTGCAGTTTTGGAATTTTTGTAGTTTCGAATTTTCAGAGTTTTGGATTTTTGGAGTTTTGGAGTTTCGGAGTTTCGGAGTTTTGGAGTTTCAGACTTTTCGAGGTTCAGGGTTGTGGAATTTCGGAATTTTTGAGTTTTGGAGTTTCGGAGTTCCGGAGTTTCGGAGTTTTGGAGTTTTGCAGTTTCGGAGTTTCGGAGTTTTGGAGTTTTGGAGTTTCAGAGTTTTCGAGGTTCAGGGTTGTGGAGTTTCGGAATTTTTGAGTTTTGGAGTTTCGGAGTTTTGGAGTTTTGGTGTTTTGGAGTTTCGAATTTTCGGAGTTTCGGATTTTTGGAGTTTTGGAGTTCCGGAGATTTGGAGTTTCAGAGTTTTGGAGGTTCAGGGTTGTGGAGTTTCGGAATTTTTGAGTTTTGGAGTTTCGGAGTTTCGGAGTTTTGGAGTTTTGGAGTTTCAGAGTTTTGGAGGTTCAGGGTTGTGGAGTTTCGGAATTTTTGAGTTTTGGAGTTTCGGAGTTTTGGAGTATTGCAGTTTTGGAATTTTGGAGTTTTGGAGTTTCGAATTTTCAGTTTCGGATTTTTGGAGTTTTGGAGTTTCAGAGAATTGGAGTTTTGGCGTTTTCGAGATTAGGAATCTTGGAGTTTCGGAATTTTGTAGTTTTGTAGTTTTGGAGTGTCGGAGTTTTGGAGTCTTGGAGTTTTGGAGCTTTGGAGCTTTGGAGTTTTGGAGTTTTTGAGTTTTTGAGTTTTGGATTTTTGCACTTTTTGAAATTTGGAGTATTGGAGTTTTGGAGTTTTGGAGTTTCGGAGTTTCGGAGTTTTGGAGTTTCAGAGTTTTGGAGGTTCAGGGTTGTGGAGTTTCGGAATTTTTGAGTTTTGGAGTTTCGGAGTTTCGGAGTTTTGGAGCATTGCAGTTTTGGAGTTCTGGAGTTTTGGAGTTTGGAATTTTCAGAGTTTCGGATTTTTGGAGTTTTGGAGTTTCGGAGATTTGGAGTTTTGCCCTTTTGGAGATTCGGGGTCTTGGAGTTTCGGAATTTTGTAGTTTTGCAGTTTTGGAGTGTCGGAGGTTTGGAGTGTTGGAGTTTTGGAGTTTTGGAGTTTCGGAGTTTCGGAGTTTTGGAGTTTCAGAGTTTTGGAGGTTCAGGGTTGTGGAATTTCGGAATTTTTGAGTTTTGGAGTTTCGGAGTTTCGGAGTTTTGGAGTTTCAGAGTTTTGGAGGTTCAGGGTTGTGGAGTTTCGGAATTTTTGAGTTTTGGAGTTTCGGAGTTTTGGAGCATTGCAGTTTTGGAGTTCTGGAGTTTTGGAGTTTGGAATTTTCAGAGTTTCGGATTTTTGGAGTTTTGGAGTTTCGGAGATTTGGAGTTTTGGCCTTTTGGAGATTCGGGGTCTTGGAGTTTCGCAATTTTGTAGTTTTGCAGTTTTGGAGTGTCGGAGGTTTGGAGTGTTGGAGCTTTGGAGTTCTGGAGTTTTGGAGTTTCGGAGTTTCGGAGTTTTGGAGTTTCAGAGTTTTGGAGGTTCAGGGTTGTGGAGTTTCAGAATTTTTGAGTATTGGAGTTCCGGAGTTTCGGAGTTTTGGAGAATTGCAGTTTTGGAATTTTTGTAGTTTCGAATTTTCAGAGTTTCGGATTTTTGGAGTTCCGGAGTTTTGGAGTTTCAGAGTTTTCGAGGTTCAGGGTTGTGGAGTTTCGGAATTTTTGAGTTTTGGAGTTTCGGAGTTTTGGAGTTTTGGTGTTTTGGAGTTTCGAATTTTAAGAGTTTCGGATTTTTGGAGTTTTGGAGTTCCGGAGATTTGGAGTTTCAGAGTTTTGGAGGTTCAGGGTTGTGGAGTTTCGGAATTTTTGAGTTTTAGAGTTTCGGAGTTTTGGAGTTTTGGAGTTTCGGAGTTTCGGAGTTTTGGAGTTTCAGAGATTTCGAGGTTCAGGGTTGTGGAGTTTCGGAATTTTTGAGTTTTGGAGTTTTGGAGTTTTGGAGTTTCGAATTTTCAGAGTTTGGGATTTTTGGAGTTTTGGAGTTTCGGAGATTTGGAGTTTTGGCATTTTGGAGATTCGGAATCTTGGAGTTTCGGAATTTTGTAGTTTTGTAGTTTTGGAGTGTCGGAGTTTTGGAGTGTTGGAGTTTTGGAGCTTTGGAGTTTTGGAGTTTTGGAGTTTTTGAGTTTTGGAGTTTTGGAGTTTTGGATTTTTGCACTTTTGGAGTTTTGGAGTTTTGGAGTTTTGGAGTTTCAGAGTTTTGGAGTTTCGGAGTTTTGGAGTTTCAGAGTTTTGGAGGTTCAGGGTTGTGGAGTTTCGGAATTTTTGAGTTTTGGAGTTTCGGAGTTTCGGAGTTTTGGAGTATTGCAGTTTTGGAATTTTGGAGTTTTGGAGTTTCGAATTTTCAGAGTTTCGGATTTTTGGAGTTTTGGAGTTTCGGAGATTTGGAGTTTTGGCGTTTTCGAGATTCGGAAGATTGGAGTTTCGGAATTTTGTAGTTTTGTAGTTTTGGAGTGTCAGGGTTTTGGAGTGTTGGAGTTTTGGAGCTTTGGAATTTTGGAGTTTTTGAGTTTTTGAGTTTTGGATTTTGACACTTTTGGAGTTTTGGAGTTTTGGAGTTTCGGAGTTTAGGAGTTTCGGAGTTTCGGAGTTTCGGAGTTTTGGTTTTTCAGAGTTTTGGAGGTTCAGGGTTGTGGAGTTTCGGAATTTTTGAGTTTTGGAGTTTCGGAGTTTTGGAGTTTTGGAGTTTTGGAGTTTCGGAGTTTTGGAGTTTCAGAGTTTTGGAGGTTCAGGGTTGTGGAGTTTCGGAATTTTTGAGTATTGGAGTTCCGGAGTTTCGGAGTTTTGGAGAATTGCAGTTTTGGAATTTTTGTAGTTTCGAATTTTCAGAGTTTCGGATTTTTGGAGGCTTGGAGTTTCGGAGTTTCGGAGTTTTGGAGTTTCAGACTTTTCGAGGTTCAGGGTTGTGGAATTTCGGAATTTTTGAGTTTTGGAGTTTCGGAGTTTTGGAGTTTTGCAGTTTCGGAGTTTTGGAGTTTTGGAGTTTCGGAGTTTTGGAGTTTCAGAGTTTTCGAGGTTCAGGGTTGTGGAGTTTCGGAATTTTTGAGTTTTGGAGTTTCGGAGTTTTGGAGTTCCGGAGATTTGGAGTTTCAGAGTTTTGGAGGTTCAGGGTTGTGGAGTTCGGAATTTTTGAGTTTTGGAGTTTCGGAGTTTCGGAATTTTTGAGTTTTGGAGTTTCGGAGTTTCGGAGTTTTGGAGCATTGCAGTTTTGGAGTTCTGGAGTTTTGGAGTTTGGAATTTTCAGAGTTTCGGATTTTTTGAGTTTTGGAGTTTCGGAGATTTGGAGTTTTGGCCTTTTGGAGATTCGGGGTCTTGGAGTTTCGGAATTTTGTAGTTTTGCAGTTTTGGAGTGTCGGAGGTTTGGAGTGTTGGAGTTTTGGAGTTTTGGAGTTCTGGAGTTTTGGAGTTTCGGAGTTTCAGAGTTTTGGAGTTTCAGAGTTTTGGAGGTTCAGGGTTGTGGAATTTCGGAATTTTTGAGTTTTGGAGTTTCGGAGTTTTGGAGTATTGCAGTTTTGGAATTTTGGAGTTTTGGAGTTTCGAATTTTCAGTTTCGGATTTTTGGAGTTTTGGAGTTTCGGAGATTTGGAGTTTTGGCGTTTTGGAGATTCGGAATCTTGGAGTTTCGGAATTTTGTAGTTTTGTAGTTTTGGAGTGTCAGAGTTTTGGAGTGTTGGAGTTTTGGAGCTTTGGAGTTTTTGAGTTTTTGAGTTTTGGATTTTTGCACTTTTGGAATTTTGGAGTTTCGGAGTTTCGGAGTTTTGGAGTTTCAGAGTTTTGGAGGTTCAGGGTTGTGGAGTTTCGGAGTTTTTGAGTATTGGAGTTTCGGAGTTTCGGAGTTTTGGAGAATTGCAGTTTTGGAGTTTTGGAGTTTCGAATTTTCAGAGTTTCGGATTTTTGGAGTTTTGGAGTTTCGGAGTTTTGGAGTTTCAGAGTTTTCGAGGTTCAGGGTTGTGGAGTTTCGGAATTTTTTAGTTTTGGAGTTTCGGAGTTTCGGAGTTTTGGAGTTTTGGAGTTTCGGAGATTTGGAGTTTTGGCGTTTTGGAGATTCGGAATCTTGGAGTTTCGGAATTTTGTAGTTTTGTAGTTTTCGAGTGTCGGAGTTTTGGAGTGTTGGAGTTTTGGAGCTTTGAGTTTTGGAGTTTTTGAGTTTTGGAGTTTTGGATTTTTGCACTTTTGGAGTTTTGGAGTTTCAGAGTTTTGGAGGTTCAGGGTTGTGGAGTTTCCGAATTTTTGAGTTTTGGAGTTTCGGAGTTTCGGAGTTTTGGAGAATTGCAGTTTCGGATTTTTGGAGTTTTGGAGTTTCGGAGTTTCGGAGTTTTGGAGTTTCAGAGTTTTCGAGGTTCAGGGTTGTGGAGTTTCTTAATTTTTGAGTTTTGGAGATTCGGAGTTTCGGAGTTTTGGAGTTTTGGAGTTTCGAATTTTCAGTTCCGGATTTTTGGAGTTTTGGAGTTTCGGAGATTTTGGAGTTTTGGCGTTTTGGAGATTCGGAATCTTGGAGTTTCGGAATTTTGTAGTTTTGTAGTTTTGGAGTGTCAGAGTTCTGGAGTGTTGGAGCTTTGGAGTTTTGGAGTTTATGAGTTTTTGAGTTTTGGATTTTTGCACTTTTGGAGTTTTGGAGTTTTGGAGTTTCGGAGTTTCGGAGTTTTGGAGTTTCAGAGTTTTGGAGGTTCAGGGTTGTGGAGTTTCGGAATTTTTGAGTATTGGAGTTCCGGAGTTTCGGAGTTTTGGAGAATTGCAGTTTTGGAATTTTTCTAGTTTCGAATTTTCAGAGTTTTGGATTTTTGGAGTTTTTGAGTTTCGGAGTTTCGGAGTTTCAGACTTTTCGAGGTTCAGGGTTGTGGAATTTCGGAATTTTTGAGTTTTGGAGTTTCGGAGTTCCGGAGTTTCGGAGTTTTGGAGTTTTGCAGTTTCGGAGTTTCGGAGTTTTGGAGTTTTGGAGTTTCAGAGTTTTCGAGGTTCAGGGTTGTGGAGTTTCGGAATTTTTGAGTTTTTGAGTTTCGGAGTTTTGGAGTTTTGGTGTTTTGGAGTTTCGAATTTTCAGAGTTTGGGATTTTTGGAGTTTTGGAGTTCCGGAGATTTGGAGTTTCAGAGTTTTGGAGGTTCAGGGTCGTGGAGTTCGGAATTTTTGAGTTTTGGAGTTTCGGAGTTTTGGAGTTTCGGAGTTTTGGAGTTTCGGAGTTTCGGAGTTTCAGAGTTTTCGAGGTTCAGGGTTGTGGAGTTTCGGAATTTTTGAGTTTTGGAGTTTCGGAGTTTCGGAATTTTTGAGTTTTGGAGTTTCGGAGTTTCGGAGTTTTGGAGCATTGCAGTTTTGGAGTTCTGGAGTTTTGGAGTTTGGAATTTTCAGAGTTTCGGATTTTTTGAGTTTTGGAGTTTCGGAGATTTGGAGTTTTGGCCTTTTGGAGATTCGGGGTCTTGGAGTTTCGGAATTTTGTAGTTTTGCAGTTTTGGAGTGTCGGAGGTTTGGAGTGTTGGAGTTTTGGAGTTTTGGAGTTCTGGAGTTTTGGAGTTTCGGAGTTTCGGAGTTTCGGAGTTGCAGAGTTTTGGAGTTTCAGAGTTTTGGAGGTTCAGGGTTGTGGAATTTCGTAATTTTTGAGTTTTGGAGTTTCGGAGTTTTGGAGTATTGCAGTTTTGGAATTTTGGAGTTTTGGAGTTTCGAATTTTCAGTTTCGGATTTTTGGAGTTTTGGAGTTTCGGAGATTTGGAGTTTTGGCGTTTTGGAGATTCGGAATCTTGGAGTTTCGGAATTTTGTAGTTTTGTAGTTTTGGAGTGTCAGAGTTTTGGAGTGTTGGAGTTTTGGAGCTTTGGAGTTTTTGAGTTTTTGAGTTTTTGAGTTTTGGATTTTTGCACTTTTGGAGTTTTGGAGTTTCGGAGTTTCGGAGTTTTGGAGTTTCAGAGTTTTGGAGGTTCAGGGTTGTGGAGTTTCGGAATTTTTGAGTATTGGAGTTTCGGAGTTTCGGAGTTTTGGAGAATTGCAGTTTTGGAGTTTTGGAGTTTCGAATTTTCAGAGTTTCGGATTTTTGGAGTTTTGGAGTTTCGGAGTTTTGGAGTTTCAGAGTTTTCGAGGTTCAGGGTTGTGGAGTTTCGGAATTTTTGAGTTTTGGAGTTTCGGAGTTTCGTAGTTTTGGAGTTTTGGAGTTTCGGAGATTTGGAGTTTTGGCGTTTTGGAGATTCGGAATCTTGGAGTTTCGGAATTTTGTAGTTTTGTAGTTTTCGAATGTCGGAGTTTTGGAGTGTTGGAGTTTTGGAGCTTTGGAGTTTTGGAGTTTTTGAGTTTTGGATTTTTGCACTTTTGGAGTTTTGGAGTTTCAGAGTTTTGGAGGTTGAGGGTTGTGGAGTTTCCGAATTTTTGAGTTTTGGAGTTTCGGAGTTTCGGAGTTTTGGAGAATTGCAGTTTTGGAGTTTTGGGGTTTTGGAGTTTCGAATTTTCAGAGTTTCGGAATTTTTGAGTTTTGGAGTTTCGGAGTTTCGGAGTTTTGGAGTTTTGGAGTTTCGAATTTTCAGTTCCGGATTTTTGGAGTTTTGGAGTTTCGGAGATTTGGAGTTTTGGCATTTTGGAGATTCGGAATCTTGGAGTTTTGGAATTTTGTAGTTTTGTAGTTTTGGAGTGTCAGAGTTCTGGAGTGTTGGAGCTTTGGAGTTTTGGAGTTTATGAGTTTTTGAGTTTTGGATTTTTGCACTTTTGGAGTTTTGGAGTTTTGGAGTTTCGGAGTTTCGGAGTTTTGGAGTTTCAGAGTTTTGGAGGTTCAGGGTTGTGGAGTTTCGGAATTTTTGAGTATTGGAGTTCCGGAGTTTCGGAGTTTTGGAGAATTGCAGTTTTGGAATTTTTGTAGTTTCGAATTTTCAGAGTTTCGGATTTTTGGAGGTTTGGAGTTTCGGAGTTTCGGAGTTTTGGAGTTTCAGACTTTTCGAGGTTCAGGGTTGTGGAATTTCGGAATTTTTGAGTTTTGGAGTTTCGGAGTTTTGGAGTTTTGCAGTTTCGGAGTTTTGGAGTTTTGGAGTTTCGGAGTTTTGGAGTTTCAGAGTTTTCGAGGTTCAGGGTTGTGGAGTTTCGGAATTTTTGAGTTTTGGAGTTTCGGAGTTTTGGAGTTCCGGAGATTTGGAGTTTCAGAGTTTTGGAGGTTCAGGGTTGTGGAGTTCGGAATTTTTGAGTTTTGGAGTTTCGGAGTTTCGGAATTTTTGAGTTTTGGAGTTTCGGAGTTTCGGAGTTTTGGAGCATTGCAGTTTTGGAGTTCTGGAGTTTTGGAGTTTGGAATTTTCAGAGTTTCGGATTTTTTGAGTTTTGGAGTTTCGGAGATTTGGAGTTTTGGCCTTTTGGAGATTCGGGGTCTTGGAGTTTCGGAATTTTGTAGTTTTGCAGTTTTGGAGTGTCGGAGGTTTGGAGTGTTGGAGTTTTGGAGTTTTGGAGTTCTGGAGTTTTGGAGTTTCGGAGTTTCGGAGTTTCAGAGTTTTGGAGTTTCAGAGTTTTGGAGGTTCAGGGTTGTGGAATTTCGGAATTTTTGAGTTTTGGAGTTTCGGAGTTTTGGAGTATTGCAGTTTTGGAATTTTGGAGTTTTGGAGTTTCGAATTTTCAGTTTCGGATTTTTGGAGTTTTGGAGTTTCGGAGATTTGGAGTTTTGGCGTTTTGGAGATTCGGAATCTTGGAGTTTCGGAATTTTGTAGTTTTGTAGTTTTGGAGTGTCAGAGTTTTGGAGTGTTGGAGTTTTGGAGCTTTGGAGTTTTTGAGTTTTTGAGTTTTGGATTTTTGCACTTTTGGAATTTTGGAGTTTCGGAGTTTCGGAGTTTTGGAGTTTCAGAGTTTTGGAGGTTCAGGGTTGTGGAGTTTCGGAGTTTTTGAGTATTGGAGTTTCGGAGTTTCGGAGTTTTGGAGAATTGCAGTTTTGGAGTTTTGGAGTTTCGAATTTTCAGAGTTTCGGATTTTTGGAGTTTTGGAGTTTCGGAGTTTTGGAGTTTCAGAGTTTTCGAGGTTCAGGGTTGTGGAGTTTCGGAATTTTTTAGTTTTGGAGTTTCGGAGTTTCGGAGTTTTGGAGTTTTGGAGTTTCGGAGATTTGGAGTTTTGGCGTTTTGGAGATTCGGAATCTTGGAGTTTCGGAATTTTGTAGTTTTGTAGTTTTCGAGTGTCGGAGTTTTGGAGTGTTGGAGTTTTGGAGCTTTGAGTTTTGGAGTTTTTGAGTTTTGGAGTTTTGGATTTTTGCACTTTTGGAGTTTTGGAGTTTCAGAGTTTTGGAGGTTCAGGGTTGTGGAGTTTCCGAATTTTTGAGTTTTGGAGTTTCGGAGTTTCGGAGTTTTGGAGAATTGCTGTTTCGGATTTTTGGAGTTTTGGAGTTTCGGAGTTTCGGAGTTTTGGAGTTTCAGAGTTTTCGAGGTTCAGGGTTGTGGAGTTTCGGAATTTTTGAGTTTTGGAGATTCGGAGTTTCGGAGTTTTGGAGTTTTGGAGTTTCGAATTTTCAGTTCCGGATTTTTGGAGTTTTGGAGTTTCGGAGATTTTGGAGTTTTGGCGTTTTGGAGATTCGGAATCTTGGAGTTTCGGAATTTTGTAGTTTTGTAGTTTTGGAGTGTCAGAGTTCTGGAGTGTTGGAGCTTTGGAGTTTTGGAGTTTATGAGTTTTTGAGTTTTGGATTTTTGCACTTTTGGAGTTTTGGAGTTTTGGAGTTTCGGAGTTTCGGAGTTTTGGAGTTTCAGAGTTTTGGAGGTTCAGGGTTGTGGAGTTTCGGAATTTTTGAGTATTGGAGTTCCGGAGTTTCGGAGTTTTGGAGAATTGCAGTTTTGGAATTTTTCTAGTTTCGAATTTTCAGAGTTTTGGATTTTTGGAGTTTTTGAGTTTCGGAGTTTCGGAGTTTCAGACTTTTCGAGGTTCAGGGTTGTGGAATTTCGGAATTTTTGAGTTTTGGAGTTTCGGAGTTCCGGAGTTTCGGAGTTTTGGAGTTTTGCAGTTTCGGAGTTTCGGAGTTTCGGAGTTTTGGAGTTTTGGAGTTTCAGAGTTTTCGAGGTTCAGGGTTGTGGAGTTTCGGAATTTTTGAGTTTTTGAGTTTCGGAGTTTTGGAGTTTTGGTGTTTTGGAGTTTCGAATTTTCAGAGTTTGGGATTTTTGGAGTTTTGGAGTTCCGGAGATTTGGAGTTTCAGAGTTTTGGAGGTTCAGGGTTGTGGAGTTCGGAATTTTTGAGTTTTGGAGTTTCGGAGTTTTGGAGTTTCGGAGTTTTGGAGTTTCGGAGTTTCGGAGTTTCAGAGTTTTCGAGGTTCAGGGTTGTGGAGTTTCGGAATTTTTGAGTTTTGGAGTTTCGGAGTTTCGGAATTTTTGAGTTTTGGAGTTTCGGAGTTTCGGAGTTTTGGAGCATTGCAGTTTTGGAGTTCTGGAGTTTTGGAGTTTGGAATTTTCAGAGTTTCGGATTTTTTGAGTTTTGGAGTTTCGGAGATTTGGAGTTTTGGCCTTTTGGAGATTCGGGGTCTTGGAGTTTCGGAATTTTGTAGTTTTGCAGTTTTGGAGTGTCGGAGGTTTGGAGTGTTGGAGTTTTGGAGTTTTGGAGTTCTGGAGTTTTGGAGTTTCGGAGTTTCGGAGTTTCGGAGTTGCAGAGTTTTGGAGTTTCAGAGTTTTGGAGGTTCAGGGTTGTGGAATTTCGGAATTTTTGAGTTTTGGAGTTTCGGAGTTTTGGAGTATTGCAGTTTTGGAATTTTGGAGTTTTGGAGTTTCGAATTTTCAGTTTCGGATTTTTGGAGTTTTGGAGTTTCGGAGATTTGGAGTTTTGGCGTTTTGGAGATTCGGAATCTTGGAGTTTCGGAATTTTGTAGTTTTGTAGTTTTGGAGTGTCAGAGTTTTGGAGTGTTGGAGTTTTGGAGCTTTGGAGTTTTTGAGTTTTTGAGTTTTTGAGTTTTGGATTTTTGCACTTTTGGAGTTTTGGAGTTTCGGAGTTTCGGAGTTTTGGAGTTTCAGAGTTTTGGAGGTTCAGGGTTGTGGAGTTTCGGAATTTTTGAGTATTGGAGTTTCGGAGTTTCGGAGTTTTGGAGAATTGCAGTTTTGGAGTTTTGGGGTTTTGGAGTTTCGAATTTTCAGAGTTTCGGAATTTTTGAGTTTTGGAGTTTCGGAGTTTCGGAGTTTTGGAGTTTTGGAGTTTCGAATTTTCAGTTCCGGATTTTTGGAGTTTTGGAGTTTCGGAGATTTGGAGTTTTGGCATTTTGGAGATTCGGAATCTTGGAGTTTTGGAATTTTGTAGTTTTGTAGTTTTGGAGTGTCAGAGTTCTGGAGTGTTGGAGCTTTGGAGTTTTGGAGTTTATGAGTTTTTGAGTTTTGGATTTTTGCACTTTTGGAGTTTTGGAGTTTTGGAGTTTCGGAGTTTCGGAGTTTTGGAGTTTCAGAGTTTTGGAGGTTCAGGGTTGTGGAGTTTCGGAATTTTTGAGTATTGGAGTTCCGGAGTTTCGGAGTTTTGGAGAATTGCAGTTTTGGAATTTTTGTAGTTTCGAATTTTCAGAGTTTTGGATTTTTGGAGTTTTGGAGTTTCGGAGTTTCGGAGTTTTGGAGTTTCAGACTTTTCTAGGTTCAGGGTTGTGGAATTTCGGAATTTTTGAGTTTTGGAGTTTCGGAGTTCCGGAGTTTCGGAGTTTTGGAGTTTTGCAGTTTCGGAGTTTCGGAGTTTCGGAGTTTTGGAGTTTTGGAGTTTCAGAGTTTTCGAGGTTCAGGGTTGTGGAGTTTCGGAATTTTTGAGTTTTGGAGTTTCGGAGTTTTGGAGTTTTGGTGTTTTGGAGTTTCGAATTTTCAGAGTTTCGGATTTTTGGAGTTTTGGAGTTCCGGAGATTTGGAGTTTCAGAGTTTTGGAGGTTCAGGGTTGTGGAGTTTCGGAATTTTTGAGTTTTGGAGTTTCGGAGTTTTGGAGTTTTGGAGTTTCGGAGTTTCGGAGTTTCAGAGTTTTCGAGGTTCAGGGTTGTGGAGTTTCGGAATTTTTGAGTTTTGGAGTTTCGGAGTTTCGGAGTTTTGGAGTTTTGGAGTTTCTGAGTTTTGGAGGTTCAGGGTTGTGGAGTTTCGGAATTTTTGAGTTTTGGAGTTTCGGAGTTTTGGAGTATTGTAGTTTTGGAATTTTGGAGTTTTGGAGTTTCGAATTTTCAGAGTTTCGGATTTTTGGAGTTTTGGAGTTTCAGAGAATTGGAGTTTTGGCGTTTTCGAGATTCGGAATCTTGGAGTTTCGGAGTTTTGGAGTTTCAGAGTTTTGGAGGTTCAGGGTTGTGGAATTTCGGAATTTTTGAGTTTTGGAGTTTCGGAGTTTCGGAGTTTTGGAGTTTCAGAGTTTTGGAGGTTCAGGGTTGTGGAGTTTCGGAATTTTTGAGTTTTGGAGTTTTGGAGGTTCAGGGTTGTGGAATTTCGGAATTTTTGAGTTTTGGAGTTTCGGAGTTTCGGAGTTTTGGAGTTTCAGAGTTTTGGAGGTTCAGGGTTGTGGAGTTTCGGAATTTTTGAGTTTTGGAGTTTCGGAGTTTCGGAGTTTTGGAGCATTGCAGTTTTGGAGTTCTGGAGTTTTGGAGTTTGGAATTTTCAGAGTTTCGGATTTTTGGAGTTTTGGAGTTTCGGAGATTTGGAGTTTTGGCCTTTTGGAGATTCGGGGTCTTGGAGTTTCGGAATTTTGTAGTTTTACAGTTTTGGAGTGTCGGTTGTTTGGAGTGTTGGAGTTTTGGAGTTTTGGAGTTTCGGAGTTTTGGAGTTTCAGAGTTTTCGAGGTTCAGGGTTGTGGAGTTTCGGAATTTTTGAGTTTTGGAGTTTCGTAGTTTCCGAGTTTTGGAGTTTTGGAGTTTCGAATTTTCAGTTTCGGATTTTTGGAGTTTTGGAGTTTTGGAGATTTGGAGTTTTGGCGTTTTGGAGATTCGGAATCTTGGAGTTTCGGAATTTTGTAGTTTTGTAGTTTTGGAGTGTCAGAGTTCTGGTGTGTTGGAGCTTTGAGTTTTGGAGTTTATGAGTTTCTGAGTTTTGGATTTTTGCACTTTTGGAGTTCTGGAGTTTTGGAGTTCTGGAGTTTCGGAGTTTCGGAGTTTTGGAGTTTCAGAGTTTTGGAGGTTCAGGGTTGTGGAGTTTCGGAATTTTTGAGTATTGGAGTTCCGGAGTTTTGGAGAATTGCAGTTTTGGAATTTTTGTAGTTTCGAATTTTCAGAGTTTCGGATTTTTGGAGTTTTGGAGTTTCGGAGTTCCGGAGTTCCGGAGTTTTGGAGTTTCAGAGTTTTCGAGGTTCAGGGTTGTGGAGTTTCGGAATTTTTGAGTTTTGGAGTTTCGGAGTTTTGGAGTTTTGGTGTTTTGGAGTTTCGAATTTTCAGAGTTTTGGATTTTTGGAGTTTTGGAGTTCCGGAGATTTGGAGTTTCAGAGTTCTGGAGGTTCAGGGTTGTGGAGTTTCGGAATTTTTGAGTTTTGGAGTTTCGGAGTTTTGGAGTTTTGGAGTTTCGGAGTTTCGGAGTTTTGGAGTTTCAGAGTTTTCGAGGTTCAGGGTTGTGGAGTTTCGGAATTTTTGAGTTTTGGAGTTTTGGAGTTTTGGAGTTTCGGAGATTTGGAGTTTTGGCATTTTGGAGATTCGGAATCTTGGAGTTTCGGAATTTTGTAGTTTTTGAGTTTCGGAGTTTTGGAGTATTGCAGTTTTGGAATTTTCGAGTTTTGGAGTTTCGAATTTTCAGATTTCGGATTTTTGGAGTTTTGGAGTTTCGGAGATTTGGAGTTTTGGCGTTTTGGAGATTCGGAATCTTGGAGTTTCGGAATTTTGTAGTTTTGTAGTTTTGGAGTGTCAGAGTTTTGGAGTGTTGGAGTTTTGGAGCTTTGGAGTTTTTGAGTTTTTGAGTTTTTGAGTTTTGGATTTTTGCACTTTTGGAGTTTTGGAGTTTTGGAGTTTCGGAGTTTCGGAGTTTTGGAGTTTCAGAGTTTTGCAGGTTCAGGGTTGTGGAGTTTCGGAATTTTTGAGTATTGGAGTTTCGGAGTTTCGGAGTTTTGGAGAATTGCAGTTTTGGAGTTTCGGAGTTTTGGAGTTTCAGAGTTTTCGAGGTTCAGGGTTGTGGAGTTTCGGAATTTTTGAGTTTTGGAGTTTCGGAGTTTCGGAGTTTTGGAGTTTTGGAGTTTCGGAGATTTGGAGTTTTGGCGTTTTGAAGATTCGGAATCTTGGAGTTTCGGAATTTTGTAGTTTCGTAGTTTTCGAGTGTCGGAGTTTTGGAGTGTTGGAGTTTTGGAGCTTTGGGGTTTTGGAGTTTTTGAGTTTTGGAGTTTTGGATTTTTGCACTTTTGGAGTTTTGGATTTTCAGAGTTTTGGAGGTTCAGGGTTGTGGAGTTTCGGAATTTTTGAGTTTTGGAGTTTCGGAGTTTCGGAGTTTTGGAGAATTGCAGTTTTGGAGTTTTGGGGTTTTGGAGTTTCGAATTTTCAGAGTTTCGGATTTTTCGAGTTTAGGAGTTTCGGAGTTTTGGAGTTTCAGAGTTTTCGAGGTTCAGGGTTGTGGAGTTTCGGAATTTTTGAGTTTTGGAGTTTCGGAGTTTCGGAGTTTTGGAGTTTTGGAGTTTCGAATTTTCAGTTTCGGATTTTTGGAGTTTTGGAGTTTCGGAGATTTGGAGTTTTGGCGTTTTGGAGATTCGGAATCTTGGAGTTTCGGAATTTTGTAGTTTTGTAGTTTTGGAGTGTCAGAGTTCTGGAGTGTTGGAGCTTTGAGTTTTGGAGTTTATGAGTTTCTGAGTTTTGGATTTTTGCACTTTTGGAGTTTTGGAGTTTTGGAGTTCTGGTGTTTTGGAGTTTCGGAGTTTTGGAGTTTCAGAGTTTTGGAGGTTCAGGGTTGTGGAGTTTCGGAATTTTTGAGTATTGGAGTTCCGGAGTTTCGGAGTTTTGGAGAATTGCAGTTTTGGAATTTTTGTAGTTTCGAATTTTCAGAGTTTCGGATTTTTGGAGTTCCGGAGTTTTGGAGTTTCAGAGTTTTCGAGGTTCAGGGTTGTGGAGTTTCGGAATTTTTGAGTTTTGGAGTTTCGGAGTTTTGGAGTTTTGGTGTTTTGGAGTTTCGAATTTTCAGAGTTTCGGATTTTTTGAGTTTTGGAGTTCCGGAGATTTGGAGTTTCAGAGTTTTGGAGGTTCAGGGTTGTGGAGTTTCGGAATTTTTGAGTTTTGGAGTTTCGGAGTTTTGGAGTTTCGGAGTTTCGGAGTTTTGCAGTTTCAGAGTTTTCGAGGTTCAGGGTTGTGGAGTTTCGGAATTTTTGAGTTTTGGAGTTTTGGAGTTTTGGAGTTTCGAATTTTCAGAGTTTGGGATTTTTGGAGTTTTGGAGTTTCGGAGATTTGGAGTTTTGGCATTTTGGAGATTCGGAATCTTGGAGTTTCGGAATTTTGTAGTTTTGTAGTTTTGGAGTGTCGGAGTTTTGGAGTGTTGGAGTTTTGGAGCTTTGGAGTTTTGGAGCTTTTGAGTTTTGGAGTTTTGGAGTTTTGGAGTTTTGGAGTTCTGGATTTTTGCACTTTTGGAGTTTTGGAGTTTTGGAGTTTCAGAGTTTTGGAGTTTCGGAGTTTTGGAGTTTCAGAGTTTTGGAGGTTCAGGGTTGTGGAGTTTCGGATTTTTGGAGTTTTGGAGTTTCGGAGTTTCGGAGTTTTGGAGCATTGCAGTTTTGGAGTTCTGGAGTTTTGGAGTTTGGAATTTTCAGAGTTTCGGATTTTTTGAGTTTTGGAGTTTCGGAGATTTGGAGTTTTGCAGTTTTGGAGTGTCGGAGGTTTGGAGTGTTGGAGTTTTGGAGTTTTGGAGTTCTGGAGTTTCGGAGTTTCGGAGTTTCAGAGTTTTGGAGTTTCAGAGTTTTGGAGGTTCAGGGTTGTGGAATTTCGGAATTTTTGAGTTTTGGAGTTTCGGAGTTTTGGAGTATTGCAGTTTTGGAATTTTGGAGTTTTGGAGTTTCGAATTTTCAGTTTCGGATTTTTGGAGTTTTGGAGTTTCGGAGATTTGGAGTTTTGGCGTTTTGGAGATTCGGAATCTTGGAGTTTCGGAATTTTGTAGTTTTGTAGTTTTGGAGTGTCAGAGTTTTGGAGTGTTGGAGTTTTGGAGCTTTGGAGTTTTTGAGTTTTTGAGTTTTTGAGTTTTGGATTTTTGCACTTTTGGAGTTTTGGAGTTTCGGAGTTTCGGAGTTTTGGAGTTTCAGAGTTTTGGAGGTTCAGGGTTGTGGAGTTTCGGAATTTTTGAGTATTGGAGTTTCGGAGTTTCGGAGTTTTGGAGAATTGCAGTTTTGGAGTTTTGGAGTTTCGAATTTTCAGAGTTTCGGATTTTTGGAGTTTTGGAGTTTCGGAGTTTTGGAGTTTCAGAGTTTTCGAGGTTCAGGGTTGTGGAGTTTCGGAATTTTTGAGTTTTGGAGTTTCGGAGTTTCGGAGTTTTGGAGTTTCGGAGATTTGGAGTTTTGGCGTTTTGGAGATTCGGAATCTTGGAGTTTCGGAATTTTGTAGTTTTGTAGTTTTCGAGTGTCGGAGTTTTGGAGTGTTGGAGTTTTGGAGCTTTGGAGTTTTGGAGTTTTTGAGTTTTGGAGTTTTGGATTTTTGCACTTTTGGAGTTTTGGAGTTTCAGAGTTTTGGAGGTTCAGGGTTGTGGAGTTTCCGAATTTTTGAGTTTTGGAGTTTCGGAGTTTCGGAGTTTTGGAGAATTGCAGTTTTGGAGTTTTGGGGTTTTGGAGTTTCGAATTTTCAGAGTTTCGGATTTTTGGAGTTTTGGAGTTTCGGAGTTTCGGAGTTTTGGAGTTTCAGAGTTTTCGAGGTTCAGGGTTGTGGAGTTTCGGAATTTTTGAGTTTTGGAGATTCGGAGTTTCGGAGTTTTGGAGTTTTGGAGTTTCGAATTTTCAGTTCCGGGTTTTTTGGAGTTTTGGAGTTTCGGAGATTTGGAGTTTTGGCGTTTTGGAGATTCGGAATCTTGGAGTTTCGGAATTTTGTAGTTTTGTAGTTTTGGAGTGTCAGAGTTCTGGAGTGTTGGAGCTTTGGAGTTTTGGAGTTTATGAGTTTTTGAGTTTTGGATTTTTGCACTTTTGGAGTTTTGGAGTTTTGGAGTTTCGGAGTTTCGGAGTTTTGGAGTTTCAGAGTTTTGGAGGTTCAGGGTTGCGGAGTTTCGGAATTTTTGAGTATTGGAGTTCCGGAGTTTCGGAGTTTTGGAGAATTGCAGTTTTGGAATTTTTGTAGTTTCGAATTTTCAGAGTTTTGGATTTTTGGAGTTTTGGAGTTTCGGAGTTTCGGAGTTTTGGAGTTTCAGACTTTTCGAGGTTCAGGGTTGTGGAATTTCGGAATTTTTGAGTTTTGGAGTTTCGGAGTTCCGGAGTTTCGGAGTTTTGGAGTTTTGCAGTTTCGGAGTTTCGGAGTTTTGGAGTTTTGGAGTTTCAGAGTTTTCGAGGTTCAGGGTTGTGGAGTTTCGGAATTTTTGAGTTTTGGAGTTTCGGAGTTTTGGAGTTTTGGTGTTTTGGAGTTTCGAATTTTCGGAGTTTCGGATTTTTGGAGTTTTGGAGTTCCGGAGATTTGGAGTTTCAGAGTTTTGGAGGTTCAGGGTTGTGGAGTTTCAGAATTTTCGAGTTTTGGAGTTTCGGAGTTTTGTAGTTTTGGAGTTTCGGAGTTTCGGAGTTTCAGAGTTTTCTAGGTTCAGGGTTGTGGAGTTTCGGAATTTTTGAGTTTTGGAGTTTCGGAGTTTCGGAGTTTTGGAGTTTTGGAGTTTCAGAGTTTTGGAGGTTCAGGGTTGTGGAGTTTCGGAATTTTTGAGTTTTGGAGTTTCGGAGTATTGGAGTATTGCAGTTTTGGAATTTTGGAGTTTTGGAGTTTCGAATTTTCAGAGTTTCGGATTTTTGGAGTTTTGGAGTTTCAGAGAATTGGAGTTTTGGCGTTTTCGAGATTCGGAATCTTGGAGTTTCGGAATTTTGTAGTTTTGTAGTTTTGGAGTGTCGGAGTTTTGGAGTCTTGGAGTTTTGGAGCTTTGGAGCTTTGGAGTTTTGGAGTTTTTGAGTTTTTGAGTTTTGGATTTTTGCACTTTTTGAAATTTGGAGTATTGGAGTTTTGGAGTTTTGGAGTTTCCGAGTTTCGGAGTTTTGGAGTTTCAGAGTTTTGGAGGTTCAGGGTTGTGGAGTTTCGGAATTTTTGAGTTTTGGAGTTTCGGAGTTTCGGAGTTTTGGAGCATTGCAGTTTTGGAGTTCTGGAGTTTTGGAGTTTGGAATTTTCAGAGTTTCGGATTTTTGGAGTTTTGGAGTTTCGGAGATTTGGAGTTTTGCCCTTTTGGAGATTCGGGGTCTTGGAGTTTCGGAATTTTGTAGTTTTGCAGTTTTGGAGTGTCGGAGGTTTGGAGTGTTGGAGTTTTGGAGTTTTGGAGTTTTGGAGTTTCGGAGTTTCGGAGTTTCGGAGTTTCAGAGTTTTGGAGGTTCAGGGTTGTGGAATTTCGGAATTTTTGAGTTTTGGAGTTTCGGAGTTTTGGAGTTTCAGAGTTTTGGAGGTTCAGGGTTGTGGAGTTTTGGAATTTTTGAGTTTTGGAGTTTCGGAGTTTTGGAGCATTGCAGTTTTGGAGTTCTGGAGTTTTGGAGTTTGGAATTTTCAGAGTTTCGGATTTTTGGAGTTTTGGAGTTTCGGAGATTTGGAGTTTTGGCCTTTTGGAGATTCGGGGTCTTGGAGTTTCGGAATTTTGTAGTTTTGCAGTTTTGGAGTGTCGGAGGTTTGGAGTGTTGGAGTTTTGGAGTTCTGGAGTTTTGGAGTTTCGGAGTTTCGGAGTTTTGGAGTTTCAGAGTTTTGGAGGTTCAGGGTTGTGGAGTTTCAGAATTTTTGAGTATTGGAGTTCCGGAGTTTCGGAGTTTTGGAGAATTGCAGTTTTGGAATTTTTGTAGTTTCGAATTTTCAGAGTTTCGGATTTTTGGAGTTCCGGAGTTTTGGAGTTTCAGAGTTTTCGAGGTTCAGGGTTGTGGAGTTTCGGAATTTTTGAGTTTTGGAGTTTCGGAGTTTTGGAGTTTTGGTGTTTTGGAGTTTCGAATTTTCAGAGTTTCGGATTTTTGGAGTTTTGGAGTTCCGGAGATTTGGAGTTTCAGAGTTTTGGAGGTTCAGGGTTGTGGAGTTTCGGAATTTTTGAGCTTTGGAGTTTCGGAGTTTTGGAGGTTTGGAGTTTCGGAGTTTCGGAGTTTTGGAGTTTCAGAGATTTCGAGGTTCAGGGTTGTGGAGTTTCGGAATTTTTGAGTTTTGGAGTTTTGGAGTTTTGGAGTTTCGAATTTTCAGAGTTTGGGATTTTTGGAGTTTTGGAGTTTCGGAGATTTGGAGTTTTGGCATTTTGGAGATTCGGAATCTTGGAGTTTCGGAATTTTGTAGTTTTGTAGTTTTGGAGTGTCGGAGTTTTGGAGTGTTGGAGTTTTGGAGCTTTGGAGTTTTGGAGTTTTTGAGTTTTGGAGTTTTGGAGTTTTGGATTTTTGCACTTTTGGAGTTTTGGAGTTTTGGAGTTTTGGAGTTTCAGAGTTTTGGAGTTTCGGAGTTTTGGAGTTTCAGAGTTTTGGAGGTTCAGGGTTGTGGAGTTTCGGAATTTTTGAGTTTTGGAGTTTCGGAGTTTCGGAGTTTTGGAGTATTGCAGTTTTGGAATTTTGGAGTTTTGGAGTTTCGAATTTTCAGAGTTTCGGATTTTTGGAGTTTTGGAGTTTCGGAGATTTGGAGTTTTGGCGTTTTCGAGATTCGGAAGATTGGAGTTTCGGAATTTTGTAGTTTTGTAGTTTTGGAGTGTCAGGGTTTTGGAGTGTTGGAGTTTTGGAGCTTTGGAATTTTGGAGTTTTTGAGTTTTTGAGTTTTGGATTTTGACACTTTTGGAGTTTTGGAGTTTTGGAGTTTCGGAGTTTAGGAGTTTCGGAGTTTCGGAGTTTCGGAGTTTTGGAGTTTCAGAGTTTTGGAGGTTCAGGGTTGTGGAGTTTCGGAATTTTTGAGTTTTGGAGTTTCGGAGTTTTGGAGTTTTGGAGTTTCGGAGTTTTGGAGTTTCAGAGTTTTGGAGGTTCAGGGTTGTGGAGTTTCGGAATTTTTGAGTATTGGAGTTCCGGAGGTTCGGAGTTTTGGAGAATTGCAGTTTTGGAATTTTTGTAGTTTCGAATTTTCAGAGTTTCGGATTTTTGG
The DNA here is from genome assembly GCF_055824585.1 of Amblyomma mixtum. Taxonomy (NCBI): domain Eukaryota; kingdom Metazoa; phylum Arthropoda; class Arachnida; order Ixodida; family Ixodidae; genus Amblyomma; species Amblyomma mixtum. The sequence goes on along the minus strand of NC_143012.1, from coordinate 112,238,219 downwards.
AGGTTTGGAGTTTCGGAGTTTCGGAGTTTTGGAGTTTCAGACTTTTCGAGGTTCAGGGTTGTGGAATTTCGGAATTTTTGAGTTTTGGAGTTTCGGAGTTCCGGAGTTTCGGAGTTTTGGAGTTTTGCAGTTTCGGAGTTTTGGAGTTTTGGAGTTTCGGAGTTTTGGAGTTTCAGAGTTTTCGAGGTTCAGGGTTGTGGAGTTTCGGAATTTTTGAGTTTTGGAGTTTCGGAGTTTTGGAGTTTTGGAGTTTCAGAGTTTTGGAGGTTGAGGGTTGTGGAGTTTCCGAATTTTTGAGTTTTGGAGTTTCGGAGTTTCGGAGTTTTGGAGAATTGCAGTTTTGGAGTTTTGGGGTTTTGGAGTTTCGAATTTTCAGAGTTTCGGAATTTTTGAGTTTTGGAGTTTCGGAGTTTCGGAGTTTTGGAGTTTTGGAGTTTCGAATTTTCAGTTCCGGATTTTTGGAGTTTTGGAGTTTCGGAGATTTGGAGTTTTGGCATTTTGGAGATTCGGAATCTTGGAGTTTTGGAATTTTGTAGTTTTGTAGTTTTGGAGTGTCAGAGTTCTGGAGTGTTGGAGCTTTGGAGTTTTGGAGTTTATGAGTTTTTGAGTTTTGGATTTTTGCACTTTTGGAGTTTTGGAGTTTTGGAGTTTCGGAGTTTCGGAGTTTTGGAGTTTCAGAGTTTTGGAGGTTCAGGGTTGTGGAGTTTCGGAATTTTTGAGTATTGGAGTTCCGGAGTTTCGGAGTTTTGGAGAATTGCAGTTTTGGAATTTTTGTAGTTTCGAATTTTCAGAGTTTTGGATTTTTGGAGTTTTGGAGTTTCGGAGTTTCGGAGTTTTGGAGTTTCAGACTTTTCTAGGTTCAGGGTTGTGGAATTTCGGAATTTTTGAGTTTTGGAGTTTCGGAGTTCCGGAGTTTCGGAGTTTTGGAGTTTTGCAGTTTCGGAGTTTCGGAGTTTCGGAGTTTTGGAGTTTTGGAGTTTCAGAGTTTTCGAGGTTCAGGGTTGTGGAGTTTCGGAATTTTTGAGTTTTGGAGTTTCGGAGTTTTGGAGTTTTGGTGTTTTGGAGTTTCGAATTTTCAGAGTTTCGGATTTTTGGAGTTTTGGAGTTCCGGAGATTTGGAGTTTCAGAGTTTTGGAGGTTCAGGGTTGTGGAGTTTCGGAATTTTTGAGTTTTGGAGTTTCGGAGTTTTGGAGTTTTGGAGTTTCGGAGTTTCGGAGTTTCAGAGTTTTCGAGGTTCAGGGTTGTGGAGTTTCGGAATTTTTGAGTTTTGGAGTTTCGGAGTTTCGGAGTTTTGGAGTTTTGGAGTTTCTGAGTTTTGGAGGTTCAGGGTTGTGGAGTTTCGGAATTTTTGAGTTTTGGAGTTTCGGAGTTTTGGAGTATTGTAGTTTTGGAATTTTGGAGTTTTGGAGTTTCGAATTTTCAGAGTTTCGGATTTTTGGAGTTTTGGAGTTTCAGAGAATTGGAGTTTTGGCGTTTTCGAGATTCGGAATCTTGGAGTTTCGGAGTTTTGGAGTTTCAGAGTTTTGGAGGTTCAGGGTTGTGGAATTTCGGAATTTTTGAGTTTTGGAGTTTCGGAGTTTCGGAGTTTTGGAGTTTCAGAGTTTTGGAGGTTCAGGGTTGTGGAGTTTCGGAATTTTTGAGTTTTGGAGTTTTGGAGGTTCAGGGTTGTGGAATTTCGGAATTTTTGAGTTTTGGAGTTTCGGAGTTTCGGAGTTTTGGAGTTTCAGAGTTTTGGAGGTTCAGGGTTGTGGAGTTTCGGAATTTTTGAGTTTTGGAGTTTCGGAGTTTCGGAGTTTTGGAGCATTGCAGTTTTGGAGTTCTGGAGTTTTGGAGTTTGGAATTTTCAGAGTTTCGGATTTTTGGAGTTTTGGAGTTTCGGAGATTTGGAGTTTTGGCCTTTTGGAGATTCGGGGTCTTGGAGTTTCGGAATTTTGTAGTTTTACAGTTTTGGAGTGTCGGTTGTTTGGAGTGTTGGAGTTTTGGAGTTTTGGAGTTTCGGAGTTTTGGAGTTTCAGAGTTTTCGAGGTTCAGGGTTGTGGAGTTTCGGAATTTTTGAGTTTTGGAGTTTCGTAGTTTCCGAGTTTTGGAGTTTTGGAGTTTCGAATTTTCAGTTTCGGATTTTTGGAGTTTTGGAGTTTTGGAGATTTGGAGTTTTGGCGTTTTGGAGATTCGGAATCTTGGAGTTTCGGAATTTTGTAGTTTTGTAGTTTTGGAGTGTCAGAGTTCTGGTGTGTTGGAGCTTTGAGTTTTGGAGTTTATGAGTTTCTGAGTTTTGGATTTTTGCACTTTTGGAGTTCTGGAGTTTTGGAGTTCTGGAGTTTCGGAGTTTCGGAGTTTTGGAGTTTCAGAGTTTTGGAGGTTCAGGGTTGTGGAGTTTCGGAATTTTTGAGTATTGGAGTTCCGGAGTTTTGGAGAATTGCAGTTTTGGAATTTTTGTAGTTTCGAATTTTCAGAGTTTCGGATTTTTGGAGTTTTGGAGTTTCGGAGTTCCGGAGTTCCGGAGTTTTGGAGTTTCAGAGTTTTCGAGGTTCAGGGTTGTGGAGTTTCGGAATTTTTGAGTTTTGGAGTTTCGGAGTTTTGGAGTTTTGGTGTTTTGGAGTTTCGAATTTTCAGAGTTTTGGATTTTTGGAGTTTTGGAGTTCCGGAGATTTGGAGTTTCAGAGTTCTGGAGGTTCAGGGTTGTGGAGTTTCGGAATTTTTGAGTTTTGGAGTTTCGGAGTTTTGGAGTTTTGGAGTTTCGGAGTTTCGGAGTTTTGGAGTTTCAGAGTTTTCGAGGTTCAGGGTTGTGGAGTTTCGGAATTTTTGAGTTTTGGAGTTTTGGAGTTTTGGAGTTTCGGAGATTTGGAGTTTTGGCATTTTGGAGATTCGGAATCTTGGAGTTTCAGAATTTTGTAGTTTTTGAGTTTCGGAGTTTTGGAGTATTGCAGTTTTGGAATTTTCGAGTTTTGGAGTTTCGAATTTTCAGATTTCGGATTTTTGGAGTTTTGGAGTTTCGGAGATTTGGAGTTTTGGCGTTTTGGAGATTCGGAATCTTGGAGTTTCGGAATTTTGTAGTTTTGTAGTTTTGGAGTGTCAGAGTTTTGGAGTGTTGGAGTTTTGGAGCTTTGGAGTTTTTGAGTTTTTGAGTTTTTGAGTTTTGGATTTTTGCACTTTTGGAGTTTTGGAGTTTTGGAGTTTCGGAGTTTCGGAGTTTTGGAGTTTCAGAGTTTTGCAGGTTCAGGGTTGTGGAGTTTCGGAATTTTTGAGTATTGGAGTTTCGGAGTTTCGGAGTTTTGGAGAATTGCAGTTTTGGAGTTTCGGAGTTTTGGAGTTTCAGAGTTTTCGAGGTTCAGGGTTGTGGAGTTTCGGAATTTTTGAGTTTTGGAGTTTCGGAGTTTCGGAGTTTTGGAGTTTTGGAGTTTCGGAGATTTGGAGTTTTGGCGTTTTGAAGATTCGGAATCTTGGAGTTTCGGAATTTTGTAGTTTCGTAGTTTTCGAGTGTCGGAGTTTTGGAGTGTTGGAGTTTTGGAGCTTTGGGGTTTTGGAGTTTTTGAGTTTTGGAGTTTTGGATTTTTGCACTTTTGGAGTTTTGGATTTTCAGAGTTTTGGAGGTTCAGGGTTGTGGAGTTTCGGAATTTTTGAGTTTTGGAGTTTCGGAGTTTCGGAGTTTTGGAGAATTGCAGTTTTGGAGTTTTGGGGTTTTGGAGTTTCGAATTTTCAGAGTTTCGGATTTTTCGAGTTTAGGAGTTTCGGAGTTTTGGAGTTTCAGAGTTTTCGAGGTTCAGGGTTGTGGAGTTTCGGAATTTTTGAGTTTTGGAGTTTCGGAGTTTCGGAGTTTTGGAGTTTTGGAGTTTCGAATTTTCAGTTTCGGATTTTTGGAGTTTTGGAGTTTCGGAGATTTGGAGTTTTGGCGTTTTGGAGATTCGGAATCTTGGAGTTTCGGAATTTTGTAGTTTTGTAGTTTTGGAGTGTCAGAGTTCTGGAGTGTTGGAGCTTTGAGTTTTGGAGTTTATGAGTTTCTGAGTTTTGGATTTTTGCACTTTTGGAGTTTTGGAGTTTTGGAGTTCTGGTGTTTTGGAGTTTCGGAGTTTTGGAGTTTCAGAGTTTTGGAGGTTCAGGGTTGTGGAGTTTCGGAATTTTTGAGTATTGGAGTTCCGGAGTTTCGGAGTTTTGGAGAATTGCAGTTTTGGAATTTTTGTAGTTTCGAATTTTCAGAGTTTCGGATTTTTGGAGTTCCGGAGTTTTGGAGTTTCAGAGTTTTCGAGGTTCAGGGTTGTGGAGTTTCGGAATTTTTGAGTTTTGGAGTTTCGGAGTTTTGGAGTTTTGGTGTTTTGGAGTTTCGAATTTTCAGAGTTTCGGATTTTTTGAGTTTTGGAGTTCCGGAGATTTGGAGTTTCAGAGTTTTGGAGGTTCAGGGTTGTGGAGTTTCGGAATTTTTGAGTTTTGGAGTTTCGGAGTTTTGGAGTTTCGGAGTTTCGGAGTTTTGCAGTTTCAGAGTTTTCGAGGTTCAGGGTTGTGGAGTTTCGGAATTTTTGAGTTTTGGAGTTTTGGAGTTTTGGAGTTTCGAATTTTCAGAGTTTGGGATTTTTGGAGTTTTGGAGTTTCGGAGATTTGGAGTTTTGGCATTTTGGAGATTCGGAATCTTGGAGTTTCGGAATTTTGTAGTTTTGTAGTTTTGGAGTGTCGGAGTTTTGGAGTGTTGGAGTTTTGGAGCTTTGGAGTTTTGGAGCTTTTGAGTTTTGGAGTTTTGGAGTTTTGGAGTTTTGGAGTTCTGGATTTTTGCACTTTTGGAGTTTTGGAGTTTTGGAGTTTCAGAGTTTTGGAGTTTCGGAGTTTTGGAGTTTCAGAGTTTTGGAGGTTCAGGGTTGTGGAGTTTCGGATTTTTGGAGTTTTGGAGTTTCGGAGTTTCGGAGTTTTGGAGCATTGCAGTTTTGGAGTTCTGGAGTTTTGGAGTTTGGAATTTTCAGAGTTTCGGATTTTTTGAGTTTTGGAGTTTCGGAGATTTGGAGTTTTGCAGTTTTGGAGTGTCGGAGGTTTGGAGTGTTGGAGTTTTGGAGTTTTGGAGTTCTGGAGTTTCGGAGTTTCGGAGTTTCAGAGTTTTGGAGTTTCAGAGTTTTGGAGGTTCAGGGTTGTGGAATTTCGGAATTTTTGAGTTTTGGAGTTTCGGAGTTTTGGAGTATTGCAGTTTTGGAATTTTGGAGTTTTGGAGTTTCGAATTTTCAGTTTCGGATTTTTGGAGTTTTGGAGTTTCGGAGATTTGGAGTTTTGGCGTTTTGGAGATTCGGAATCTTGGAGTTTCGGAATTTTGTAGTTTTGTAGTTTTGGAGTGTCAGAGTTTTGGAGTGTTGGAGTTTTGGAGCTTTGGAGTTTTTGAGTTTTTGAGTTTTTGAGTTTTGGATTTTTGCACTTTTGGAGTTTTGGAGTTTCGGAGTTTCGGAGTTTTGGAGTTTCAGAGTTTTGGAGGTTCAGGGTTGTGGAGTTTCGGAATTTTTGAGTATTGGAGTTTCGGAGTTTCGGAGTTTTGGAGAATTGCAGTTTTGGAGTTTTGGAGTTTCGAATTTTCAGAGTTTCGGATTTTTGGAGTTTTGGAGTTTCGGAGTTTTGGAGTTTCAGAGTTTTCGAGGTTCAGGGTTGTGGAGTTTCGGAATTTTTGAGTTTTGGAGTTTCGGAGTTTCGGAGTTTTGGAGTTTCGGAGATTTGGAGTTTTGGCGTTTTGGAGATTCGGAATCTTGGAGTTTCGGAATTTTGTAGTTTTGTAGTTTTCGAGTGTCGGAGTTTTGGAGTGTTGGAGTTTTGGAGCTTTGGAGTTTTGGAGTTTTTGAGTTTTGGAGTTTTGGATTTTTGCACTTTTGGAGTTTTGGAGTTTCAGAGTTTTGGAGGTTCAGGGTTGTGGAGTTTCCGAATTTTTGAGTTTTGGAGTTTCGGAGTTTCGGAGTTTTGGAGAATTGCAGTTTTGGAGTTTTGGGGTTTTGGAGTTTCGAATTTTCAGAGTTTCGGATTTTTGGAGTTTTGGAGTTTCGGAGTTTCGGAGTTTTGGAGTTTCAGAGTTTTCGAGGTTCAGGGTTGTGGAGTTTCGGAATTTTTGAGTTTTGGAGATTCGGAGTTTCGGAGTTTTGGAGTTTTGGAGTTTCGAATTTTCAGTTCCGGGTTTTTTGGAGTTTTGGAGTTTCGGAGATTTGGAGTTTTGGCGTTTTGGAGATTCGGAATCTTGGAGTTTCGGAATTTTGTAGTTTTGTAGTTTTGGAGTGTCAGAGTTCTGGAGTGTTGGAGCTTTGGAGTTTTGGAGTTTATGAGTTTTTGAGTTTTGGATTTTTGCACTTTTGGAGTTTTGGAGTTTTGGAGTTTCGGAGTTTCGGAGTTTTGGAGTTTCAGAGTTTTGGAGGTTCAGGGTTGCGGAGTTTCGGAATTTTTGAGTATTGGAGTTCCGGAGTTTCGGAGTTTTGGAGAATTGCAGTTTTGGAATTTTTGTAGTTTCGAATTTTCAGAGTTTTGGATTTTTGGAGTTTTGGAGTTTCGGAGTTTCGGAGTTTTGGAGTTTCAGACTTTTCGAGGTTCAGGGTTGTGGAATTTCGGAATTTTTGAGTTTTGGAGTTTCGGAGTTCCGGAGTTTCGGAGTTTTGGAGTTTTGCAGTTTCGGAGTTTCGGAGTTTTGGAGTTTTGGAGTTTCAGAGTTTTCGAGGTTCAGGGTTGTGGAGTTTCGGAATTTTTGAGTTTTGGAGTTTCGGAGTTTTGGAGTTTTGGTGTTTTGGAGTTTCGAGTTTTCGGAGTTTCGGATTTTTGGAGTTTTGGAGTTCCGGAGATTTGGAGTTTCAGAGTTTTGGAGGTTCAGGGTTGTGGAGTTTCAGAATTTTCGAGTTTTGGAGTTTCGGAGTTTTGTAGTTTTGGAGTTTCGGAGTTTCGGAGTTTCAGAGTTTTCTAGGTTCAGGGTTGTGGAGTTTCGGAATTTTTGAGTTTTGGAGTTTCGGAGTTTCGGAGTTTTGGAGTTTTGGAGTTTCAGAGTTTTGGAGGTTCAGGGTTGTGGAGTTTCGGAATTTTTGAGTTTTGGAGTTTCGGAGTATTGGAGTATTGCAGTTTTGGAATTTTGGAGTTTTGGAGTTTCGAATTTTCAGAGTTTCGGATTTTTGGAGTTTTGGAGTTTCAGAGAATTGGAGTTTTGGCGTTTTCGAGATTCGGAATCTTGGAGTTTCGGAATTTTGTAGTTTTGTAGTTTTGGAGTGTCGGAGTTTTGGAGTCTTGGAGTTTTGGAGCTTTGGAGCTTTGGAGTTTTGGAGTTTTTGAGTTTTTGAGTTTTGGATTTTTGCACTTTTTGAAATTTGGAGTATTGGAGTTTTGGAGTTTTGGAGTTTCCGAGTTTCGGAGTTTTGGAGTTTCAGAGTTTTGGAGGTTCAGGGTTGTGGAGTTTCGGAATTTTTGAGTTTTGGAGTTTCGGAGTTTCGGAGTTTTGGAGCATTGCAGTTTTGGAGTTCTGGAGTTTTGGAGTTTGGAATTTTCAGAGTTTCGGATTTTTGGAGTTTTGGAGTTTCGGAGATTTGGAGTTTTGCCCTTTTGGAGATTCGGGGTCTTGGAGTTTCGGAATTTTGTAGTTTTGCAGTTTTGGAGTGTCGGAGGTTTGGAGTGTTGGAGTTTTGGAGTTTTGGAGTTTTGGAGTTTCGGAGTTTCGGAGTTTCGGAGTTTCAGAGTTTTGGAGGTTCAGGGTTGTGGAATTTCGGAATTTTTGAGTTTTGGAGTTTCGGAGTTTTGGAGTTTCAGAGTTTTGGAGGTTCAGGGTTGTGGAGTTTTGGAATTTTTGAGTTTTGGAGTTTCGGAGTTTTGGAGCATTGCAGTTTTGGAGTTCTGGAGTTTTGGAGTTTGGAATTTTCAGAGTTTCGGATTTTTGGAGTTTTGGAGTTTCGGAGATTTGGAGTTTTGGCCTTTTGGAGATTCGGGGTCTTGGAGTTTCGGAATTTTGTAGTTTTGCAGTTTTGGAGTGTCGGAGGTTTGGAGTGTTGGAGTTTTGGAGTTCTGGAGTTTTGGAGTTTCGGAGTTTCGGAGTTTTGGAGTTTCAGAGTTTTGGAGGTTCAGGGTTGTGGAGTTTCAGAATTTTTGAGTATTGGAGTTCCGGAGTTTCGGAGTTTTGGAGAATTGCAGTTTTGGAATTTTTGTAGTTTCGAATTTTCAGAGTTTCGGATTTTTGGAGTTCCGGAGTTTTGGAGTTTCAGAGTTTTCGAGGTTCAGGGTTGTGGAGTTTCGGAATTTTTGAGTTTTGGAGTTTCGGAGTTTTGGAGTTTTGGTGTTTTGGAGTTTCGAATTTTCAGAGTTTCGGATTTTTGGAGTTTTGGAGTTCCGGAGATTTGGAGTTTCAGAGTTTTGGAGGTTCAGGGTTGTGGAGTTTCGGAATTTTTGAGCTTTGGAGTTTCGGAGTTTTGGAGGTTTGGAGTTTCGGAGTTTCGGAGTTTTGGAGTTTCAGAGATTTCGAGGTTCAGGGTTGTGGAGTTTCGGAATTTTTGAGTTTTGGAGTTTTGGAGTTTTGGAGTTTCGAATTTTCAGAGTTTGGGATTTTTGGAGTTTTGGAGTTTCGGAGATTTGGAGTTTTGGCATTTTGGAGATTCGGAATCTTGGAGTTTCGGAATTTTGTAGTTTTGTAGTTTTGGAGTGTCGGAGTTTTGGAGTGTTGGAGTTTTGGAGCTTTGGAGTTTTGGAGTTTTTGAGTTTTGGAGTTTTGGAGTTTTGGATTTTTGCACTTTTGGAGTTTTGGAGTTTTGGAGTTTTGGAGTTTCAGAGTTTTGGAGTTTCGGAGTTTTGGAGTTTCAGAGTTTTGGAGGTTCAGGGTTGTGGAGTTTCGGAATTTTTGAGTTTTGGAGTTTCGGAGTTTCGGAGTTTTGGAGTATTGCAGTTTTGGAATTTTGGAGTTTTGGAGTTTCGAATTTTCAGAGTTTCGGATTTTTGGAGTTTTGGAGTTTCGGAGATTTGGAGTTTTGGCGTTTTCGAGATTCGGAAGATTGGAGTTTCGGAATTTTGTAGTTTTGTAGTTTTGGAGTGTCAGGGTTTTGGAGTGTTGGAGTTTTGGAGCTTTGGAATTTTGGAGTTTTTGAGTTTTTGAGTTTTGGATTTTGACACTTTTGGAGTTTTGGAGTTTTGGAGTTTCGGAGTTTAGGAGTTTCGGAGTTTCGGAGTTTCGGAGTTTTGGAGTTTCAGAGTTTTGGAGGTTCAGGGTTGTGGAGTTTCGGAATTTTTGAGTTTTGGAGTTTCGGAGTTTTGGAGTTTTGGAGTTTCGGAGTTTTGGAGTTTCAGAGTTTTGGAGGTTCAGGGTTGTGGAGTTTCGGAATTTTTGAGTATTGGAGTTCCGGAGGTTCGGAGTTTTGGAGAATTGCAGTTTTGGAATTTTTGTAGTTTCGAATTTTCAGAGTTTCGGATTTTTGGAGGTTTGGAGTTTCGGAGTTTCGGAGTTTTGGAGTTTCAGACTTTTCGAGGTTCAGGGTTGTGGAATTTCGGAATTTTTGAGTTTTGGAGTTTCGGAGTTCCGGAGTTTCGGAGTTTTGGAGTTTTGCAGTTTCGGAGTTTTGGAGTTTTGGAGTTTCGGAGTTTTGGAGTTTCAGAGTTTTCGAGGTTCAGGGTTGTGGAGTTTCGGAATTTTTGAGTTTTGGAGTTTCGGAGTTTTGGAGTTTTGGTGTTTTGGAGTTTCGAATTTTCAGAGTTTCGGATTTTTGGAGTTTTGGAGTTCCGGAGATTTGGAGTTTCAGAGTTTTGGAGGTTCAGGGTTGTGGAGTTTCGGAATTTTTGAGTTTTTGAGTTTCGGAGTTTTGGAGTTTTGGTGTTTTGGAGTTTCGAATTTTCAGAGTTTCGGATTTTTGGAGTTTTGGAGTTCCGGAGATTTGGAGTTTCAGAGTTTTGGAGGTTCAGGGTTGTGGAGTTTCGGAATTTTTGAGTTTTGGAGTTTCGGAGTTTTGGAGTTTCGGAGTTTCGGAGTTTCGGAGTTTCAGAGTTTTCGAGGTTCAGGGTTGTGGAGTTTCGGAATTTTTGAGTTTTGGAGTTTCGGAGTTTCGGAATTTTTGAGTTTTGGAGTTTCGGAGTTTCGGAGTTTTGGAGCATTGCAGTTTTGGAGTTCTGGAGTTTTGGAGTTTGGAATTTTCAGAGTTTCGGATTTTTTGAGTTTTGGAGTTTCGGAGATTTGGAGTTTTGGCCTTTTGGAGATTCGGGGTCTTGGAGTTTCGGAATTTTGTAGTTTTGCAGTTTTGGAGTGTCGGAGGTTTGGAGTGTTGGAGTTTTGGAGTTTTGGAGTTCTGGAGTTTTGGAGTTTCGGAGTTTCGGAGTTTCAGAGTTTTGGAGTTTCAGAGTTTTGGAGGTTCAGGGTTGTGGAATTTCGGAATTTTTGAGTTTTGGAGTTTCGGAGTTTTGGAGTATTGCAGTTTTGGAATTTTGGAGTTTTGGAGTTTCGAATTTTCAGTTTCGGATTTTTGGAGTTTTGGAGTTTCGGAGATTTGGAGTTTTGGCGTTTTGGAGATTCGGAATCTTGGAGTTTCGGAATTTTGTAGTTTTGTAGTTTTGGAGTGTCAGAGTTTTGGAGTGTTGGAGTTTTGGAGCTTTGGAGTTTTTGAGTTTTTGAGTTTTTGAGTTTTGGATTTTTGCACTTTTGGAGTTTTGGAGTTTCGGAGTTTCGGAGTTTTGGAGTTTCAGAGTTTTGGAGGTTCAGGGTTGTGGAGTTTCGGAATTTTTGAGTATTGGAGTTTCGGAGTTTCGGAGTTTTGGAGAATTGCAGTTTTGGAGTTTTGGAGTTTCGAATTTTCAGAGTTTCGGATTTTTGGAGTTTTGGAGTTTCGGAGTTTTGGAGTTTCAGAGTTTTCGAGGTTCAGGGTTGTGGAGTTTCGGAATTTTTGAGTTTTGGAGTTTCGGAGTTTCGGAGTTTCGGAATTTTGTAGTTTTGTAGTTTTCGAGTGTCGGAGTTTTGGAGTGTTGGAGTTTTGGAGCTTTGGAGTTTTGGAGTTTTTGAGTTTTGGAGTTTTGGATTTTTGCACTTTTGGAGTTTTGGAGTTTCAGAGTTTTGGAGGTTCAGGGTTGTGGAGTTTCCGAATTTTTGAGTTTTGGAGTTTCGGAGTTTCGGAGTTTTGGAGAATTGCAGTTTTGGAGTTTTGGGGTTTTGGAGTTTCGAATTTTCAGAGTTTCGGATTTTTGGAGTTTTGGAGTTTCGGAGTTTCGGAGTTTTGGAGTTTCAGAGTTTTCGAGGTTCAGGGTTGTGGAGTTTCGGAATTTTTGAGTTTTGGAGATTCGGAGTTTCGGAGTTTTGGAGTTTTGGAGTTTCGAATTTTCAGTTCCGGATTTTTGGAGTTTTGGAGTTTCGGAGATTGGAGTTTTGGCGTTTTGGAGATTCGGAATCTTGGAGTTTCGGAATTTTGTAGTTTTGTAGTTTTGGAGTGTCAGAGTTCTGGAGTGTTGGAGCTTTGGAGTTTTGGAGTTTATGAGTTTTTGAGTTTTGGATTTTTGCACTTTTGGAGTTTTGGAGTTTTGGAGTTTCGGAGTTTCGGAGTTTTGGAGTTTCAGAGTTTTGGAGGTTCAGGGTTGTGGAGTTTCGGAATTTTTGAGTATTGGAGTTCCGGAGTTTCGGAGTTTTGGAGAATTGCAGTTTTGGAATTTTTGTAGTTTCGAATTTTCAGAGTTTTGGATTTTTGGAGTTTTGGAGTTTCGGAGTTTCGGAGTTTTGGAGTTTCAGACTTTTCGAGGTTCAGGGTTGTGGAATTTCGGAATTTTTGAGTTTTGGAGTTTCGGAGTTCCGGAGTTTCGGAGTTTTGGAGTTTTGCAGTTTCGGAGTTTCGGTGTTTTGGAGTTTTGGAGTTTCAGAGTTTTCGAGGTTCAGGGTTGTGGAGTTTCGGAATTTTTGAGTTTTGGAGTTTCGGAGTTTTGGAGTTTTGGTGTTTTGGAGTTTCGAATTTTCGGAGTTTCGGATTTTTGGAGTTTTGGAGTTCCGGAGATTTGGAGTTTCAGAGTTTTGGAGGTTCAGGGTTGTGGAGTTTCGGAATTTTTGAGTTTTGGAGTTTCGGAGTTTTGTAGTTTTGGAGTTTCGGAGTTTCGGAGTTTCAGAGTTTTCTAGGTTCAGGGTTGTGGAGTTTCGGAATTTTTGAGTTTTGGAGTTTCGGAGTTTCGGAGTTTTGGAGTTTTGGAGTTTCAGAGTTTTGGAGGTTCAGGGTTGTGGAGTTTCGGAATTTTTGAGTTTTGGGGTTTCGGAGTTTTGGAGTATTGCAGTTTTGGAATTTTGGAGTTTTGGAGTTTCGAATTTTCAGAGTTTCGGATTTTTGGAGTTTTGGAGTTTCAGAGAATTGGAGTTTTGGCGTTTTCGAGATTCGGAATCTTGGAGTTTCGGAATTTTGTAGTTTTGTAGTTTTGGAGTGTCGGAGTTTTGGAGTCTTGGAGTTTTGGAGCTTTGGAGCTTTGGAGTTTTGGAGTTTGGGAGTTTTTGAGTTTTTGAGTTTTGGATTTTTGCACTTTTTGAAATTTGGAGTATTGGAGTTTTGGAGTTTTGGAGTTTCCGAGTTTCGGAGTTTTGGAGTTTCAGAGTTTTGGAGGTTCAGGGTTGTGGAGTTTCGGAATTTTTGAGTTTTGGAGTTTCGGAGTTTCGGAGTTTTGGAGCATTGCAGTTTTGGAGTTCTGGAGTTTTGGAGTTTACAATTTTCAGTTTCGGATTTTTGGAGTTTTGGAGTTTCGGAGATTTGGAGTTTTGCCCTTTTGGAGATTCGGGGTCTTGGAGTTTCGGAATTTTGTAGTTTTGCAGTTTTGGAGTGTCGGAGGTTTGGAGTGTTGGAGTTTTGGAGTTTTGGAGTTTTGGAGTTTCGGAGTTTCGGAGTTTTGGAGTTTCAGAGTTTTGGAGGTTCAGGGTTGTGGAATTTCGGAATTTTTGAGTTTTGGAGTTTCGGAGTTTCGGAGTTTTGGAGTTTCAGAGTTTTGGAGGTTCAGGGTTGTGGAGTTTCGGAATTTTTGAGTTTTGGAGTTTCGGAGTTTTGGAGCATTGCAGTTTTGGAGTTCTGGAGTTTTGGAGTTTGGAATTTTCAGAGTTTCGGATTTTTGGAGTTTTGGAGTTTCGGAGATTTGGAGTTTTGGCCTTTTGGAGATTCGGGGTCTTGGAGTTTCGGAATTTTGTAGTTTTGCAGCTTTGGAGTGTCGGAGGTTTGGAGTGTTGGAGTTTTGGAGTTCTGGAGTTTTGGAGTTTCGGAGTTTCGGAGTTTTGGAGTTTCAGAGTTTTGGAGGTTCAGGGTTGTGGAGTTTCAGAATTTTTGAGTATTGGAGTTCCGGAGTTTCGGAGTTTTGGAGAATTGCAGTTTTGGAATTTTTGTAGTTTCGAATTTTCAGAGTTTCGGATTTTTGGAGTTCCGGAGTTTTGGAGTTTCAGAGTTTTCGAGGTTCAGGGTTGTGGAGTTTCGGAATTTTTGAGTTTTGGAGTTTCGGAGTTTTGGAGTTTTGGTGTTTTGGAGTTTCGAATTTTCAGAGTTTCGGATTTTTGGAGTTTTGGAGTTCCGGAGATTTGGAGTTTCAGAGTTTTGGAGGTTCAGGGTTGTGGAGTTTCGGAATTTTTGAGTTTTGGAGTTTCGGAGTTTTGGAGGTTTGGAGTTTCGGAGTTTCGGAGTTTTGGAGTTTCAGAGATTTCGTGGTTCAGGGTTGTGGAGTTTCGGAATTTTTGAGTTTTGGAGTTTTGGAGTTTTGGAGTTTCGAATTTTCAGAGTTTGGGATTTTTGGAGTTTTGGAGTTTCGGAGATTTGGAGTTTTGGCATTTTGGAGATTCGGAATCTTGAAGTTTCGGAATTTTGTAGTTTTGTAGTTTTGGAGTGTCGGAGTTTTGGAGTGTTGGAGTTTTGGAGCTTTGGAGTTTTGGAGTTTTGGAGTTTTGGTGTTTTGGAGTTTCGAATTTTCAGAGTTTCGGATTTTTGGAGTTTTGGAGTTCCGGAGATTTGGAGTTTCAGAGTTTTGGAGGTTCAGGGTTGTGGAGTTTCGGAATTTTTGAGTTTTGGAGTTTCGGAGTTTTGGAGGTTTGGAGTTTCGGAGTTTCGGAGTTTTGGAGTTTCAGAGATTTCGTGGTTCAGGGTTGTGGAGTTTCGGAATTTTTGAGTTTTGGAGTTTTGGAGTTTTGGAGTTTCGAATTTTCAGAGTTTGGGATTTTTGGAGTTTTGGAGTTTCGGAGATTTGGAGTTTTGGCATTTTGGAGATTCGGAATCTTGAAGTTTCGGAATTTTGTAGTTTTGTAGTTTTGGAGTGTCGGAGTTTTGGAGTGTTGGAGTTTTGGAGCTTTGGAGTTTTGGAGTTTTGGAGTTTTGGAGTTTTGGAGTTTTGGATTTTTGCACTTTTGGAGTTTTGGAGTTTTGGAGTTTCAGAGTTTTGGAGTTTCGGAGTTTTGGAGTTTCAGAGTTTTGGAGGTTCAGGGTTGTGGAGTTTCGGAATTTTTGAGTATTGGAGTTCCGGAGTTTCGGAGTTTTGGAGAATTGCAGTTTTGGAATTTTTGTAGTTTCGAATTTTCAGAGTTTCGGATTTTTGGAGGTTTGGAGTTTCGGAGTTTCGGAGTTTTGGAGTTTCAGACTTTTCGAGGTTCAGGGTTGTGGAATTTCGGAATTTTTGAGTTTTGGAGTTTCGGAGTTTTGCAGTTTCGGAGTTTTGGAGTTTTGGAGTTTCGGAGTTTTGGAGTTTCAGAGTTTTCGAGGTTCAGGGTTGTGGAGTTTCGGAATTTTTGAGTTTTGGAGTTTCGGAGTTTTGGAGTTTTGGTGTTTTGGAGTTTCGAATTTTCAGAGTTTCGGATTTTTGGAGTTTTGGAGTTCCGGAGATTTGGAGTTTCAGAGTTTTGGAGGTTCAGGGTTGTGGAGTTCGGAATTTTTGAGTTTTGGAGTTTCGGAGTTTTGGAGTTTCGGAGTTTCGGAGTTTCAGAGTTTTCGAGGTTCAGGGTTGTGGAGTTTCGGAATTTTTGAGTTTTGGAGTTTCGGAGTTTCGGAATTTTTGAGTTTTGGAGTTTCGGAGTTTCGGAGTTTTGGAGCATTGCAGTTTTGGAGTTCTGGAGTTTTGGAGTTTGGAATTTTCAGAGTTTCGGATTTTTTGAGTTTTGGAGTTTCGGAGATTTGGAGTTTTGGCCTTTTGGAGATTCGGGGTCTTGGAGTTTCGGAATTTTGTAGTTTTGCAGTTTTGGAGTGTCGGAGGTTTGGAGTGTTGGAGTTTTGGAGTTTTGGAGTATTGCAGTTTTGGAATTTTGGAGTTTTGGAGTTTCGAATTTTCAGTTTCGGATTTTTGGAGTTTTGGAGTTTCGGAGATTTGGAGTTTTGGCGTTTTGGAAATTCGGAATCTTGGAGTTTCGGAATTTTGTAGTTTTGTAGTTTTGGAGTGTCAGAGTTTTGGAGTGTTGGAGTTTTGGAGCTTTGGAGTTTTTGAGTTTTTGAGTTTTTGAGTTTTGGATTTTTGCACTTTTGGAGTTTTGGAGTTTCGGAGTTTCGGAGTTTTGGAGTTTCAGAGTTTTGGAGGTTCAGGGTTGTGGAGTTTCGGAATTATTGAGTATTGGAGTTTCGGAGTTTCGGAGTTTTGGAGAATTGCAGTTTTGGAGTTTTGGAGTTTCGAATTTTCAGAGTTTCGGATTTTTGGAGTTTTGGAGTTTCGGAGTTTTGGAGTTTTGGAGTTTCAGAGTTTTCGAGGTTCAGGGATGTGGAGTTTCGGAATTTTTGAGTTTTGGAGTTTCGGAGTTTCGGAGTTTTGGAGTTCTGGAGTTTCGGAGATTTGGAGTTTTGGCGTTTTGGAGATTCGGAATCTTGGAGTTTCGGAATTTTGTAGTTTTGTAGTTTTCGAGTGTCGGAGTTTTGGAGTGTTGGAGTTTTGGAGCTTTGGAGTTTTGGAGTTTTTGAGTTTTGGAGTTTTGGATTTTTGCACTTTTGGAGTTTTGGAGTTTCAGAGTTTTGGAGGTTCAGGGTTGTGGAGTTTCCGAATTTTTGAGTTTTGGAGTTTCGGAGTTTCGGAGTTTCGGAGAATTGCAGTTTTGGAGTTTTGGGGTTTTGGAGTTTCGAATTTTCAGAGTTTCGGATTTTTGGAGTTTTGGAGTTTCGGAGTTTCGGAGTTTTGGAGTTTCAGAGTTTTCGAGGTTCAGGGTTGTGGAGTTTCGGAATTTTTGAGTTTTGGAGATTCGGAGTTTCGGAGTTTTGGAGTTTTGGAGTTTCGAATTTTCAGTTCCGGATTTTTGGAGTTTTGGAGTTTCGGAGATTTGGAGTTTTGGCGTTTTGGAGATTCGGAATCTTGGAGTTTCGGAATTTTGTAGTTTTGTAGTTTTGGAGTGTCAGAGTTCTGGAGTGTTGGAGCTTTGGAGTTTTGGAGTTTATGAGTTCTTGAGTTTTGGATTTTTGCACTTTTGGAGTTTTGGAGTTTTGGAGTTTCGGAGTTTCGGAGTTTTGGAGTTTCAGAGTTTTGGAGGTTCAGGGTTGTGGAGTTTCGGAATTTTTGAGTATTGGAGTTCCGGAGTTTCGGAGTTTTGGAGAATTGCAGTTTTGGAATTTTTGTAGTTTCGAATTTTCAGAGTTTTGGATTTTTGGAGTTTTGGAGTTTCGGAGTTTCGGAGTTTTGGAGTTTCAGACTTTTCGAGGTTCAGGGTTGTGGAATTTCGGAATTTTTGAGTTTTGGAGTTTCGGAGTTCCGGAGTTTCGGAGTTTTGGAGTTTTGCAGTTTCGGAGTTTCGGAGTTTTGGAGTTTTGGAGTTTCAGAGTTTTCGAGGTTCAGGGTTGTGGAGTTTCGGAATTTTTGAGTTTTGGAGTTTCGGAGTTTTGGAGTTTTGGTGTTTTGGAGTTTCGAATTTTCGGAGTTTCGGATTTTTGGAGTTTTGGAGTTCCGGAGATTTGGAGTTTCAGAGTTTTGGAGGTTCAGGGTTGTGGAGTTTCGGAATTTTTGAGTTTTGGAGTTTCGGAGTTTCGGAGTTTTGGAGTTTTGGAGTTTCAGAGTTTTGGAGGTTCAGGGTTGTGGAGTTTCGGAATTTTTGAGTTTTGGAGTTTCGGAGTTTTGGAGCTTTGGAGCTTTGGAGTTTTGGAGTTTTTGAGTTTTTGAGTTTTGGATTTTTGCACTTTTTGAAATTTGGAGTATTGGAGTTTTGGAGTTTTGGAGTTTCGGAGTTTCGGAGTTTTGGAGTTTCAGAGTTTTGGAGGTTCAGGGTTGTGGAGTTTCGGAATTTTTGAGTTTTGGAGTTTCGGAGTTTCGGAGTTTTGGAGCATTGCAGTTTTGGAGTTCTGGAGTTTTGGAGTTTGGAATTTTCAGAGTTTCGGATTTTTGGAGTTTTGGAGTTTCGGAGATTTGGAGTTTTGCCCTTTTGGAGATTCGGGGTCTTGGAGTTTCGGAATTTTGTAGTTTTGCAGTTTTGGAGTGTCGGAGGTTTGGAGTGTTGGAGTTTTGGAGTTTTGGAGTTTCGGAGTTTCGGAGTTTTGGAGTTTCAGAGTTTTGGAGGTTCAGGGTTGTGGAATTTCGGAATTTTTGAGTTTTGGAGTTTCGGAGTTTCGGAGTTTTGGAGTTTCAGAGTTTTGGAGGTTCAGGGTTGTGGAGTTTCGGAATTTTTGAGTTTTGGAGTTTCGGAGTTTTGGAGCATTGCAGTTTTGGAGTTCTGGAGTTTTGGAGTTTGGAATTTTCAGAGTTTCGGATTTTTGGAGTTTTGGAGTTTCGGAGATTTGGAGTTTTGGCCTTTTGGAGATTCGGGGTCTTGGAGTTTCGCAATTTTGTAGTTTTGCAGTTTTGGAGTGTCGGAGGTTTGGAGTGTTGGAGCTTTGGAGTTCTGGAGTTTTGGAGTTTCGGAGTTTCGGAGTTTTGGAGTTTCAGAGTTTTGGAGGTTCAGGGTTGTGGAGTTTCAGAATTTTTGAGTATTGGAGTTCCGGAGTTTCGGAGTTTTGGAGAATTGCAGTTTTGGAATTTTTGTAGTTTCGAATTTTCAGAGTTTCGGATTTTTGGAGTTCCGGAGTTTTGGAGTTTCAGAGTTTTCGAGGTTCAGGGTTGTGGAGTTTCGGAATTTTTGAGTTTTGGAGTTTCGGAGTTTTGGAGTTTTGGTGTTTTGGAGTTTCGAATTTTAAGAGTTTCGGATTTTTGGAGTTTTGGAGTTCCGGAGATTTGGAGTTTCAGAGTTTTGGAGGTTCAGGGTTGTGGAGTTTCGGAATTTTTGAGTTTTGGAGTTTCGGAGTTTTGGAGTTTTGGAGTTTCGGAGTTTCGGAGTTTTGGAGTTTCAGAGATTTCGAGGTTCAGGGTTGTGGAGTTTCGGAATTTTTGAGTTTTGGAGTTTTGGAGTTTTGGAGTTTCGAATTTTCAGAGTTTGGGATTTTTGGAGTTTTGGAGTTTCGGAGATTTGGAGTTTTGGCATTTTGGAGATTCGGAATCTTGGAGTTTCGGAATTTTGTAGTTTTGTAGTTTTGGAGTGTCGGAGTTTTGGAGTGTTGGAGTTTTGGAGCTTTGGAGTTTTGGAGTTTTGGAGTTTTTGAGTTTTGGAGTTTTGGAGTTTTGGATTTTTGCACTTTTGGAGTTTTGGAGTTTTGGAGTTTTGGAGTTTCAGAGTTTTGGAGTTTCGGAGTTTTGGAGTTTCAGAGTTTTGGAGGTTCAGGGTTGTGGAGTTTCGGAATTTTTGAGTTTTGGAGTTTCGGAGTTTCGGAGTTTTGGAGTATTGCAGTTTTGGAATTTTGGAGTTTTGGAGTTTCGAATTTTCAGAGTTTCGGATTTTTGGAGTTTTGGAGTTTCGGAGATTTGGAGTTTTGGCGTTTTCGAGATTCGGAAGATTGGAGTTTCGGAATTTTGTAGTTTTGTAGTTTTGGAGTGTCAGGGTTTTGGAGTGTTGGAGTTTTGGAGCTTTGGAATTTTGGAGTTTTTGAGTTTTTGAGTTTTGGATTTTGACACTTTTGGAGTTTTGGAGTTTTGGAGTTTCGGAGTTTAGGAGTTTCGGAGTTTCGGAGTTTCGGAGTTTTGGTTTTTCAGAGTTTTGGAGGTTCAGGGTTGTGGAGTTTCGGAATTTTTGAGTTTTGGAGTTTCGGAGTTTTGGAGTTTTGGAGTTTTGGAGTTTCGGAGTTTTGGAGTTTCAGAGTTTTGGAGGTTCAGGGTTGTGGAGTTTCGGAATTTTTGAGTATTGGAGTTCCGGAGTTTCGGAGTTTTGGAGAATTGCAGTTTTGGAATTTTTGTAGTTTCGAATTTTCAGAGTTTCGGATTTTTGGAGGTTTGGAGTTTCGGAGTTTCGGAGTTTTGGAGTTTCAGACTTTTCGAGGTTCAGGGTTGTGGAATTTCGGAATTTTTGAGTTTTGGAGTTTCGGAGTTTTGGAGTTTTGCAGTTTCGGAGTTTTGGAGTTTTGGAGTTTCGGAGTTTTGGAGTTTCAGAGTTTTCGAGGTTCAGGGTTGTGGAGTTTCGGAATTTTTGAGTTTTGGAGTTTCGGAGTTTTGGAGTTCCGGAGATTTGGAGTTTCAGAGTTTTGGAGGTTCAGGGTTGTGGAGTTCGGAATTTTTGAGTTTTGGAGTTTCGGAGTTTCGGAATTTTTGAGTTTTGGAGTTTCGGAGTTTCGGAGTTTTGGAGCATTGCAGTTTTGGAGTTCTGGAGTTTTGGAGTTTGGAATTTTCAGAGTTTCGGATTTTTTGAGTTTTGGAGTTTCGGAGATTTGGAGTTTTGGCCTTTTGGAGATTCGGGGTCTTGGAGTTTCGGAATTTTGTAGTTTTGCAGTTTTGGAGTGTCGGAGGTTTGGAGTGTTGGAGTTTTGGAGTTTTGGAGTTCTGGAGTTTTGGAGTTTCGGAGTTTCGGAGTTTCAGAGTTTTGGAGTTTCAGAGTTTTGGAGGTTCAGGGTTGTGGAATTTCGGAATTTTTGAGTTTTGGAGTTTCGGAGTTTTGGAGTATTGCAGTTTTGGAATTTTGGAGTTTTGGAGTTTCGAATTTTCAGTTTCGGATTTTTGGAGTTTTGGAGTTTCGGAGATTTGGAGTTTTGGCGTTTTGGAGATTCGGAATCTTGGAGTTTCGGAATTTTGTAGTTTTGTAGTTTTGGAGTGTCAGAGTTTTGGAGTGTTGGAGTTTTGGAGCTTTGGTGTTTTTGAGTTTTTGAGTTTTGGATTTTTGCACTTTTGGAATTTTGGAGTTTCGGAGTTTCGGAGTTTTGGAGTTTCAGAGTTTTGGAGGTTCAGGGTTGTGGAGTTTCGGAGTTTTTGAGTATTGGAGTTTCGGAGTTTCGGAGTTTTGGAGAATTGCAGTTTTGGAGTTTTGGAGTTTCGAATTTTCAGAGTTTCGGATTTTTGGAGTTTTGGAGTTTCGGAGTTTTGGAGTTTCAGAGTTTTCGAGGTTCAGGGTTGTGGAGTTTCGGAATTTTTTAGTTTTGGAGTTTCGGAGTTTCGGAGTTTTGGAGTTTTGGAGTTTCGGAGATTTGGAGTTTTGGCGTTTTGGAGATTCGGAATCTTGGAGTTTCGGAATTTTGTAGTTTTGTAGTTTTCGAGTGTCGGAGTTTTGGAGTGTTGGAGTTTTGGAGCTTTGAGTTTTGGAGTTTTTGAGTTTTGGAGTTTTGGATTTTTGCACTTTTGGAGTTTTGGAGTTTCAGAGTTTTGGAGGTTCAGGGTTGTGGAGTTTCCGAATTTTTGAGTTTTGGAGTTTCGGAGTTTCGGAGTTTTGGAGAATTGCAGTTTCGGATTTTTGGAGTTTTGGAGTTTCGGAGTTTCGGAGTTTTGGAGTTTCAGAGTTTTCGAGGTTCAGGGTTGTGGAGTTTCTTAATTTTTGAGTTTTGGAGATTCGGAGTTTCGGAGTTTTGGAGTTTTGGAGTTTCGAATTTTCAGTTCCGGATTTTTGGAGTTTTGGAGTTTCGGAGATTTTGGAGTTTTGGCGTTTTGGAGATTCGGAATCTTGGAGTTTCGGAATTTTGTAGTTTTGTAGTTTTGGAGTGTCAGAGTTCTGGAGTGTTGGAGCTTTGGAGTTTTGGAGTTTATGAGTTTTTGAGTTTTGGATTTTTGCACTTTTGGAGTTTTGGAGTTTTGGAGTTTCGGAGTTTCGGAGTTTTGGAGTTTCAGAGTTTTGGAGGTTCAGGGTTGTGGAGTTTCGGAATTTTTGAGTATTGGAGTTCCGGAGTTTCGGAGTTTTGGAGAATTGCAGTTTTGGAATTTTTCTAGTTTCGAATTTTCAGAGTTTTGGATTTTTGGAGTTTTTGAGTTTCGGAGTTTCGGAGTTTCAGACTTTTCGAGGTTCAGGGTTGTGGAATTTCGGAATTTTTGAGTTTTGGAGTTTCGGAGTTCCGGAGTTTCGGAGTTTTGGAGTTTTGCAGTTTCGGAGTTTCGGAGTTTTGGAGTTTTGGAGTTTCAGAGTTTTCGAGGTTCAGGGTTGTGGAGTTTCGGAATTTTTGAGTTTTTGAGTTTCGGAGTTTTGGAGTTTTGGTGTTTTGGAGTTTCGAATTTTCAGAGTTTGGGATTTTTGGAGTTTTGGAGTTCCGGAGATTTGGAGTTTCAGAGTTTTGGAGGTTCAGGGTTGTGGAGTTCGGAATTTTTGAGTTTTGGAGTTTCGGAGTTTTGGAGTTTCGGAGTTTTGGAGTTTCGGAGTTTCGGAGTTTCAGAGTTTTCGAGGTTCAGGGTTGTGGAGTTTCGGAATTTTTGAGTTTTGGAGTTTCGGAGTTTCGGAATTTTTGAGTTTTGGAGTTTCGGAGTTTCGGAGTTTTGGAGCATTGCAGTTTTGGAGTTCTGGAGTTTTGGAGTTTGGAATTTTCAGAGTTTCGGATTTTTTGAGTTTTGGAGTTTCGGAGATTTGGAGTTTTGGCCTTTTGGAGATTCGGGGTCTTGGAGTTTCGGAATTTTGTAGTTTTGCAGTTTTGGAGTGTCGGAGGTTTGGAGTGTTGGAGTTTTGGAGTTTTGGAGTTCTGGAGTTTTGGAGTTTCGGAGTTTCGGAGTTTCGGAGTTGCAGAGTTTTGGAGTTTCAGAGTTTTGGAGGTTCAGGGTTGTGGAATTTCGTAATTTTTGAGTTTTGGAGTTTCGGAGTTTTGGAGTATTGCAGTTTTGGAATTTTGGAGTTTTGGAGTTTCGAATTTTCAGTTTCGGATTTTTGGAGTTTTGGAGTTTCGGAGATTTGGAGTTTTGGCGTTTTGGAGATTCGGAATCTTGGAGTTTCGGAATTTTGTAGTTTTGTAGTTTTGGAGTGTCAGAGTTTTGGAGTGTTGGAGTTTTGGAGCTTTGGAGTTTTTGAGTTTTTGAGTTTTTGAGTTTTGGATTTTTGCACTTTTGGAGTTTTGGAGTTTCGGAGTTTCGGAGTTTTGGAGTTTCAGAGTTTTGGAGGTTCAGGGTTGTGGAGTTTCGGAATTTTTGAGTATTGGAGTTTCGGAGTTTCGGAGTTTTGGAGAATTGCAGTTTTGGAGTTTTGGAGTTTCGAATTTTCAGAGTTTCGGATTTTTGGAGTTTTGGAGTTTCGGAGTTTTGGAGTTTCAGAGTTTTCGAGGTTCAGGGTTGTGGAGTTTCGGAATTTTTGAGTTTTGGAGTTTCGGAGTTTCGTAGTTTTGGAGTTTTGGAGTTTCGGAGATTTGGAGTTTTGGCGTTTTGGAGATTCGGAATCTTGGAGTTTCGGAATTTTGTAGTTTTGTAGTTTTCGAATGTCGGAGTTTTGGAGTGTTGGAGTTTTGGAGCTTTGGAGTTTTGGAGTTTTTGAGTTTTGGATTTTTGCACTTTTGGAGTTTTGGAGTTTCAGAGTTTTGGAGGTTGAGGGTTGTGGAGTTTCCGAATTTTTGAGTTTTGGAGTTTCGGAGTTTCGGAGTTTTGGAGAATTGCAGTTTTGGAGTTTTGGGGTTTTGGAGTTTCGAATTTTCAGAGTTTCGGAATTTTTGAGTTTTGGAGTTTCGGAGTTTCGGAGTTTTGGAGTTTTGGAGTTTCGAATTTTCAGTTCCGGATTTTTGGAGTTTTGGAGTTTCGGAGATTTGGAGTTTTGGCATTTTGGAGATTCGGAATCTTGGAGTTTTGGAATTTTGTAGTTTTGTAGTTTTGGAGTGTCAGAGTTCTGGAGTGTTGGAGCTTTGGAGTTTTGGAGTTTATGAGTTTTTGAGTTTTGGATTTTTGCACTTTTGGAGTTTTGGAGTTTTGGAGTTTCGGAGTTTCGGAGTTTTGGAGTTTCAGAGTTTTGGAGGTTCAGGGTTGTGGAGTTTCGGAATTTTTGAGTATTGGAGTTCCGGAGTTTCGGAGTTTTGGAGAATTGCAGTTTTGGAATTTTTGTAGTTTCGAATTTTCAGAGTTTCGGATTTTTGGAGGTTTGGAGTTTCGGAGTTTCGGAGTTTTGGAGTTTCAGACTTTTCGAGGTTCAGGGTTGTGGAATTTCGGAATTTTTGAGTTTTGGAGTTTCGGAGTTTTGGAGTTTTGCAGTTTCGGAGTTTTGGAGTTTTGGAGTTTCGGAGTTTTGGAGTTTCAGAGTTTTCGAGGTTCAGGGTTGTGGAGTTTCGGAATTTTTGAGTTTTGGAGTTTCGGAGTTTTGGAGTTCCGGAGATTTGGAGTTTCAGAGTTTTGGAGGTTCAGGGTTGTGGATTTCGGAATTTTTGAGTTTTGGAGTTTCGGAGTTTCGGAATTTTTGAGTTTTGGAGTTTCGGAGTTTCGGAGTTTTGGAGCATTGCAGTTTTGGAGTTCTGGAGTTTTGGAGTTTGGAATTTTCAGAGTTTCGGATTTTTTGAGTTTTGGAGTTTCGGAGATTTGGAGTTTTGGCCTTTTGGAGATTCGGGGTCTTGGAGTTTCGGAATTTTGTAGTTTTGCAGTTTTGGAGTGTCGGAGGTTTGGAGTGTTGGAGTTTTGGAGTTTTGGAGTTCTGGAGTTTTGGAGTTTCGGAGTTTCGGAGTTTCAGAGTTTTGGAGTTTCAGAGTTTTGGAGGTTCAGGGTTGTGGAATTTCGGAATTTTTGAGTTTTGGAGTTTCGGAGTTTTGGAGTATTGCAGTTTTGGAATTTTGGAGTTTTGGAGTTTCGAATTTTCAGTTTCGGATTTTTGGAGTTTTGGAGTTTCGGAGATTTGGAGTTTTGGCGTTTTGGAGATTCGGAATCTTGGAGTTTCGGAATTTTGTAGTTTTGTAGTTTTGGAGTGTCAGAGTTTTGGAGTGTTGGAGTTTTGGAGCTTTGGAGTTTTTGAGTTTTTGAGTTTTGGATTTTTGCACTTTTGGAATTTTGGAGTTTCGGAGTTTCGGAGTTTTGGAGTTTCAGAGTTTTGGAGGTTCAGGGTTGTGGAGTTTCGGAGTTTTTGAGTATTGGAGTTTCGGAGTTTCGGAGTTTTGGAGAATTGCAGTTTTGGAGTTTTGGAGTTTCGAATTTTCAGAGTTTCGGATTTTTGGAGTTTTGGAGTTTCGGAGTTTTGGAGTTTCAGAGTTTTCGAGGTTCAGGGTTGTGGAGTTTCGGAATTTTTTAGTTTTGGAGTTTCGGAGTTTCGGAGTTTTGGAGTTTTGGAGTTTCGGAGATTTGGAGTTTTGGCGTTTTGGAGATTCGGAATCTTGGAGTTTCGGAATTTTGTAGTTTTGTAGTTTTCGAGTGTCGGAGTTTTGGAGTGTTGGAGTTTTGGAGCTTTGAGTTTTGGAGTTTTTGAGTTTTGGAGTTTTGGATTTTTGCACTTTTGGAGTTTTGGAGTTTCAGAGTTTTGGAGGTTCAGGGTTGTGGAGTTTCCGAATTTTTGAGTTTTGGAGTTTCGGAGTTTCGGAGTTTTGGAGAATTGCAGTTTCGGATTTTTGGAGTTTTGGAGTTTCGGAGTTTCGGAGTTTTGGAGTTTCAGAGTTTTCGAGGTTCAGGGTTGTGGAGTTTCGGAATTTTTGAGTTTTGGAGATTCGGAGTTTCGGAGTTTTGGAGTTTTGGAGTTTCGAATTTTCAGTTCCGGATTTTTGGAGTTTTGGAGTTTCGGAGATTTTGGAGTTTTGGCGTTTTGGAGATTCGGAATCTTGGAGTTTCGGAATTTTGTAGTTTTGTAGTTTTGGAGTGTCAGAGTTCTGGAGTGTTGGAGCTTTGGAGTTTTGGAGTTTATGAGTTTTTGAGTTTTGGATTTTTGCACTTTTGGAGTTTTGGAGTTTTGGAGTTTCGGAGTTTCGGAGTTTTGGAGTTTCAGAGTTTTGGAGGTTCAGGGTTGTGGAGTTTCGGAATTTTTGAGTATTGGAGTTCCGGAGTTTCGGAGTTTTGGAGAATTGCAGTTTTGGAATTTTTCTAGTTTCGAATTTTCAGAGTTTTGGATTTTTGGAGTTTTTGAGTTTCGGAGTTTCGGAGTTTCAGACTTTTCGAGGTTCAGGGTTGTGGAATTTCGGAATTTTTGAGTTTTGGAGTTTCGGAGTTCCGGAGTTTCGGAGTTTTGGAGTTTTGCAGTTTCGGAGTTTCGGAGTTTCGGAGTTTTGGAGTTTTGGAGTTTCAGAGTTTTCGAGGTTCAGGGTTGTGGAGTTTCGGAATTTTTGAGTTTTTGAGTTTCGGAGTTTTGGAGTTTTGGTGTTTTGGAGTTTCGAATTTTCAGAGTTTGGGATTTTTGGAGTTTTGGAGTTCCGGAGATTTGGAGTTTCAGAGTTTTGGAGGTTCAGGGTTGTGGAGTTCGGAATTTTTGAGTTTTGGAGTTTCGGAGTTTTGGAGTTTCGGAGTTTTGGAGTTTCGGAGTTTCGGAGTTTCAGAGTTTTCGAGGTTCAGGGTTGTGGAGTTTCGGAATTTTTGAGTTTTGGAGTTTCGGAGTTTCGGAATTTTTGAGTTTTGGAGTTTCGGAGTTTCGGAGTTTTGGAGCATTGCAGTTTTGGAGTTCTGGAGTTTTGGAGTTTGGAATTTTCAGAGTTTCGGATTTTTTGAGTTTTGGAGTTTCGGAGATTTGGAGTTTTGGCCTTTTGGAGATTCGGGGTCTTGGAGTTTCGGAATTTTGTAGTTTTGCAGTTTTGGAGTGTCGGAGGTTTGGAGTGTTGGAGTTTTGGAGTTTTGGAGTTCTGGAGTTTTGGAGTTTCGGAGTTTCGGAGTTTCGGAGTTGCAGAGTTTTGGAGTTTCAGAGTTTTGGAGGTTCAGGGTTGTGGAATTTCGGAATTTTTGAGTTTTGGAGTTTCGGAGTTTTGGAGTATTGCAGTTTTGGAATTTTGGAGTTTTGGAGTTTCGAATTTTCAGTTTCGGATTTTTGGAGTTTTGGAGTTTCGGAGATTTGGAGTTTTGGCGTTTTGGAGATTCGGAATCTTGGAGTTTCGGAATTTTGTAGTTTTGTAGTTTTGGAGTGTCAGAGTTTTGGAGTGTTGGAGTTTTGGAGCTTTGGAGTTTTTGAGTTTTTGAGTTTTTGAGTTTTGGATTTTTGCACTTTTGGAGTTTTGGAGTTTCGGAGTTTCGGAGTTTTGGAGTTTCAGAGTTTTGGAGGTTCAGGGTTGTGGAGTTTCGGAATTTTTGAGTATTGGAGTTTCGGAGTTTCGGAGTTTTGGAGAATTGCAGTTTTGGAGTTTTGGAGTTTCGAATTTTCAGAGTTTCGGATTTTTGGAGTTTTGGAGTTTCGGAGTTTTGGAGTTTCAGAGTTTTCGAGGTTCAGGGTTGTGGAGTTTCGGAATTTTTGAGTTTTGGAGTTTCGGAGTTTCGTAGTTTTGGAGTTTTGGAGTTTCGGAGATTTGGAGTTTTGGCGTTTTGGAGATTCGGAATCTTGGAGTTTCGGAATTTTGTAGTTTTGTAGTTTTCGAATGTCGGAGTTTTGGAGTGTTGGAGTTTTGGAGCTTTGGAGTTTTGGAGTTTTTGAGTTTTGGATTTTTGCACTTTTGGAGTTTTGGAGTTTCAGAGTTTTGGAGGTTGAGGGTTGTGGAGTTTCCGAATTTTTGAGTTTTGGAGTTTCGGAGTTTCGGAGTTTTGGAGAATTGCAGTTTTGGAGTTTTGGGGTTTTGGAGTTTCGAATTTTCAGAGTTTCGGAATTTTTGAGTTTTGGAGTTTCGGAGTTTCGGAGTTTTGGAGTTTTGGAGTTTCGAATTTTCAGTTCCGGATTTTTGGAGTTTTGGAGTTTCGGAGATTTGGAGTTTTGGCATTTTGGAGATTCGGAATCTTGGAGTTTTGGAATTTTGTAGTTTTGTAGTTTTGGAGTGTCAGAGTTCTGGAGTGTTGGAGCTTTGGAGTTTTGGAGTTTATGAGTTTTTGAGTTTTGGATTTTTGCACTTTTGGAGTTTTGGAGTTTTGGAGTTTCGGAGTTTCGGAGTTTTGGAGTTTCAGAGTTTTGGAGGTTCAGGGTTGTGGAGTTTCGGAATTTTTGAGTATTGGAGTTCCGGAGTTTCGGAGTTTTGGAGAATTGCAGTTTTGGAATTTTTGTAGTTTCGAATTTTCAGAGTTTTGGATTTTTGGAGTTTTGGAGTTTCGGAGTTTCGGAGTTTTGGAGTTTCAGACTTTTTAGGTTCAGGGTTGTGGAATTTCGGAATTTTTGAGTTTTGGAGTTTCGGAGTTCCGGAGTTTCGGAGTTTTGGAGTTTTGCAGTTTCGGAGTTTCGGAGTTTCGGAGTTTTGGAGTTTTGGAGTTTCAGAGTTTTCGAGGTTCAGGGTTGTGGAGTTTCGGAATTTTTGAGTTTTGGAGTTTCGGAGTTTTGGAGTTTTGGTGTTTTGGAGTTTCGAATTTTCAGAGTTTCGGATTTTTGGAGTTTTGGAGTTCCGGAGATTTGGAGTTTCAGAGTTTTGGAGGTTCAGGGTTGTGGAGTTTCGGAATTTTTGAGTTTTGGAGTTTCGGAGTTTTGGAGTTTTGGAGTTTCGGAGTTTCGGAGTTTCAGAGTTTTCGAGGTTCAGGGTTGTGGAGTTTCGGAATTTTTGAGTTTTGGAGTTTCGGAGTTTCGGAGTTTTGGAGTTTTGGAGTTTCTGAGTTTTGGAGGTTCAGGGTTGTGGAGTTTCGGAATTTTTGAGTTTTGGAGTTTCGGAGTTTTGGAGTATTGTAGTTTTGGAATTTTGGAGTTTTGGAGTTTCGAATTTTCAGAGTTTCGGATTTTTGGAGTTTTGGAGTTTCAGAGAATTGGAGTTTTGGCGTTTTCGAGATTCGGAATCTTGGAGTTTCGGAGTTTTGGAGTTTCAGAGTTTTGGAGGTTCAGGGTTGTGGAATTTCGGAATTTTTGAGTTTTGGAGTTTCGGAGTTTCGGAGTTTTGGAGTTTCAGAGTTTTGGAGGTTCAGGGTTGTGGAGTTTCGGAATTTTTGAGTTTTGGAGTTTTGGAGGTTCAGGGTTGTGGAATTTCGGAATTTTTGAGTTTTGGAGTTTCGGAGTTTCGGAGTTTTGGAGTTTCAGAGTTTTGGAGGTTCAGGGTTGTGGAGTTTCGGAATTTTTGAGTTTTGGAGTTTCGGAGTTTCGGAGTTTTGGAGCATTGCAGTTTTGGAGTTCTGGAGTTTTGGAGTTTGGAATTTTCAGAGTTTCGGATTTTTGGAGTTTTGGAGTTTCGGAGATTTGGAGTTTTGGCCTTTTGGAGATTCGGGGTCTTGGAGTTTCGGAATTTTGTAGTTTTACAGTTTTGGAGTGTCGGTTGTTTGGAGTGTTGGAGTTTTGGAGTTTTGGAGTTTCGGAGTTTTGGAGTTTCAGAGTTTTGGAGGTTCAGGGTTGTGGAATTCCGGAATTTTTGAGTTTTGGAGTTTCGGAGTTTTGGAGTTTTGGAGTTTCGGAGTTTCGGAGTTTTGGAGTTTCAGAGTTTTCGAGGTTCAGGGTTGTGGAGTTTCGGAATTTTTGAGTTTTGGAGTTTTGGAGTTTTGGAGTTTCGAATTTTCAGAGTTTGGGATTTTTGGAGTTTTGGAGTTTCGGAGATTTGGAGTTTTGGCATTTTGGAGATTCGGAATCTTGGAGTTTCGGAATTTTGTAGATTTGTAGTTTTGGAATGTCGGAGTTTTGGAGTGTTGGAGTTTTGGAGCTTTGGAGTTTTGGAGTTTTTGAGTTTTGGAGTTTTGGAGTTTTGGATTTTTGCACTTTTGGAGTTTTGGAGTTTTGGAGTATCAGAGTTTTGGAGTTTTGGAGTTTTGGAGTTTCAGAGTTTTGGAGGTTCAGGGTTGTGGAGTTTCGGAATTTTTGAGTTTTGGAGTTTCGGAGTTTCGGAGTTTTGAAGTTTTGCGGTTTTGGAGTTTTGGAGTTTCGAATTTTCAGTTTCGGATTTTTGGAGTTTTGGAGTTTTCGAGATTTGGAGTTTCGGCGTTTTGGAGATTCGGAGTCTTGGAGTGTCGGAATTTTGTAGTTTTGTAGTTTTGGAGTGTTGGAGTTTTGGAGTGTTGGAGTTTTGGAGCTTTGGAGTTTTGGAGTTTTTGAGTTTTTTAGTTTTGGATTTTTGCACTTTTGGAGTTTTGGAGTTTTGGAGTTTCGGAGTTTCGGAGTTTTGGAGTTTCAGAGTTTTGGAGGTTCAGGGTTGTGGAGTTTCGGAATTTTTGTAGTTTTGGAGTTTCGGAGTTTCGGAGTTTTGTAGAATTGCAGTTTTGGAGTTTTGGGGTTTTGGAGTTTCGAATTTTCAGAGTTTCGGATTTTTCGAGTTTAGGAGTTTCGGAGTTTCGGAGTTTTGGAGTTTCAGAGTTTTCGAGGTTCAGGGTTGTGGAGTTTCGGAATTTTTGAGTTTTGGAGTTTCGGAGTTTCGGAATTTTTGAGTTTTGGAGTTTCGGAGTTTCGGAGTTTTGGAGCATTGCAGTTTTGGAGTTCTGGAGTTTTGGAGTTTGGAATTTTCAGAGTTTCGGATTTTTTGAGTTTTGGAGTTTCGGAGATTTGGAGTTTTGGCCTTTTGGAGATTCGGGGTCTTGGAGTTTCGGAATTTTGTAGTTTTGCAGTTTTGGAGTGTCGGAGGTTTGGAGTGTTGGAGTTTTGGAGTTTTGGAGTTCTGGAGTTTTGGAGTTTCGGAGTTTCGGAGTTTCGGAGTTGCAGAGTTTTGGAGTTTCAGAGTTTTGGAGGTTCAGGGTTGTGGAATTTCGGAATTTTTGAGTTTTGGAGTTTCGGAGTTTTGGAGTATTGCAGTTTTGGAATTTTGGAGTTTTGGAGTTTCGAATTTTCAGTTTCGGATTTTTGGAGTTTTGGAGTTTCGGAGATTTGGAGTTTTGGCGTTTTGGAGATTCGGAATCTTGGAGTTTCGGAATTTTGTAGTTTTGTAGTTTTGGAGTGTCAGAGTTTTGGAGTGTTGGAGTTTTGGAGCTTTGGAGTTTTTGAGTTTTTGAGTTTTGGATTTTTGCACTTTTGGAATTTTGGAGTTTCGGAGTTTCGGAGTTTTGGAGTTTCAGAGTTTTGGAGGTTCAGGGTTGTGGAGTTTCGGAGTTTTTGAGTATTGGAGTTTCGGAGTTTCGGAGTTTTGGAGAATTGCAGTTTTGGAGTTTTGGAGTTTCGAATTTTCAGAGTTTCGGATTTTTGGAGTTTTGGAGTTTCGGAGTTTTGGAGTTTCAGAGTTTTCGAGGTTCAGGGTTGTGGAGTTTCGGAATTTTTTAGTTTTGGAGTTTCGGAGTTTCGGAGTTTTGGAGTTTTGGAGTTTCGGAGATTTGGAGTTTTGGCGTTTTGGAGATTCGGAATCTTGGAGTTTCGGAATTTTGTAGTTTTGTAGTTTTCGAGTGTCGGAGTTTTGGAGTGTTGGAGTTTTGGAGCTTTGAGTTTTGGAGTTTTTGAGTTTTGGAGTTTTGGATTTTTGCACTTTTGGAGTTTTGGAGTTTCAGAGTTTTGGAGGTTCAGGGTTGTGGAGTTTCCGAATTTTTGAGTTTTGGAGTTTCGGAGTTTCGGAGTTTTGGAGAATTGCAGTTTCGGATTTTTGGAGTTTTGGAGTTTCGGAGTTTCGGAGTTTTGGAGTTTCAGAGTTTTCGAGGTTCAGGGTTGTGGAGTTTCGGAATTTTTGAGTTTTGGAGATTCGGAGTTTCGGAGTTTTGGAGTTTTGGAGTTTCGAATTTTCAGTTCCGGATTTTTGGAGTTTTGGAGTTTCGGAGATTTTGGAGTTTTGGCGTTTTGGAGATTCGGAATCTTGGAGTTTCGGAATTTTGTAGTTTTGTAGTTTTGGAGTGTCAGAGTTCTGGAGTGTTGGAGCTTTGGAGTTTTGGAGTTTATGAGTTTTTGAGTTTTGGATTTTTGCACTTTTGGAGTTTTGGAGTTTTGGAGTTTCGGAGTTTCGGAGTTTTGGAGTTTCAGAGTTTTGGAGGTTCAGGGTTGTGGAGTTTCGGAATTTTTGAGTATTGGAGTTCCGGAGTTTCGGAGTTTTGGAGAATTGCAGTTTTGGAATTTTTCTAGTTTCGAATTTTCAGAGTTTTGGATTTTTGGAGTTTTTGAGTTTCGGAGTTTCGGAGTTTCAGACTTTTCGAGGTTCAGGGTTGTGGAATTTCGGAATTTTTGAGTTTTGGAGTTTCGGAGTTCCGGAGTTTCGGAGTTTTGGAGTTTTGCAGTTTCGGAGTTTCGGAGTTTCGGAGTTTTGGAGTTTTGGAGTTTCAGAGTTTTCGAGGTTCAGGGTTGTGGAGTTTCGGAATTTTTGAGTTTTTGAGTTTCGGAGTTTTGGAGTTTTGGTGTTTTGGAGTTTCGAATTTTCAGAGTTTGGGATTTTTGGAGTTTTGGAGTTCCGGAGATTTGGAGTTTCAGAGTTTTGGAGGTTCAGGGTTGTGGAGTTCGGAATTTTTGAGTTTTGGAGTTTCGGAGTTTTGGAGTTTCGGAGTTTTGGAGTTTCGGAGTTTCGGAGTTTCAGAGTTTTCGAGGTTCAGGGTTGTGGAGTTTCGGAATTTTTGAGTTTTGGAGTTTCGGAGTTTCGGAATTTTTGAGTTTTGGAGTTTCGGAGTTTCGGAGTTTTGGAGCATTGCAGTTTTGGAGTTCTGGAGTTTTGGAGTTTGGAATTTTCAGAGTTTCGGATTTTTTGAGTTTTGGAGTTTCGGAGATTTGGAGTTTTGGCCTTTTGGAGATTCGGGGTCTTGGAGTTTCGGAATTTTGTAGTTTTGCAGTTTTGGAGTGTCGGAGGTTTGGAGTGTTGGAGTTTTGGAGTTTTGGAGTTCTGGAGTTTTGGAGTTTCGGAGTTTCGGAGTTTCGGAGTTGCAGAGTTTTGGAGTTTCAGAGTTTTGGAGGTTCAGGGTTGTGGAATTTCGGAATTTTTGAGTTTTGGAGTTTCGGAGTTTTGGAGTATTGCAGTTTTGGAATTTTGGAGTTTTGGAGTTTCGAATTTTCAGTTTCGGATTTTTGGAGTTTTGGAGTTTCGGAGATTTGGAGTTTTGGCGTTTTGGAGATTCGGAATCTTGGAGTTTCGGAATTTTGTAGTTTTGTAGTTTTGGAGTGTCAGAGTTTTGGAGTGTTGGAGTTTTGGAGCTTTGGAGTTTTTGAGTTTTTGAGTTTTTGAGTTTTGGATTTTTGCACTTTTGGAGTTTTGGAGTTTCGGAGTTTCGGAGTTTTGGAGTTTCAGAGTTTTGGAGGTTCAGGGTTGTGGAGTTTCGGAATTTTTGAGTATTGGAGTTTCGGAGTTTCGGAGTTTTGGAGAATTGCAGTTTTGGAGTTTTGGAGTTTCGAATTTTCAGAGTTTCGGATTTTTGGAGTTTTGGAGTTTCGGAGTTTTGGAGTTTCAGAGTTTTCGAGGTTCAGGGTTGTGGAGTTTCGGAATTTTTGAGTTTTGGAGTTTCGGAGTTTCGTAGTTTTGGAGTTTTGGAGTTTCGGAGATTTGGAGTTTTGGCGTTTTGGAGATTCGGAATCTTGGAGTTTCGGAATTTTGTAGTTTTGTAGTTTTCGAATGTCGGAGTTTTGGAGTGTTGGAGTTTTGGAGCTTTGGAGTTTTGGAGTTTTTGAGTTTTGGATTTTTGCACTTTTGGAGTTTTGGAGTTTCAGAGTTTTGGAGGTTGAGGGTTGTGGAGTTTCCGAATTTTTGAGTTTTGGAGTTTCGGAGTTTCGGAGTTTTGGAGAATTGCAGTTTTGGAGTTTTGGGGTTTTGGAGTTTCGAATTTTCAGAGTTTCGGAATTTTTGAGTTTTGGAGTTTCGGAGTTTCGGAGTTTTGGAGTTTTGGAGTTTCGAATTTTCAGTTCCGGATTTTTGGAGTTTTGGAGTTTCGGAGATTTGGAGTTTTGGCATTTTGGAGATTCGGAATCTTGGAGTTTTGGAATTTTGTAGTTTTGTAGTTTTGGAGTGTCAGAGTTCTGGAGTGTTGGAGCTTTGGAGTTTTGGAGTTTATGAGTTTTTGAGTTTTGGATTTTTGCACTTTTGGAGTTTTGGAGTTTTGGAGTTTCGGAGTTTCGGAGTTTTGGAGTTTCAGAGTTTTGGAGGTTCAGGGTTGTGGAGTTTCGGAATTTTTGAGTATTGGAGTTCCGGAGTTTCGGAGTTTTGGAGAATTGCAGTTTTGGAATTTTTGTAGTTTCGAATTTTCAGAGTTTTGGATTTTTGGAGTTTTGGAGTTTCGGAGTTTCGGAGTTTTGGAGTTTCAGACTTTTTAGGTTCAGGGTTGTGGAATTTCGGAATTTTTGAGTTTTGGAGTTTCGGAGTTCCGGAGTTTCGGAGTTTTGGAGTTTTGCAGTTTCGGAGTTTCGGAGTTTCGGAGTTTTGGAGTTTTGGAGTTTCAGAGTTTTCGAGGTTCAGGGTTGTGGAGTTTCGGAATTTTTGAGTTTTGGAGTTTCGGAGTTTTGGAGTTTTGGTGTTTTGGAGTTTCGAATTTTCAGAGTTTCGGATTTTTGGAGTTTTGGAGTTCCGGAGATTTGGAGTTTCAGAGTTTTGGAGGTTCAGGGTTGTGGAGTTTCGGAATTTTTGAGTTTTGGAGTTTCGGAGTTTTGGAGTTTTGGAGTTTCGGAGTTTCGGAGTTTCAGAGTTTTCGAGGTTCAGGGTTGTGGAGTTTCGGAATTTTTGAGTTTTGGAGTTTCGGAGTTTCGGAGTTTTGGAGTTTTGGAGTTTCTGAGTTTTGGAGGTTCAGGGTTGTGGAGTTTCGGAATTTTTGAGTTTTGGAGTTTCGGAGTTTTGGAGTATTGTAGTTTTGGAATTTTGGAGTTTTGGAGTTTCGAATTTTCAGAGTTTCGGATTTTTGGAGTTTTGGAGTTTCAGAGAATTGGAGTTTTGGCGTTTTCGAGATTCGGAATCTTGGAGTTTCGGAGTTTTGGAGTTTCAGAGTTTTGGAGGTTCAGGGTTGTGGAATTTCGGAATTTTTGAGTTTTGGAGTTTCGGAGTTTCGGAGTTTTGGAGTTTCAGAGTTTTGGAGGTTCAGGGTTGTGGAGTTTCGGAATTTTTGAGTTTTGGAGTTTTGGAGGTTCAGGGTTGTGGAATTTCGGAATTTTTGAGTTTTGGAGTTTCGGAGTTTCGGAGTTTTGGAGTTTCAGAGTTTTGGAGGTTCAGGGTTGTGGAGTTTCGGAATTTTTGAGTTTTGGAGTTTCGGAGTTTCGGAGTTTTGGAGCATTGCAGTTTTGGAGTTCTGGAGTTTTGGAGTTTGGAATTTTCAGAGTTTCGGATTTTTGGAGTTTTGGAGTTTCGGAGATTTGGAGTTTTGGCCTTTTGGAGATTCGGGGTCTTGGAGTTTCGGAATTTTGTAGTTTTACAGTTTTGGAGTGTCGGTTGTTTGGAGTGTTGGAGTTTTGGAGTTTTGGAGTTTCGGAGTTTTGGAGTTTCAGAGTTTTGGAGGTTCAGGGTTGTGGAATTCCGGAATTTTTGAGTTTTGGAGTTTCGGAGTTTTGGAGTTTTGGAGTTTCGGAGTTTCGGAGTTTTGGAGTTTCAGAGTTTTCGAGGTTCAGGGTTGTGGAGTTTCGGAATTTTTGAGTTTTGGAGTTTTGGAGTTTTGGAGTTTCGAATTTTCAGAGTTTGGGATTTTTGGAGTTTTGGAGTTTCGGAGATTTGGAGTTTTGGCATTTTGGAGATTCGGAATCTTGGAGTTTCGGAATTTTGTAGATTTGTAGTTTTGGAATGTCGGAGTTTTGGAGTGTTGGAGTTTTGGAGCTTTGGAGTTTTGGAGTTTTTGAGTTTTGGAGTTTTGGAGTTTTGGATTTTTGCACTTTTGGAGTTTTGGAGTTTTGGAGTATCAGAGTTTTGGAGTTTTGGAGTTTTGGAGTTTCAGAGTTTTGGAGGTTCAGGGTTGTGGAGTTTCGGAATTTTTGAGTTTTGGAGTTTCGGAGTTTCGGAGTTTTGAAGTTTTGCGGTTTTGGAGTTTTGGAGTTTCGAATTTTCAGTTTCGGATTTTTGGAGTTTTGGAGTTTTCGAGATTTGGAGTTTCGGCGTTTTGGAGATTCGGAGTCTTGGAGTGTCGGAATTTTGTAGTTTTGTAGTTTTGGAGTGTTGGAGTTTTGGAGTGTTGGAGTTTTGGAGCTTTGGAGTTTTGGAGTTTTTGAGTTTTTTAGTTTTGGATTTTTGCACTTTTGGAGTTTTGGAGTTTTGGAGTTTCGGAGTTTCGGAGTTTTGGAGTTTCAGAGTTTTGGAGGTTCAGGGTTGTGGAGTTTCGGAATTTTTGTAGTTTTGGAGTTTCGGAGTTTCGGAGTTTTGTAGAATTGCAGTTTTGGAGTTTTGGGGTTTTGGAGTTTCGAATTTTCAGAGTTTCGGATTTTTCGAGTTTAGGAGTTTCGGAGTTTCGGAGTTTTGGAGTTTCAGAGTTTTCGAGGTTCAGGGTTGTGGAGTTTCGGAATTTTTGAGTTTTGGAGTTTCGGAGTTTCGGAATTTTTGAGTTTTGGAGTTTCGGAGTTTCGGAGTTTTGGAGCATTGCAGTTTTGGAGTTCTGGAGTTTTGGAGTTTGGAATTTTCAGAGTTTCGGATTTTTTGAGTTTTGGAGTTTCGGAGATTTGGAGTTTTGGCCTTTTGGAGATTCGGGGTCTTGGAGTTTCGGAATTTTGTAGTTTTGCAGTTTTGGAGTGTCGGAGGTTTGGAGTGTTGGAGTTTTGGAGTTTTGGAGTTCTGGAGTTTTGGAGTTTCGGAGTTTCGGAGTTTCGGAGTTGCAGAGTTTTGGAGTTTCAGAGTTTTGGAGGTTCAGGGTTGTGGAATTTCGGAATTTTTGAGTTTTGGAGTTTCGGAGTTTTGGAGTATTGCAGTTTTGGAATTTTGGAGTTTTGGAGTTTCGAATTTTCAGTTTCGGATTTTTGGAGTTTTGGAGTTTCGGAGATTTGGAGTTTTGGCGTTTTGGAGATTCGGAATCTTGGAGTTTCGGAATTTTGTAGTTTTGTAGTTTTGGAGTGTCAGAGTTTTGGAGTGTTGGAGTTTTGGAGCTTTGGAGTTTTTGAGTTTTTGAGTTTTTGAGTTTTGGATTTTTGCACTTTTGGAGTTTTGGAGTTTCGGAGTTTCGGAGTTTTGGAGTTTCAGAGTTTTGGAGGTTCAGGGTTGTGGAGTTTCGGAATTTTTGAGTATTGGAGTTTCGGAGTTTCGGAGTTTTGGAGAATTGCAGTTTTGGAGTTTTGGAGTTTCGAATTTTCAGAGTTTCGGATTTTTGGAGTTTTGGAGTTTCGGAGTTTTGGAGTTTCAGAGTTTTCGAGGTTCAGGGTTGTGGAGTTTCGGAATTTTTGAGTTTTGGAGTTTCGGAGCTTCGTAGTTTTGGAGTTTTGGAGTTTCGGAGATTTGGAGTTTTGGCGTTTTGGAGATTCGGAATCTTGGAGTTTCGGAATTTTGTAGTTTTGTAGTTTTCGAATGTCGGAGTTTTGGAGTGTTGGAGTTTTGGAGCTTTGGAGTTTTGGAGTTTTTGAGTTTTGGATTTTTGCACTTTTGGAGTTTTGGAGTTTCAGAGTTTTGGAGGTTGAGGGTTGTGGAGTTTCCGAATTTTTGAGTTTTGGAGTTTCGGAGTTTCGGAGTTTTGGAGAATTGCAGTTTTGGAGTTTTGGGGTTTTGGAGTTTCGAATTTTCAGAGTTTCGGAATTTTTGAGTTTTGGAGTTTCGGAGTTTCGGAGTTTTGGAGTTTTGGAGTTTCGAATTTTCAGTTCCGGATTTTTGGAGTTTTGGAGTTTCGGAGATTTGGAGTTTTGGCATTTTGGAGATTCGGAATCTTGGAGTTTTGGAATTTTGTAGTTTTGTAGTTTTGGAGTGTCAGAGTTCTGGAGTGTTGGAGCTTTGGAGTTTTGGAGTTTATGAGTTTTTGAGTTTTGGATTTTTGCACTTTTGGAGTTTTGGAGTTTTGGAGTTTCGGAGTTTCGGAGTTTTGGAGTTTCAGAGTTTTGGAGGTTCAGGGTTGTGGAGTTTCGGAATTTTTGAGTATTGGAGTTCCGGAGTTTCGGAGTTTTGGAGAATTGCAGTTTTGGAATTTTTGTAGTTTCGAATTTTCAGAGTTTTGGATTTTTGGAGTTTTGGAGTTTCGGAGTTTCGGAGTTTTGGAGTTTCAGACTTTTCTAGGTTCAGGGTTGTGGAATTTCGGAATTTTTGAGTTTTGGAGTTTCGGAGTTCCGGAGTTTCGGAGTTTTGGAGTTTTGCAGTTTCGGAGTTTCGGAGTTTTGGAGTTTTGGAGTTTCAGAGTTTTCGAGGTTCAGGGTTGTGGAGTTTCGGAATTTTTGAGTTTTGGAGTTTCGGAGTTTTGGAGTTTTGGTGTTTTGGAGTTTCGAATTTTCAGAGTTTCGGATTTTTGGAGTTTTGGAGTTCCGGAGATTTGGAGTTTCAGAGTTTTGGAGGTTCAGGGTTGTGGAGTTTCGGAATTTTTGAGTTTTGGAGTTTCGGAGTTTTGGAGTTTTGGAGTTTCGGAGTTTCGGAGTTTCAGAGTTTTCGAGGTTCAGGGTTGTGGAGTTTCGGAATTTTTGAGTTTTGGAGTTTCGGAGTTTCGGAGTTTTGGAGTTTTGGAGTTTCTGAGTTTTGGAGGTTCAGGGTTGTGGAGTTTCGGAATTTTTGAGTTTTGGAGTTTCGGAGTTTTGGAGTATTGTAGTTTTGGAATTTTGGAGTTTTGGAGTTTCGAATTTTCAGAGTTTCGGATTTTTGGAGTTTTGGAGTTTCAGAGAATTGGAGTTTTGGCGTTTTCGAGATTCGGAATCTTGGAGTTTCGGAGTTTTGGAGTTTCAGAGTTTTGGAGGTTCAGGGTTGTGGAATTTCGGAATTTTTGAGTTTTGGAGTTTCGGAGTTTCGGAGTTTTGGAGTTTCAGAGTTTTGGAGGTTCAGGGTTGTGGAGTTTCGGAATTTTTGAGTTTTGGAGTTTTGGAGGTTCAGGGTTGTGGAATTTCGGAATTTTTGAGTTTTGGAGTTTCGGAGTTTCGGAGTTTTGGAGTTTCAGAGTTTTGGAGGTTCAGGGTTGTGGAGATTCGGAATTTTTGAGTTTTGGAGTTTCGGAGTTTCGGAGTTTTGGAGCATTGCAGTTTTGGAGTTCTGGAGTTTTGGAGTTTGGAATTTTCAGAGTTTCGGATTTTTGGAGTTTTGGAGTTTCGGAGATTTGGAGTTTTGGCCTTTTGGAGATTCGGGGTCTTGGAGTTTCGGAATTTTGTAGTTTTACAGTTTTGGAGTGTCGGTGGTTTGGAGTGTTGGAGTTTTGGAGTTTTGGAGTTTCGGAGTTTTGGAGTTTCAGAGTTTTGGAGGTTCAGGGTTGTGGAATTCCGGAATTTTTGAGTTTTGGAGTTTCGGAGTTTTGGAGTTTTGGAGTTTCGGAGTTTCGGAGTTTTGGAGTTTCAGAGTTTTCGAGGTTCAGGGTTGTGGAGTTTCGGAATTTTTGAGTTTTGGAGTTTTGGAGTTTTGGAGTTTCGAATTTTCAGAGTTTGGGATTTTTGGAGTTTTGGAGTTTCGGAGATTTGGAGTTTTGGCATTTTGGAGATTCGGAATCTTGGAGTTTCGGAATTTTGTAGATTTGTAGTTTTGGAGTGTCGGAGTTTTGGAGTGTTGGAGTTTTGGAGCTTTGGAGTTTTGGAGTTTTTGAGTTTTGGAGTTTTGGAGTTTTGGATTTTTGCACTTTTGGAGTTTTGGAGTTTTGGAGTATCAGAGTTTTGGAGTTTTGGAGTTTTGGAGTTTCAGAGTTTTGGAGGTTCAGGGTTGTGGAGTTTCGGAATTTTTGAGTTTTGGAGTTTCGGAGTTTCGGAGTTTTGAAGTTTTGCGGTTTTGGAGTTTTGGAGTTTCGAATTTTCAGTTTCGGATTTTTGGAGTTTTGGAGTTTTCGAGATTTGGAGTTTCGGCGTTTTGGAGATTCGGAGTCTTGGAGTGTCGGAATTTTGTAGTTTTGTAGTTTTGGAGTGTTGGAGTTTTGGAGTGTTGGAGTTTTGGAGCTTTGGAGTTTTGGAGTTTTTGAGTTTTTTAGTTTTGGATTTTTGCACTTTTGGAGTTTTGGAGTTTTGGAGTTTCGGAGTTTCGGAGTTTTGGAGTTTCAGAGTTTTGGAGGTTCAGGGTTGTGGAGTTTCGGAATTTTTGTAGTTTTGGAGTTTCGGAGTTTCGGAGTTTTGTAGAATTGCAGTTTTGGAGTTTTGGGGTTTTGGAGTTTCGAATTTTCAGAGTTTCGGATTTTTCGAGTTTAGGAGTTTCGGAGTTTCGGAGTTTTGGAGTTTCAGAGTTTTCGAGGTTCAGGGTTGTGGAGTTTCGGAATTTTTGAGTTTTGGAGTTTCGGAGTTTCGGAGTTTTGGAGTTTTGGAGTTTCGAATTTTCAGTTTCGGATTTTTGGAGTTTTGGAGTTTCGGAGATTTGGAGTTTTGGCGTTTTGGAGATTCGGAATCTTGGAGTTTCGGAATTTTGTAGTTTTGTAGTTTTGGAGTGTCAGAGTTCTGGTGTGTTGGAGCTTTGAGTTTTGGAGTTTATGAGTTTCTGAGTTTTGGATTTTTGCACTTTTGGAGTTTTGGAGTTTTGGAGTTCTGGAGTTTCGGAGTTTCGGAGTTTTGGAGTTTCAGAGTTTTGGAGGTTCAGGGTTGTGGAGTTTCGGAATTTTTGAGTATTGGAGTTCCGGAGTTTTGGAGAATTGCAGTTTTGGAATTTTTGTAGTTTCGAATTTTCAGAGTTTCGGATTTTTGGAGTTTTGGAGTTTCGGAGTTCCGGAGTTCCGGAGTTTTGGAGTTTCAGAGTTTTCGAGGTTCAGGGTTGTGGAGTTTCGGAATTTTTGAGTTTTTGAGTTTCGGAGTTTTGGAGTTTTGGTGTTTTGGAGTTTCCAATTTTCAGAGTTTCGGATTTTTGGAGTTTTGGAGTTCCGGAGATTTGGAGTTTCAGAGTTTTGGAGGTTCAGGGTTGTGGAGTTTCGGAATTTTTGAGTATTGGAGTTTCGGAGTTTCGGAGTTTTGGAGAATTGCAGTTTTGGAGTTTTGGAGTTTCGAATTTTCAGATTCGGATTTTTGGAGTTTTGGAGTATCGGAGTTTTGGAGTTTCAGAGTTTTCGAGGTTCAGGGTTGTGGAGTTTCGGAATTTTTGAGTTTTGGAGTTTCGGAGTTTCGGAGTTTTGGAGTTTTGGAGTTTCGGAGATTTGGAGTTTTGGCGTTTTGGAGATTCGGAATCTTGGAGTTTCGGAATTTTGTAGTTTTGTAGTTTTCGAGTGTCGGAGTTTATGGAGTGTTGGAGTTTTGGAGCTTTGGAGTTTTGGAGTTTTTGAGTTTTGGATTTTTGCACTTTTGGAGTTTTGGAGTTTCAGAGTTTTGGAGGTTGAGGGTTGTGGAGTTTCCGAATTTTTGAGTTTTGGAGTTTCGGAGTTTCGGAGTTTTGGAGAATTGCAGTTTTGGAGTTTTGGGGTTTTGGAGTTTCGAATTTTCAGAGTTTCGGATTTTTGGAGTTTTGGAGTTTCGGAGTTTCGGAGTTTTGGAGTTTCAGAGTTTTCGAGGTTCAGGGTTGTGGAGTTTCGGAATTTTTGAGTTTTGGAGTTTCGGAGTTTCGGAGTTTTGGAGTTTTGGAGTTTCGAATTTTCAGTTCCGGATTTTTGGAGTTTTGGAGTTTCGGAGATTTGGAGTTTTGGCGTTTTGGAGATTCGGAATCTTGGAGTTTTGGAATTTTGTAGTTTTGTAGTTTTGGAGTGTCAGAGTTCTGGAGTGTTGGAGCTTTGGAGTTTTGGAGTTTATGAGTTTTTGAGTTTTGGATTTTTGCACTTTTGGAGTTTTGGAGTTTTGGAGTTTCGGAGTTTCGGAGTTTTGGAGTTTCAGAGTTTTGGAGGTTCAGGGTTGTGGAGTTTCGGAATTTTTGAGTATTGGAGTTCCGGAGTTTCGGAGTTTTGGAGAATTGCAGTTTTGGAATTTTTGTAGTTTCGAATTTTCAGAGTTTTGGATTTTTGGAGTTTTGGAGTTTCGGAGTTTCGGAGTTTTGGAGTTTCAGACTTTTCGAGGTTCAGGGTTGTGGAATTTCGGAATTTTTGAGTTTTGGAGTTTCGGAGTTCCGGAGTTTCGGAGTTTTGGAGTTTTGCAGTTTCGGAGTTTTGGAGTTTTGGAGTTTCAGAGTTTTCGAGGTTCAGGGTTGTGGAGTTTCGGAATTTTTGAGTTTTGGAGTTTCGGAGTTTTGGAGTTTTGGTGTTTTGGAGTTTCGAATTTTCAGAGTTTCGGATTTTTGGAGTTTTGGAGTTCCGGAGATTTGGAGTTTCAGAGTTTTGGAGGTTCAGGGTTGTGGAGTTTCGGAATTTTTGAGTTTTGGAGTTTCGGAGTTTCGGAGTTTTGGAGTTTCAGAGTTTTGGAGGTTCAGGGTTGTGGAGTTTCAGAATTTTTGAGTTTTGGAGTTTTGGAGGTTCAGGGTTGTGGAATTTCGGAATTTTTGAGTTTTGGAGTTTCGGAGTTTCGGAGTTTTGGAGTTTCAGAGTTTTGGAGGTTCAGGGTTGTGGAGTTTCGGAATTTTTGAGTTTTGGAGTTTCGGAGTTTCGGAGTTTTGGAGCATTGCAGTTTTGGAGTTCTGGAGTTTTGGAGTTTGGAATTTTCAGAGTTTCGGATTTTTGGAGTTTTGGAGTTTCGGAGATTTGGAGTTTTGGCCTTTTGGAGATTCGGGGTCTTGGAGTTTCGGAATTTTGTAGTTTTACAGTTTTGGAGTGTCGGTGGTTTGGAGTGTTGGAGTTTTGGAGTTTTGGAGTTCTGGAGTTTTGGAGTTTCGGAGTTTCGGAGTTTCGGAGTTTTGGAGTTTCAGAGTTTTGGAGGTTCAGGGTTGTGGAATTCCGGAATTTTTGAGTTTTGGAGTTTCGGAGTTTTGGAGTTTTGGAGTTTCGGAGTTTCGGAGTTTTGGAGTTTCAGAGTTTTCGAGGTTCAGGGTTGTGGAGTTTCGGAATTTTTGAGTTTTGGAGTTTTGGAGTTTTGGAGTTTCGAATTTTCAGAGTTTGGGATTTTTGGAGTTTTGGAGTTTCGGAGATTTGGAGTTTTGGCATTTTGGAGATTCGGAATCTTGGAGTTTCGGAATTTTGTAGATTTGTAGTTTTGGAGTGTCGGAGTTTTGGAGTGTTGGAGTTTTGGAGCTTTGGAGTTTTGGAGTTTTTGAGTTTTGGAGTTTTGGAGTTTTGGATTTTTGCACTGTTGGAGTTTTGGAGTTTTGGAGTATCAGAGTTTTGGAGTTTTGGAGTTTTGGAGTTTCAGAGTTTTGGAGGTTCAGGGTTGTGGAGTTTCGGAATTTTTGAGTTTTGGAGTTTCGGAGTTTCGGAGTTTTGAAGTTTTGCGGTTTTGGAGTTTTGGAGTTTCGAATTTTCAGTTTCGGATTTTTGGAGTTTTGGAGTTTTCGAGATTTGGAGTTACGGCGTTGTGGAGATTCGGAGTCTTGGAGTGTCGGAATTTTGTAGTTTTGTAGTTTTGGAGTGTTGGAGTTTTGGAGTGTTGGAGTTTTGGAGCTTTGGAGTTTTGGAGTTTTTGAGTTTTTTAGTTTTGGATTTTTGCACTTTTGGAGTTTTGGAGTTTCGGAGTTTCGGAGTTTTGGAGTTTCAGAGTTTTGGAGGTTCAGGGTTGTGGAGTTTCGGAATTTTTGTAGTTTTGGAGTTTCGGAGTTTCGGAGTTTTGTAGAATTGCAGTTTTGGAGTTTTGGGGTTTTGGAGTTTCGAATTTTCAGAGTTTCGGATTTTTCGAGTTTAGGAGTTTCGGAGTTTCGGAGTTTTGGAGTTTCAGAGTTTTCGAGGTTCAGGGTTGTGGAGTTTCGGAATTTTTGAGTTTTGGAGTTTCGGAGTTTCGGAGTTTTGGAGTTTTGGAGTTTCGAATTTTCAGTTTCGGATTTTTGGAGTTTTGGAGTTTCGGAGATTTGGAGTTTTGGCGTTTTGGAGATTCGGAATCTTGGAGTTTCGGAATTTTGTAGTTTTGTAGTTTTGGAGTGTCAGAGTTCTGGTGTGTTGGAGCTTTGAGTTTTGGAGTTTATGAGTTTCTGAGTTTTGGATTTTTGCACTTTTGGAGTTTTGGAGTTTTGGAGTTCTGGAGTTTCGGAGTTTCGGAGTTTTGGAGTTTCAGAGTTTTGGAGGTTCAGGGTTGTGGAGTTTCGGAATTTTTGAGTATTGGAGGTCCGGAGTTTTGGAGAATTGCAGTTTTGGAATTTTTGTAGTTTCGAATTTTCAGAGTTTCGGATTTTTGGAGTTTTGGAGTTTCGGAGTTCCGGAGTTCCGGAGTTTTGGAGTTTCAGAGTTTTCGAGGTTGAGGGTTGTGGAGTTTCGGAATTTTTGAGTTTTTGAGTTTCGGAGTTTTGGAGTTTTGGTGTTTTGGAGTTTCGAATTTTCAGAGTTTCGGATTTTTGGAGTTTTGGAGTTCCGGAGATTTGGAGTTTCAGAGTTTTGGAGGTTCAGGGTTGTGGAGTTTCGGAATTTTTGAGTATTGGAGTTTCGGAGTTTCGGAGTTTTGGAGAATTGCAGTTTTGGAGTTTTGGAGTTTCGAATTTTCAGATTCGGATTTTTGGAGTTTTGGAGTTTCGGAGTTTTGGAGTTTCAGAGTTTTCGAGGTTCAGGGTTGTGGAGTTTCGGAATTTTTGAGTTTTGGAGTTTCGGAGTTTCGGAGTTTTGGAGTTTTGGAGTTTCGGAGATTTGGAGTTTTGGCGTTTTGGAGATTCGGAATCTTGGAGTTTCGGAATTTTGTAGTTTTGTAGTTTTCGAGTGTCGGAGTTTTGGAGTGTTGGAGTTTTGGAGCTTTGGAGTTTTGG
This sequence comes from Amblyomma mixtum, assembly GCF_055824585.1. NCBI lineage: Eukaryota > Metazoa > Arthropoda > Arachnida > Ixodida > Ixodidae > Amblyomma > Amblyomma mixtum. The sequence goes on along the minus strand of NC_143012.1, from coordinate 112,194,567 downwards.
AGTTTTTGAGTTTTGGATTTTTGCACTTTTGGAGTTTTGGAGTTTCAGAGTTTTGGAGGTTGAGGGTTGTGGAGTTTCCGAATTTTTGAGTTTTGGAGTTTCGGAGTTTCGGAGTTTTGGAGAATTGCAGTTTTGGAGTTTTGGGGTTTTGGAGTTTCGAATTTTCAGAGTTTCGGATTTTTGGAGTTTTGGAGTTTCGGAGATTTGGAGTTTCAGAGTTTTGGAGGTTCAGGGTTGTGGAGTTTCGGAATTTTTGAGTTTTGGAGTTTCGGAGTTTCGGAGTTTTGGAGTTTCAGAGTTTTGGAGGTTCAGGGTTGTGGAGTTTCAGAATTTTTGAGTTTTGGAGTTTTGGAGGTTCAGGGTTGTGGAATTTCGGAATTTTTGAGTTTTGGAGTTTCGGAGTTTCGGAGTTTTGGAGTTTCAGAGTTTTGGAGGTTCAGGGTTGTGGAGTTTCGGAATTTTTGAGTTTTGGAGTTTCGGAGTTTCGGAGTTTTGGAGCATTGCAGTTTTGGAGTTCTGGAGTTTTGGAGTTTGGAATTTTCAGAGTTTCGGATTTTTGGAGTTTTGGAGTTTCGGAGATTTGGAGTTTTGGCCTTTTGGAGATTCGGGGTCTTGGAGTTTCGGAATTTTGTAGTTTTACAGTTTTGGAGTGTCGGTGGTTTGGAGTGTTGGAGTTTTGGAGTTTTGGAGTTCTGGAGTTTTGGAGTTTCGGAGTTTCGGAGTTTTGGAGTTTCAGAGTTTTGGAGGTTCAGGGTTGTGGAATTCCGGAATTTTTGAGTTTTGGAGTTTCGGAGTTTTGGAGTTTTGGAGTTTCGGAGTTTCGGAGTTTTGGAGTTTCAGAGTTTTCGAGGTTCAGGGTTGTGGAGTTTCGGAATTTTTGAGTTTTGGAGTTTTGGAGTTTTGGAGTTTCGAATTTTCAGAGTTTGGGATTTTTGGAGTTTTGGAGTTTCGGAGATTTGGAGTTTTGGCATTTTGGAGATTCGGAATCTTGGAGTTTCGGAATTTTGTAGATTTGTAGTTTTGGAGTGTCGGAGTTTTGGAGTGTTGGAGTTTTGGAGCTTTGGAGTTTTGGAGTTTTTGAGTTTTGGAGTTTTGGAGTTTTGGATTTTTGCACTGTTGGAGTTTTGGAGTTTTGGAGTATCAGAGTTTTGGAGTTTTGGAGTTTTGGAGTTTCAGAGTTTTGGAGGTTCAGGGTTGTGGAGTTTCGGAATTTTTGAGTTTTGGAGTTTCGGAGTTTCGGAGTTTTGAAGTTTTGCGGTTTTGGAGTTTTGGAGTTTCGAATTTTCAGTTTCGGATTTTTGGAGTTTTGGAGTTTTCGAGATTTGGAGTTACGGCGTTGTGGAGATTCGGAGTCTTGGAGTGTCGGAATTTTGTAGTTTTGTAGTTTTGGAGTGTTGGAGTTTTGGAGTGTTGGAGTTTTGGAGCTTTGGAGTTTTGGAGTTTTTGAGTTTTTTAGTTTTGGATTTTTGCACTTTTGGAGTTTTGGAGTTTCGGAGTTTCGGAGTTTTGGAGTTTCAGAGTTTTGGAGGTTCAGGGTTGTGGAGTTTCGGAATTTTTGTAGTTTTGGAGTTTCGGAGTTTCGGAGTTTTGTAGAATTGCAGTTTTGGAGTTTTGGGGTTTTGGAGTTTCGAATTTTCAGAGTTTCGGATTTTTCGAGTTTAGGAGTTTCGGAGTTTCGGAGTTTTGGAGTTTCAGAGTTTTCGAGGTTCAGGGTTGTGGAGTTTCGGAATTTTTGAGTTTTGGAGTTTCGGAGTTTCGGAGTTTTGGAGTTTTGGAGTTTCGAATTTTCAGTTTCGGATTTTTGGAGTTTTGGAGTTTCGGAGATTTGGAGTTTTGGCGTTTTGGAGATTCGGAATCTTGGAGTTTCGGAATTTTGTAGTTTTGTAGTTTTGGAGTGTCAGAGTTCTGGTGTGTTGGAGCTTTGAGTTTTGGAGTTTATGAGTTTCTGAGTTTTGGATTTTTGCACTTTTGGAGTTTTGGAGTTTTGGAGTTCTGGAGTTTCGGAGTTTCGGAGTTTTGGAGTTTCAGAGTTTTGGAGGTTCAGGGTTGTGGAGTTTCGGAATTTTTGAGTATTGGAGGTCCGGAGTTTTGGAGAATTGCAGTTTTGGAATTTTTGTAGTTTCGAATTTTCAGAGTTTCGGATTTTTGGAGTTTTGGAGTTTCGGAGTTCCGGAGTTCCGGAGTTTTGGAGTTTCAGAGTTTTCGAGGTTGAGGGTTGTGGAGTTTCGGAATTTTTGAGTTTTTGAGTTTCGGAGTTTTGGAGTTTTGGTGTTTTGGAGTTTCGAATTTTCAGAGTTTCGGATTTTTGGAGTTTTGGAGTTCCGGAGATTTGGAGTTTCAGAGTTTTGGAGGTTCAGGGTTGTGGAGTTTCGGAATTTTTGAGTATTGGAGTTTCGGAGTTTCGGAGTTTTGGAGAATTGCAGTTTTGGAGTTTTGGAGTTTCGAATTTTCAGATTCGGATTTTTGGAGTTTTGGAGTTTCGGAGTTTTGGAGTTTCAGAGTTTTCGAGGTTCAGGGTTGTGGAGTTTCGGAATTTTTGAGTTTTGGAGTTTCGGAGTTTCGGAGTTTTGGAGTTTTGGAGTTTCGGAGATTTGGAGTTTTGGCGTTTTGGAGATTCGGAATCTTGGAGTTTCGGAATTTTGTAGTTTTGTAGTTTTCGAGTGTCGGAGTTTTGGAGTGTTGGAGTTTTGGAGCTTTGGAGTTTTGGAGTTTTTGAGTTTTGGATTTTTGCACTTTTGGAGTTTTGGAGTTTCAGAGTTTTGGAGGTTGAGGGTTGTGGAGTTTCCGAATTTTTGAGTTTTGGAGTTTCGGAGTTTCGGAGTTTTGGAGAATTGCAGTTTTGGAGTTTTGGGGTTTTGGAGTTTCGAATTTTCAGAGTTTCGGATTTTTGGAGTTTTGGAGTTTCGGAGTTTCGGAGTTTTGGAGTTTCAGAGTTTTCGAGGTTCAGGGTTGTGGAGTTTCGGAATTTTTGAGTTTTGGAGTTTCGGAGTTTCGGAGTTTTGGAGTTTTGGAGTTTCGAATTTTCAGTTCCGGATTTTTGGAGTTTTGGAGTTTCGGAGATTTGGAGTTTTGGCGTTTTGGAGATTCGGAATCTTGGAGTTTTGGAATTTTGTAGTTTTGTAGTTTTGGAGTGTCAGAGTTCTGGAGTGTTGGAGCTTTGGAGTTTTGGAGTTTATGAGTTTTTGAGTTTTGGATTTTTGCACTTTTGGAGTTTTGGAGTTTTGGAGTTTCGGAGTTTCGGAGTTTTGGAGTTTCAGAGTTTTGGAGGTTCAGGGTTGTGGAGTTTCGGAATTTTTGAGTATTGGAGTTCCGGAGTTTCGGAGTTTTGGAGAATTGCAGTTTTGGAATTTTTGTAGTTTCGAATTTTCAGAGTTTTGGATTTTTGGAGTTTTGGAGTTTCGGAGTTTCGGAGTTTTGGAGTTTCAGACTTTTCGAGGTTCAGGGTTGTGGAATTTCGGAATTTTTGAGTTTTGGAGTTTCGGAGTTCCGGAGTTTCGGAGTTTTGGAGTTTTGCAGTTTCGGAGTTTTGGAGTTTCAGAGTTTTCGAGGTTCAGGGTTGTGGAGTTTCGGAATTTTTGAGTTTTGGAGTTTCGGAGTTTTGGAGTTTTGGTGTTTTGGAGTTTCGAATTTTCAGAGTTTCGGATTTTTGGAGTTTTGGAGTTCCGGAGATTTGGAGTTTCAGAGTTTTGGAGGTTCAGGGTTGTGGAGTTTCGGAATTTTTGAGTTTTGGAGTTGCGGAGTTTTGGAGTTTTGGAGTTTCGGAGTTTCGGAGTTTCAGAGTTTTCGAGGTTCAGGGTTGTGGAGTTTCGGAATTTTTGAGTTTTGGAGTTTCGGAGTTTCGGAGTTTTGGAGTTTTGGAGTTTCTGAGTTTTGGAGGTTCAGGGTTGTGGAGTTTCGGAATTTTTGAGTTTTGGAGTTTCGGAGTTTTGGAGTATTGTAGTTTTGGAATTTTGGAGTTTTGGAGTTTCGAATTTTCAGAGTTTCGGATTTTTGGAGTTTTGGAGTTTCAGAGAATTGGAGTTTTGGCGTTTTCGAGATTCGGAATCTTGGAGTTTCGGAGTTTTGGAGTTTCAGAGTTTTGGAGGTTCAGGGTTGTGGAATTTCGGAATTTTTGAGTTTTGGAGTTTCGGAGTTTCGGAGTTTTGGAGTTTCAGAGTTTTGGAGGTTCAGGGTTGTGGAGTTTCGGAATTTTTGAGTTTTGGAGTTTTGGAGGTTCAGGGTTGTGGAATTTCGGAATTTTTGAGTTTTGGAGTTTCGGAGTTTCGGAGTTTTGGAGTTTCAGAGTTTTGGAGGTTCAGGGTTGTGGAGTTTCGGAATTTTTGAGTTTTGGAGTTTCGGAGTATCGGAGTTTTGGAGCATTGCAGTTTTGGAGTTCTGGAGTTTTGGAGTTTGGAATTTTCAGAGTTTCGGATTTTTGGAGTTTTGGAGTTTCGGAGATTTGGAGTTTTGGCCTTTTGGAGATTCGGGGTCTTGGAGTTTCGGAATTTTGTAGTTTTACAGTTTTGGAGTGTCGGAGGTTTGGAGTGTTGGAGTTTTGGAGTTTTGGAGTTCTGGAGTTTTGGAGTTTCGGAGTTTCGGAGTTTCGGAGTTTTGGAGTTTCAGAGTTTTGGAGGTTCAGGGTTGTGGAATTCCGGAATTTTTGAGTTTTGGAGTTTCGGAGTTTTGGAGTTTTGGAGTTTCGGAGTTTCGGAGTTTTGGAGTTTCAGAGTTTTCGAGGTTCAGGGTTGTGGAGTTTCGGAATTTTTGAGTTTTGGAGTTTTGGAGTTTCGAATTTTCAGAGTTTGGGATTTTTGGAGTTTTGGAGTTTCGGAGATTTGGAGTTTTGGCATTTTGGAGATTCGGAATCTTGAAGTTTCGGAATTTTGTAGTTTTGTAGTTTTGGAGTGTCGGAGTTTTGGAGTGTTGGAGTTTTGGAGCTTTGGAGTTTTGGAGTTTTTGAGTTTTGGAGTTTTGGAGTTTTGGATTTTTGCACTTTTGGAGTTTTGGAGTTTTGGAGTATCAGAGTTTTGGAGTTTCGGAGTTTTGGAGTTTCAGAGTTTTGGAGGTTCAGGGTTGTGGAGTTTCGGAATTTTTGAGTTTTGGAGTTTCGGAGTTTCGGAGTTTTGAAGTTTTGCGGTTTTGGAGTTTTGGAGTTTCGAATTTTCAGTTTCGGATTTTTGGAGTTTTGGAGTTTTCGAGATTTGGAGTTTCGGCGTTTTGGAGATTCGGAGTCTTGGAGTGTCGGAATTTTGTAGTTTTGTAGTTTTGGAGTGTTGGAGTTTTGGAGTGCTGGAGTTTTGGAGCTTTGGAGTTTTGGAGTTTTTGAGTTTTTTAGTTTTGGATTTTTGCACTTTTGGAGTTTTGGAGTTTTGGAGTTTCGGAGTTTCGGAGTTTTGGAGTTTCAGAGTTTTGGAGGTTCAGGGTTGTGGAGTTTCGGAATTTTTGAGTTTTGGAGTTTCGGAGTTTCGGAGTTTTGGAGAATTGCAGTTTTGGAGTTTTGGGGTTTTGGAGTTTCGAATTTTCAGAGTTTCGGATTTTTCGAGTTTAGGGGTTTCGGAGTTTCGGAGTTTTGGAGTTTCAGAGTTTTCGAGGTTCAGGGTTGTGGAGTTTCGGAATTTTTGAGTTTTGGAGTTTCGGAGTTTTGGAGTTTTGGAGTTTCGAATTTTCAGTTTCGGATTTTTGGAGTTTTGGAGTTTCGGAGATTTGGAGTTTTGGCGTTTTGGAGATTCGGAATCTTGGAGTTTCGGAATTTTGTAGTTTTGTAGTTTTGGAGTGTCAGAGTTCTGGTGTGTTGGAGCTTTGAGTTTTGGAGTTTATGAGTTTCTGAGTTTTGGATTTTTGCACTTTTGGAGTTTTGGAGTTTTGGAGTTCTGGAGTTTCGGAGTTTCGGAGTTTTGGAGTTTCAGAGTTTTGGAGGTTCAGGGTTGTGGAGTTTCGGAATTTTTGAGTATTGGAGTTCCGGAGTTTTGGAGAATTGCAGTTTTGGAATTTTTGTAGTTTCGAATTTTCAGAGTTTCGGATTTTTGGAGTTTTGGAGTTTCGGAGTTCCGGAGTTCCGGAGTTTTGGAGTTTCAGAGTTTTCGAGGTTCAGGGTTGTGGAGTTTCGGAATTTTTGAGTTTTGGAGTTTCGGAGTTTTGGAGTTTTGGTGTTTTGGAGTTTCGAATTTTCAGAGTTTCGGATTTTTGGAGTTTTGGAGTTCCGGAGATTTGGAGTTTCAGAGTTTTGAAGGTTCAGGGTTGTGGAGTTTCGGAATTTTTGAGTTTTGGAGTTTCGGAGTTTTGGAGTTTTGGAGTTTCGGAGTTTTGGAGTTTCAGAGTTTTCGAGGTTCAGGGTTGTGGAGTTTCGGAATTTTTGAGTTTTGGAGTTTTCGAGTTTTGGAGTTTCGAATTTTCAGAGTTTGGGATTTTTGGAGTTTTGGAGTTTCGGAGATTTGGAGTTTTGGCATTTTGGAGATTCGGAATCTTGGAGTTTCGGAATTTTGTAGTTTTGTAGTCTTGGAGTGTCGGAGTTTTGGAGTGTTGGAGTTTTGGAGCTTTGGAGTTTTGGAGTTTTTGAGTTTTGGAGTTTTGGAGCTTTGGAGTTTTGGAGTTTCGGAGTTTCGGAGTTTTGGAGTTTTGGAGTTTCGAATTTTCAGTTTCGGATTTTTGGAGTTTTGGAGTTTCGGAGATTTGGAGTTTTGGCGTTTTGGAGATTCGGAATCTTGGAGTTTCGGAATTTTGTAGTTTTGTAGTTTTGGAGTGTCAGAGTTCTGGTGTGTTGGAGCTTTGAGTTTTGGAGTTTATGAGTTTCTGAGTTTTGGATTTTTGCACTTTTGGAGTTTTGGAGTTTTGGAGTTCTGGAGTTTCGGAGTTTGGGAGTTTTGGAGTTTCAGAGTTTTGGAGGTTCAGGGTTGTGGAGTTTCGGAATTTTTGAGTATTGGAGTTCCGGAGTTTTGGAGAATTGCAGTTTTGGAATTTTTGTAGTTTCGAATTTTCAGAGTTTCGGATTTTTGGAGTTTTGGAGTTTCGGAGTTCCAGAGTTTTGGAGTTTCAGAGTTTTCGAGGTTCAGGGTTGTGGAGTTTCGGAATTTTTGAGTTTTGGAGTTTCGGAGTTTTGGAGTTTTGGTGTTTTGGAGTTTCGAATTTTCAGAGTTTCGGATTTTTGGAGTTTTGGAGTTCCGGAGATTTGGAGTTTCAGAGTTTTGAAGGTTCAGTGTTGTGGAGTTTCGGAATTTTTGAGTTTTGGAGTTTCGGAGTTTTGGAGTTTTGGAGTTTCGGAGTTTTGGAGTTTCAGAGTTTTCGAGGTTCAGGGTTGTGGAGTTTCGGAATTTTTGAGTTTTGGAGTTTTGGAGTTTCGCATTTTCAGAGTTTGGGATTTTTGGAGTTTTGGAGTTTCGGAGATTTGGAGTTTTGGCATTTTGGAGATTCGGAATCTTGGAGTTTCGGAATTTTGTAGTTTTGTAGTTTTGGAGTGTCGGAGTTTTGGAGTGTTGGAGTTTTGGAGCTTTGGAGTTTTGGAGTTTTTGAGTTTTGGAGTTTTGGAGTTTTGGATTTTTGCACTTTTGGAGTTTTGGAGTTTTGGAGTTTCAGAGTTTTGGAGTTTCGGAGTTTTGGAGTTTCAGAGTTTTGGAGGTTCAGGGTTGTGGAGTTTCGGAATTTTTGAGTTTTGGAGTTTCGGAGTTCCGGAGTTTCGGAGTTTTGGAGTTTTGCAGTTTCGGAGTTTCGGAGTTTTGGAGTTTTGGAGTTTCAGAGTTTTCGAGGTTCAGGGTTGTGGAGTTTCGGAATTTTTGAGTTTTGGAGTTTCGGAGTTTTGGAGTTTTGGTGTTTTGGAGTTTCGAATTTTCAGAGTTTCGGATTTTTGGAGTTTTGGAGTTCCGGAGATTTGGAGTTTCAGAGTTTTGAAGGTTCAGGGTTGTGGAGTTTCGGAATTTTTGAGTTTTGGAGTTTCGGAATTTTGTAGTTTTGTAGTTTTGGAGTGTCAGAGTTCTGGTGTGTTGGAGCTTTGAGTTTTGGAGTTTATGAGTTTCTGAGTTTTGGATTTTTGCACTTTTGGAGTTTTGGAGTTTTGGAGTTCTGGAGTTTCGGAGTTTCGGAGTTTTGGAGTTTCAGAGTTTTGGAGGTTCAGGGTTGTGGAGTTTCGGAATTTTTGAGTATTGGAGTTCCGGAGTTTTGGAGAATTGCAGTTTTGGAATTTTTGTAGTTTCGAATTTTCAGTTTCGGATTTTTGGAGTTTTGGAGTTTCGGAGTTCCGGAGTTCCGGAGTTTTGGAGTTTCAGAGTTTTCGAGGTTCAGGGTTGTGGAGTTTCGGAATTTTTGAGTTTTTGAGTTTCGGAGTTTTGGAGTTTTGGTGTTTTGGAGTTTCGAATTTTCAGAGTTTCGGATTTTTGGAGTTTTGGAGTTCCGGAGATTTGGAGTTTCAGAGTTTTGGAGGTTCAGGGTTGTGGAGTTTCGGAATTTTTGAGTATTGGAGTTTCGGAGTTTCGGAGTTTTGGAGAATTGCAGTTTTGGAGTTTTGGAGTTTCGAATTTTCAGAGTTTCGGATTTTTGGAGTTTTGGAGTTTCGGAGTTTTGGAGTTTCAGAGTTTTCGAGGTTCAGGGTTGTGGAGTTTCGGAATTTTTGAGTTTTGGAGTTTCGGAGTTTCGGAGTTTTGGAGTTTTGGAGTTTCGGAGATTTGGAGTTTTGGCGTTTTGGAGATTCGGAATCTTGGAGTTTCGGAATTTTGTAGTTTTGTAGTTTTCGAGTGTCGGAGTTTTGGAGTGTTGGAGTTTTGGAGCTTTGGAGTTTTGGAGTTTTTGAGTTTTGGATTTTTGCACTTTTGGAGTTTTGGAGTTTCAGAGTTTTGGAGGTTGAGGGTTGTGGAGTTTCCGAATTTTTGAGTTTTGGAGTTTCGGAGTTTTGGAGAATTGCAGTTTTGGAGTTTTGGGGTTTTGGAGTTTCGAATTTTCAGAGTTTCGGATTTTTGGAGTTTTGGAGTTTCGGAGTTTCGGAGTTTTGGAGTTTCAGAGTTTTCGAGGTTCAGGGTTGTGGAGTTTCGGAATTTTTGAGTTTTGGAGTTTCGGAGTTTCGGAGTTTTGGAGTTTTGGAGTTTTGGAGTTTCGAATTTTCAGTTCCGGATTTTTGGAGTTTTGGAGTTTCGGAGATTTGGAGTTTTGGCGTTTTGGAGATTCGGAATCTTGGAGTTTTGGAATTTTGTAGTTTTGTAGTTTTGGAGTGTCAGAGTTCTGGAGTGTTGGAGCTTTGGAGTTTTGGAGTTTATGAGTTTTTGAGTTTTGGATTTTTGCACTTTTGGAGTTTTGGAGTTTTGGAGTTTCGGAGTTTCGGAGTTTTGGAGTTTCAGAGTTTTGGAGGTTCAGGGTTGTGGAGTTTCGGAATTTTTGAGTATTGGAGTTCCGGAGTTTCGGAGTTTTGGAGAATTGCAGTTTTGGAATTTTTGTAGTTTCGAATTTTCAGAGTTTTGGATTTTTGGAGTTTTGGAGTTTCGGAGTTTCGGAGTTTTGGAGTTTCAGACTTTTCGAGGTTCAGGGTTGTGGAATTTCGGAATTTTTGAGTTTTGGAGTTTCGGAGTTCCGGAGTTTCGGAGTTTTGGAGTTTTGCAGTTTCGGAGTTTCGGAGTTTTGGAGTTTTGGAGTTTCAGAGTTTTCGAGGTTCAGGGTTGTGGAGTTTCGGAATTTTTGAGTTTTGGAGTTTCGGAGTTTTGGAGTTTTGGTGTTTTGGAGTTTCGAATTTTCAGAGTTTCGGATTTTTGGAGTTTTGGAGTTCCGGAGATTTGGAGTTTCAGAGTTTTGGAGGTTCAGGGTTGTGGAGTTTCGGAATTTTTGAGTTTTGGAGTTTCGGAGTTTTGGAGTTTTGGAGTTTCGGAGTTTCGGAGTTTCAGAGTTTTCGAGGTTCAGGGTTGTGGAGTTTCGGAATTTTTGAGTTTTGGAGTTTCGGAGTTTTGGAGTATTGTAGTTTTGGAATTTTGGAGTTTTGGAGTTTCGAATTTTTAGAGTTTCGGATTTTTGGAGTTTTGGAGTTTCAGAGAATTGGAGTTTTGGCGTTTTCGAGATTCGGAATCTTGGAGTTTCGGAGTTTTGGAGTTTCAGAGTTTTGGAGGTTCAGGGTTGTGGAATTTCGGAATTTTTGAGTTTTGGAGTTTCGGAGTTTCGGAGTTTTGGAGTTTCAGAGTTTTGGAGGTTCAGGGTTGTGGAGTTTCGGAATTTTTGAGTTTTGGAGTTTTGGAGGTTCAGGGTTGTGGAATTTCGGAATTTTTGAGTTTTGGAGTTTCGGAGTTTCGGAGTTTTGGAGTTTCAGAGTTTTGGAGGTTCAGGGTTGTGGAGTTTCGGAATTTTTGAGTTTTGGAGTTTCGGAGTATCAGAGTTTTGGAGCATTGCAGTTTTGGAGTTCTGGAGTTTTGGAGTTTGGAATTTTCAGAGTTTCGGATTTTTGGAGTTTTGGAGTTTCGGAGATTTGGAGTTTTGGCCTTTTGGAGATTCGGGGTCTTGGAGTTTCGGAATTTTGTAGTTTTACAGTTTTGGAGTGTCGGAGGTTTGGAGTGTTGGAGTTTTGGAGTTTTGGAGTTCTGGAGTTTTGGAGTTTCGGAGTTTCGGAGTTTTGGAGTTTCAGAGTTTTGGAGGTTCAGGGTTGTGGAATTCCGGAATTTTTGAGTTTTGGAGTTTCGGAGTTTTGGAGTTTTGGAGTTTCGGAGTTTCGGAGTTTTGGAGTTTCAGAGTTTTCGAGGTTCAGGGTTGTGGAGTTTCGGAATTTTTGAGTTTTGGAGTTTTGGAGTTTCGAATTTTCAGAGTTTGGGATTTTTGGAGTTTTGGAGTTTCGGAGATTTGGAGTTTTGGCATTTTGGAGATTCGGAATCTTGAAGTTTCGGAATTTTGTAGTTTTGTAGTTTTGGAGTGTCGGAGTTTTGGAGTGTTGGAGTTTTGGAGCTTTGGAGTTTTGGAGTTTTTGAGTTTTGGAGTTTTGGAGTTTTGGATTTTTGCACTTTTGGAGTTTTGGAGTTTTGGAGTATCAGAGTTTTGGAGTTTCGGAGTTTTGGAGTTTCAGAGTTTTGGAGGTTCAGGGTTGTGGAGTTTCGGAATTTTTGAGTTTTGGAGTTTCGGAGTTTCGGAGTTTTGAAGTTTTGCGGTTTTGGAGTTTTGGAGTTTCGAATTTTCAGTTTCGGATTTTTGGAGTTTTGGAGTTTTCGAGATTTGGAGTTTCGGCGTTTTGGAGATTCGGAGTCTTGGAGTGTCGGAATTTTGTAGTTTTGTAGTTTTGGAGTGTTGGAGTTTTGGAGTGCTGGAGTTTTGGAGCTTTGGAGTTTTGGAGTTTTTGAGTTTTTTAGTTTTGGATTTTTGCACTTTTGGAGTTTTGGAGTTTTGGAGTTTCGGAGTTTCGGAGTTTTGGAGTTTCAGAGTTTTGGAGGTTCAGGGTTGTGGAGTTTCGGAATTTTTGAGTTTTGGAGTTTCGGAGTTTCGGAGTTTTGGAGAATTGCAGTTTTGGAGTTTTGGGGTTTTGGAGTTTCGAATTTTCAGAGTTTCGGATTTTTCGAGTTTAGGAGTTTCGGAGTTTCGGAGTTTTGGAGTTTCAGAGTTTTCGAGGTTCAGGGTTGTGGAGTTTCGGAATTTTTGAGTTTTGGAGTTTCGGAGTTTCGGAGTTTTGGAGTTTTGGAGTTTCGAATTTTCAGTTTCGGATTTTTGGAGTTTTGGAGTTTCGGAGATTTGGAGTTTTGGCGTTTTGGAGATTCGGAATCTTGGAGTTTCGGAATTTTGTAGTTTTGTAGTTTTGGAGTGTCAGAGTTCTGGTGTGTTGGAGCTTTGAGTTTTGGAGTTTATGAGTTTCTGAGTTTTGGATTTTTGCACTTTTGGAGTTTTGGAGTTTTGGAGTTCTGGAGTTTCGGAGTTTCGGAGTTTTGGAGTTTCAGAGTTTTGGAGGTTCAGGGTTGTGGAGTTTCGGAATTTTTGAGTATTGGAGTTCCGGAGTTTTGGAGAATTGCAGTTTTGGAATTTTTGTAGTTTCGAATTTTCAGAGTTTCGGATTTTTGGAGTTTTGGAGTTTCGGAGTTCCGGAGTTCCGGAGTTTTGGAGTTTCAGAGTTTTCGAGGTTAAGGGTTATGGAGTTTCGGAATTTTTGAGTTTTGGAGTTTCGGAGTTTTGGAGTTTTGGTGTTTTGGAGTTTCGAATTTTCAGAGTTTCGGATTTTTGGAGTTTTGGAGTTCCGGAGATTTGGAGTTTCAGAGTTTTGAAGGTTCAGGGTTGTGGAGTTTCGGAATTTTTGAGTTTTGGAGTTTCGGAGTTTTGGAGTTTTGGAGTTTCGGAGTTTTGGAGTTTCAGAGTTTTCGAGGTTCAGGGTTGTGGAGTTTCGGAATTTTTGAGTTTTGGAGTTTTCGAGTTTTGGAGTTTCGAATTTTCAGAGTTTGGGATTTTTGGAGTTTTGGAGTTTCGGAGATTTGGAGTTTTGGCATTTTGGAGATTCGGAATCTTGGAGTTTCGGAATTTTGTAGTTTTGTAGTTTTGGAGTGTCGGAGTTTTGGAGTGTTGGAGTTTTGGAGCTTTGGAGTTTTGGAGTTTTGGAGCTTTGGAGTTTTGGAGTTTTTGAGTTTTGGATTTTTGCACTTTTGGAGTTTTGGAGTTTCAGAGTTTTGGAGGTTGAGGGTTGTGGAGTTTCCGAATTTTTGAGTTTTGGAGTTTCGGAGTTTTGGAGAATTGCAGTTTTGGAGTTTTGGGGTTTTGGAGTTTCGAATTTTCAGAGTTTCGGATTTTTGGAGTTTTGGAGTTTCGGAGTTTCGGAGTTTTGGAGTTTCAGAGTTTTCGAGGTTCAGGGTTGTGGAGTTTCGGAATTTTTGAGTTTTGGAGTTTCGGAGTTTCGGAGTTTTGGAGTTTTGGAGTTTTGGAGTTTCGAATTTTCAGTTCCGGATTTTTGGAGTTTTGGAGTTTCGGAGATTTGGAGTTTTGGCGTTTTGGAGATTCGGAATCTTGGAGTTTTGGAATTTTGTAGTTTTGTAGTTTTGGAGTGTCAGAGTTCTGGAGTGTTGGAGCTTTGGAGTTTTGGAGTTTATGAGTTTTTGAGTTTTGGATTTTTGCACTTTTGGAGTTTTGGAGTTTTGGAGTTTCGGAGTTTCGGAGTTTTGGAGTTTCAGAGTTTTGGAGGTTCAGGGTTGTGGAGTTTCGGAATTTTTGAGTATTGGAGTTCCGGAGTTTCGGAGTTTTGGAGAATTGCAGTTTTGGAATTTTTGTAGTTTCGAATTTTCAGAGTTTTGGATTTTTGGAGTTTTGGAGTTTCGGAGTTTCGGAGTTTTGGAGTTTCAGACTTTTCGAGGTTCAGGGTTGTGGAATTTCGGAATTTTTGAGTTTTGGAGTTTCGGAGTTCCGGAGTTTCGGAGTTTTGGAGTTTTGCAGTTTCGGAGTTTCGGAGTTTTGGAGTTTTGGAGTTTCAGAGTTTTCGAGGTTCAGGGTTGTGGAGTTTCGGAATTTTTGAGTTTTGGAGTTTCGGAGTTTTGGAGTTTTGGTGTTTTGGAGTTTCGAATTTTCAGAGTTTCGGATTTTTGGAGTTTTGGAGTTCCGGAGATTTGGAGTTTCAGAGTTTTGGAGGTTCAGGGTTGTGGAGTTTCGGAATTTTTGAGTTTTGGAGTTTCGGAGTTTTGGAGTTTTGGAGTTTCGGAGTTTCGGAGTTTCAGAGTTTTCGAGGTTCAGGGTTGTGGAGTTTCGGAATTTTTGAGTTTTGGAGTTTCGGAGTTTCGGAGTTTTGGAGTATTGGAGTTTCTGAGTTTTGGAGGTTCAGGGTTGTGGAGTTTCGGAATTTTTGAGTTTTGGAGTTTCGGAGTTTTGGAGTATTGTAGTTTTGGAATTTTGGAGTTTTGGAGTTTCGAATTTTTAGAGTTTCGGATTTTTGGAGTTTTGGAGTTTCAGAGAATTGGAGTTTTGGCGTTTTCGAGATTCGGAATCTTGGAGTTTCGGAGTTTTGGAGTTTCAGAGTTTTGGAGGTTCAGGGTTGTGGAATTTCGGAATTTTTGAGTTTTGGAGTTTCGGAGTTTCGGAGTTTTGGAGTTTCAGAGTTTTGGAGGTTCAGGGTTGTGGAGTTTCGGAATTTTTGAGTTTTGGAGTTTTGGAGGTTCAGGGTTGTGGAATTTCGGAATTTTTGAGTTTTGGAGTTTCGGAGTTTCGGAGTTTTGGAGTTTCAGAGTTTTGGAGGTTCAGGGTTGTGGAGTTTCGGAATTTTTGAGTTTTGGAGTTTCGGAGTATCAGAGTTTTGGAGCATTGCAGTTTTGGAGTTCTGGAGTTTTGGAGTTTGGAATTTTCAGAGTTTCGGATTTTTGGAGTTTTGGAGTTTCGGAGATTTGGAGTTTTGGCCTTTTGGAGATTCGGGGTCTTGGAGTTTCGGAATTTTGTAGTTTTACAGTTTTGGAGTGTCGGAGGTTTGGAGTGTTGGAGTTTTGGAGTTTTGGAGTTCTGGAGTTTTGGAGTTTCGGAGTTTCGGAGTTTCGGAGTTTTGGAGTTTCAGAGTTTTGGAGGTTCAGGGTTGTGGAATTCCGGAATTTTTGAGTTTTGGAGTTTCGGAGTTTTGGAGTTTTGGAGTTTCGGAGTTTCGGAGTTTTGGAGTTTCAGAGTTTTCGAGGTTCAGGGTTGTGGAGTTTCGGAATTTTTGAGTTTTGGAGTTTTGGAGTTTCGAATTTTCAGAGTTTGGGATTTTTGGAGTTTTGGAGTTTCGGAGATTTGGAGTTTTGGCATTTTGGAGATTCGGAATCTTGAAGTTTCGGAATTTTGTAGTTTTGTAGTTTTGGAGTGTCGGAGTTTTGGAGTGTTGGAGTTTTGGAGCTTTGGAGTTTTGGAGTTTTTGAGTTTTGGAGTTTTGGAGTTTTGGATTTTTGCACTTTTGGAGTTTTGGAGTTTTGGAGTATCAGAGTTTTGGAGTTTCGGAGTTTTGGAGTTTCAGAGTTTTGGAGGTTCAGGGTTGTGGAGTTTCGGAATTTTTGAGTTTTGGAGTTTCGGAGTTTCGGAGTTTTGAAGTTTTGCGGTTTTGGAGTTTTGGAGTTTCGAATTTTCAGTTTCGGATTTTTGGAGTTTTGGAGTTTTCGAGATTTGGAGTTTCGGCGTTTTGGAGATTCGGAGTCTTGGAGTGTCGGAATTTTGTAGTTTTGTAGTTTTGGAGTGTTGGAGTTTTGGAGTGCTGGAGTTTTGGAGCTTTGGAGTTTTGGAGTTTTTGAGTTTTTTAGTTTTGGATTTTTGCACTTTTGGAGTTTTGGAGTTTTGGAGTTTCGGAGTTTCGGAGTTTTGGAGTTTCAGAGTTTTGGAGGTTCAGGGTTGTGGAGTTTCGGAATTTTTGAGTTTTGGAGTTTCGGAGTTTCGGAGTTTTGGAGAATTGCAGTTTTGGAGTTTTGGGGTTTTGGAGTTTCGAATTTTCAGAGTTTCGGATTTTTCGAGTTTAGGAGTTTCGGAGTTTCGGAGTTTTGGAGTTTCAGAGTTTTCGAGGTTCAGGGTTGTGGAGTTTCGGAATTTTTGAGTTTTGGAGTTTCGGAGTTTCGGAGTTTTGGAGTTTTGGAGTTTCGAATTTTCAGTTTCGGATTTTTGGAGTTTTGGAGTTTCGGAGATTTGGAGTTTTGGCGTTTTGGAGATTCGGAATCTTGGAGTTTCGGAATTTTGTAGTTTTGTAGTTTTGGAGTGTCAGAGTTCTGGTGTGTTGGAGCTTTGAGTTTTGGAGTTTATGAGTTTCTGAGTTTTGGATTTTTGCACTTTTGGAGTTTTGGAGTTTTGGAGTTCTGGAGTTTCGGAGTTTCGGAGTTTTGGAGTTTCAGAGTTTTGGAGGTTCAGGGTTGTGGAGTTTCGGAATTTTTGAGTATTGGAGTTCCGGAGTTTTGGAGAATTGCAGTTTTGGAATTTTTGTAGTTTCGAATTTTCAGAGTTTCGGATTTTTGGAGTTTTGGAGTTTCGGAGTTCCGGAGTTCCGGAGTTTTGGAGTTTCAGAGTTTTCGAGGTTAAGGGTTATGGAGTTTCGGAATTTTTGAGTTTTGGAGTTTCGGAGTTTTGGAGTTTTGGTGTTTTGGAGTTTCGAATTTTCAGAGTTTCGGATTTTTGGAGTTTTGGAGTTCCGGAGATTTGGAGTTTCAGAGTTTTGAAGGTTCAGGGTTGTGGAGTTTCGGAATTTTTGAGTTTTGGAGTTTCGGAGTTTTGGAGTTTTGGAGTTTCGGAGTTTTGGAGTTTCAGAGTTTTCGAGGTTCAGGGTTGTGGAGTTTCGGAATTTTTGAGTTTTGGAGTTTTCGAGTTTTGGAGTTTCGAATTTTCAGAGTTTGGGATTTTTGGAGTTTTGGAGTTTCGGAGATTTGGAGTTTTGGCATTTTGGAGATTCGGAATCTTGGAGTTTCGGAATTTTGTAGTTTTGTAGTTTTGGAGTGTCGGAGTTTTGGAGTGTTGGAGTTTTGGAGCTTTGGAGTTTTGGAGTTTTTGAGTTTTGGAGTTTTGGAGCTTTGGAGTTTTGGAGTTTCGGAGTTTCGGAGTTTTGGAGTTTTGGAGTTTCGAATTTTCAGTTTCGGATTTTTGGAGTTTTGGAGTTTCGGAGATTTGGAGTTTTGGCGTTTTGGAGATTCGGAATCTTGGAGTTTCGGAATTTTGTAGTTTTGTAGTTTTGGAGTGTCAGAGTTCTGGTGTGTTGGAGCTTTGAGTTTTGGAGTTTATGAGTTTCTGAGTTTTGGATTTTTGCACTTTTGGAGTTTTGGAGTTTTGGAGTTCTGGAGTTTCGGAGTTTCGGAGTTTTGGAGTTTCAGAGTTTTGGAGGTTCAGGGTTGTGGAGTTTCGGAATTTTTGAGTATTGGAGTTCCGGAGTTTTGGAGAATTGCAGTTTTGGAATTTTTGTAGTTTCGAATTTTCAGAGTTTCGGATTTTTGGAGTTTTGGAGTTTCGGAGTTCCGGAGTTTTGGAGTTTCAGAGTTTTCGAGGTTCAGGGTTGTGGAGTTTCGGAATTTTTGAGTTTTGGAGTTTCGGAGTTTTGGAGTTTTGGTGTTTTGGAGTTTCGAATTTTCAGAGTTTCGGATTTTTGGAGTTTTGGAGTTCCGGAGATTTGGAGTTTCAGAGTTTTGAAGGTTCAGGGTTGTGGAGTTTCGGAATTTTTGAGTTTTGGAGTTTCGGAGTTTTGGAGTTTTGGAGTTTCGGAGTTTTGGAGTTTCAGAGTTTTCGAGGTTCAGGGTTGTGGAGTTTCGGAATTTTTGAGTTTTGGAGTTTTGGAGTTTTGGAGTTTCGAATTTTCAGAGTTTGGGATTTTTGGAGTTTTGGAGTTTCGGAGATTTGGAGTTTTGGCATTTTGGAGATTCGGAATCTTGGAGTTTCGGAATTTTGTAGTTTTGTAGTTTTGGAGTGTCGGAGTTTTGGAGTGTTGGAGTTTTGGAGCTTTGGAGTTTTGGAGTTTTTGAGTTTTGGAGTTTTGGAGTTTTGGATTTTTGCACTTTTGGAGTTTTGGAGTTTTGGAGTTTCAGAGTTTTGGAGTTTCGGAGTTTTGGAGTTTCAGAGTTTTGGAGGTTCAGGGTTGTGGAGTTTCGGAATTTTTGAGTTTTGGAGTTTCGGAGTTCCGGAGTTTCGGAGTTTTGGAGTTTTGCAGTTTCGGAGTTTCGGAGTTTTGGAGTTTTGGAGTTTCAGAGTTTTCGAGGTTCAGGGTTGTGGAGTTTCGGAATTTTTGAGTTTTGGAGTTTCGGAGTTTTGGAGTTTTGGTGTTTTGGAGTTTCGAATTTTCAGAGTTTCGGATTTTTGGAGTTTTGGAGTTCCGGAGATTTGGAGTTTCAGAGTTTTGAAGGTTCAGGGTTGTGGAGTTTCGGAATTTTTGAGTTTCGGAGTTTCGGAGTTTCGGAGTTTTGGAGTTTTGGAGTTTCGAATTTTCAGTTTCGGATTTTTGGAGTTTTGGAGTTTCGGAGATTTGGAGTTTTGGCGTTTTGGAGATTCGGAATCTTGGAGTTTCGGAATTTTGTAGTTTTGTAGTTTTGGAGTGTCAGAGTTCTGGAGTGTTGGAGCTTTGAGTTTTGGAGTTAATGAGTTTCTGAGTTTTGGATTTTTGCACTTTCGGATTTTTGAGTTTTGGAGTTTCGGAGTTCTGGAGTTCCGGAGTTTTGGAGTTTCAGAGTTTTCGAGGTTCAGGGTTGTGGAGTTTCGGAATTTTTGAGTTTTGGAGTTTCGGAGTTTCGGAGTTTTGGAGTTTCGAATTTTCAGTTCCGGATTTTTGAAGTTTTGGAGTTTCGGAGATTTGGAGTTTTGGCGTTTTGGAGATTCGGAATCTTGGAGTTTCGGAATTTTGTAGTTTTGTAGTTTTGGAGTGTCAGAGTTTTGGAGTGTTGGAGTGTTGGAGTTATGGAGCTTTGGAGTTTTGGAGTTTTTGAGTTTTGGAGTTTTGGATTTTTGCACTTTTGGAGTTTTGGAGTTTTGGAGTTTCGGAGTTTCGGAGTTTTGGAGTTTCAGAGTTTTGGAGGTTCAGGGTTGTGGAGTTTCGGAATTTTTGAGTTTTGGAGTTTCGGAGTTTCGGAGTTTTGGAGTTTTGGAGTTTCGAATTTTCAGTTTCGGATTTTTGGAGTTTTGGAGTTTCGGAGATTTGGAGTTTTGGCGTTTTGGAGATTCGGAATCTTGGAGTTTCGGAATTTTGTAGTTTTGTAGTTTTGGAGTGTCAGAGTTCTGGAGTGTTGGAGCTTTGAGTTTTGGAGTTTTGGAGTTTTTGAGTTTTGGAGTTTTGGATTTTTGCACTTTTGGAGTTTTGGAGTTTTGGAGTTTCGGAGTTTCGGAGTTTCGGAGTTTTGGAGTCTCAGAGTTTTGGAGGTTCAGGGTTGTGGAGTTTCGGAATTTTTGAGTTTTGGAGTTTCGGAGTTTCGGAGTTTTGGAGTTTTGGAGTTTCGAATTTTCAGTTTCGGATTTTTGGAGTTTTGGAGTTTCGGAGATTTGGAGTTTTGGCGTTTTCGAGATTCGGAATCTTGGAGTTTCGGAATTTTGTAGTTTTGTAGTTTTGGAGTGTCAGAGTTTTGGAGTGTTGGAGTTTTGGAGCTTTGGAGTTTTGGAGTTTTTGAGTTTTGAGTTTTGGATTTTGACACTTTTGGAGTTTTGGAGTTTTGGAGTTTCGGAGTGTCGGAGTTTCGGAGCTTCGGAGTTTCGGAGTTTTGGAGTTTCAGAGTTTTGGAGGTTCAGGGTTGTGGAGTTTCGGAATTTTTGAGTGTTGGAGTTTCGGAGTTTTGGAGTTTTGGAGTTTTGGAGTTTCGGAGTTTTGGAGTTTCAGAGTTTTGGAGGTTCAGGGTTGTGGAGTTTCGGAATTTTTAAGTATTGGAGTTCCGGAGTTTCGGAGTTTTGGAGAATTGCAGTTTTGGAATTTTTGTAGTTTCGAATTTTCAGAGTTACGGATTTTTGGAGTTTTGGAGTTTCGGAGTTTCGGAGTTTTGGAGTTTCAGAGTTTTGGAGGTTCAGGGTTGTGGAATTTCGGAATTTTTGAGTTTTGGAGTTTCGGAGTTCCGGAGTTTCGGAGTTTTGGAGTTTTGCAGTTTCGGAGTTTTGGAGTTTTGGAGTTTCGGAATTTTTGAGTTTTGGAGTATCGGAGTTTTGGAGTTTTGGTGTTTTGGAGTTTCGAATTTTCAGAGTTTCGGATTTTTGGAGTTTTGGAGTTCCAGAGATTTGGAGTTTCAGAGTTTTGGAGGTTCAGGGTTGTGGAGTTTCGGAATTTTTGAGTTTTGGAGTTTCGGAGTTTTGGAGTTTTGGAGTTTCGGAGTTTCGCAGTTTCAGAGTTTTCGAGGTTCAGGGTTGTGGAGTTTCGGAATTTTTGAGTTTTGGAGTTTCGGAGTTTCGGAGTTTTGGAGTTTTGGAGTTTTGGAGTTTCAGAGTTTTCGAGGTTCAGGGTTGTGGAGTTTCGGAATTTTTGTGTTTTGGAGTTTCGGAGTTTCGGAGCTTTGGAGTATTGCAGTTTTGGAATTTTGGAGTTTTGGAGTTTCGAATTTTCAGAGTTTCGGATTTTTGGAGTTTTGGAGTTTCAGAGAATTGGAGTTTTAACGTTTTCGAGATTCGGAATCTTGGAGTTTCGGAATTTTGTAGTTTTGTAGTTTTGGAGTGTCGGAGTTTTGGAGTGTTGGAGTTTTGGAGCTTTGGAGCTTTGGAGTTTGGGAGTTTTTGAGTTTTTGAGTTTTGGATTTTTGCACTTTTTGAAATTTGGAGTTTTGGAGTTTTGGAGTTTCGGAGTTTCGGAGTTTTGGAGTTTCAGAGTTTTGGAGGTTCAGGGTTGTGGAGTTTCGGAATTTTTGAGTTTTGGAGTTTCGGAGTTTCGGAGTTTCGGAGTTTTGGAGCATTGCAGTTTTGGAGTTCTGGAGTTTTGGAGTTTGGAATTTTCAGAGTTTCGGATTTTTGGAGTTTTGGAGTTTCGGAGATTTGGAGTTTTGGCCTTTTGGAGATTCGGGGTCTTGGAGTTTCGGAATTTTGTAGTTTTGCAGTTTTGGAATGTCGGAGGTTTGGAGTGTTGGAGTTTTGGAGTTTTGGAGTTCTGGAGTTTTGGAGTTTCGGAGTTTCGGAGTTTCGGAGTTTCGGAGTTTTGGAGTTTCAGAGTTTTGGAGGTTCAGGGTTGTGGAATTTCGGAATTTTTGAGTTTTGGAGTTTCGGAGTTTTGGAGTATTGCAGTTTTGGAATTTTGGAGTTTTGGAGTTTCGAATTTTCAGAGTTTCGGATTTTTGGAGTGTTGGAGTTTCGGAGATTTGGAGTTTTGGCGTTTTGGAGTTTCAGAGTTTTGGAGGTTCAGGGTTGTGGAGTTTCGGAATTTTTGAGTATTGGAGTTCCGGAGTTTCGGAGTTTTGGAGTTTCAGAGTTTTGGAGGTTCAGGGTTGTGGAGTTTCGGAATTTTTGAGTATTGGAGTTCCGGAGTTTCGGAGTTTTGGAGAATTGCAGTTTTGGAATTTTTGTAGTTTTGAATTTTCAGAGTTTCGGATTTTTGGAGTTTTGGAGTTTCGGAATTTCGGAGTTTTGGAGTTTCAGACTTTTCGAGGTTCAGGGTTGTGGAATTTCGGAATTTTTGAGTTTTGGAGTTTCGGAGTTCCGGAGTTTCGGAGTTTTGGAGTTTTGCAGTTTCGGAGTTTTGGAGTTTTGGAGTTTGCGGAGTTTTGGAGTTTCAGAGTTTTCGAGGTTCAGGGTTGTGGAGTTTCGGAATTTTTGAGTTTTGGAGTTTCGGAGTTTTGGAGTTTTGGTGTTTTGGAGTTTCGAATTTTCAGAGTTTCGGATTTTTGGAGTTTTGGAGTTCCGGAGATTTGGAGTTTCAGAGTTTTGGATGTTCAGGGTTGTGGAGTTTCGGAATTTTTGAGTTTTGGAGTTTCGGAGTTTTGGAGTTTCGGAGTTTCGGAGTTTTGGAGTTTCATAGTTTTCGAGGTTCAGGGTTGTGGAGTTTCGGAATTTTTGAGTTTCGGAGTTTTGGAGTTTTGGAGTTTCGAATTTTCAGTTTCGGATTTTTGGAGTTTTGGAGTTTCGGAGATTTGGAGTTTTGGCGTTTTGGAGATTCGGAATCTTGGAGTTTCGGAATTTTGTAGTTTTGTAGTTTTCGAGTGTCGGAGTTTTGGAGTGTTGGTGTTTTGGAGCTTTCGAGTTTTGGAGTTTTTGAGTTTTAGAGTTTTGGATTTTTGCACTTTTGGAGTTTCAGAGTTTTGGAGGTTCAGGGTTGTGGAGTTTCGGAATTTTTGAGTTTTGGAGTTTCGGAGTTTCGGAGGTTTGGAGTATTGCAGTTTTGGAGTTTTGGAGTTTTGGAGTTTCAGAGATTTGGAGTTTTGGCGTTTTGGAGATTCGGAATCTTGGAGTTTCGGAATTTTGTAGTTTTGTAGTTTTGGAGTGTTGGAGCTTTGGAGTTCTGGAGTTTATGAGTTTTTGAGTTTTGGATTTTTGCACTTTTGGAGTTTTGGAGTTTTGGAGTTTTGGAGTTTTGGAGTTTCGGAGTTTCGGAGTTTTGGAGTTTCAGAGTTTTGGAGGTTCAGGGTTGTGGAATTTCGGAATTTTTGAGTATTGGAGTTTCGGAGTTTCGGAGTTTTGGAGAATTGCAGTTTTGGAATTTTTGGAGTTTCGAATTTTCAGAGTTTCGGATTTTTGGAGTTTTGGAGTTTCGGAGTTTTGGAGTTTCAGAGTTTTCGAGGTTCAGGGTTGTGGAGTTTCGGAATTTTTGAGTTTTGGAGTTTCAAAGTTTTGGAGTTTTGGAGTTTTGGAGTTTCGAATTTTCAGAGTTTGGGATTTTTGGAGTTTTGGAGTTTCAGAGATTTGGAGTTTTGGCGTTTTGGAGATTCGGAATCTTGGAGTTTCGGAATTTTGTAGTTTTGTAGTTTTGGAGTGTCAGAGTTTTGGAGTGTTGGAGTTTTGGAGCTTTGGAGTTTTGGAGTTTTTGAGTTTTGGAGTTCTGGATTTTTGCACTTTTGGAGTTTTGGAGTTTTGGAGTTTCGGAGTTTGGGAGTTTCGGAGTTTTGGAGTTTCAGAGTTTTGGAGGTTCAGGGTTGTGGAGTTTCGGAATTTTTGAGTTTTGGAGTTTCGGAGTTTTGGAGTATTGCAGTTTTGGAATTTTGGAGTTTTGGAGTTTCGAATTTTCAGAGTTTCGGATTTTTGGAGTTTTGGAGTTTCGGAGATTTGGAGTTTTGGCGTTTTTGAGATTCGGAATCTTGGAGTTTCGGAATTTTGTAGTTTTGTAGTTTTGGAGTGTCACAGTTTTGGAGTGTTGGAGTTTTGGAGCTTTGGAGTTTCGTAGTTTCGGAGTTTTGGAGTTTCAGAGTTTTGGAGGTTCAGTGTTGTGGAGTTTCGGCATTTTTGAGTATTGGAGTTTCGGAGTTTCGGAGTTTTGGAGAATTGCAGTTTTGGAGTTTTGGAGTTTCGAATTTTCAGAGTTTGGGATTTTTGGAGTTTTGGAGTTTCGGAGATTTGGAGTTTTGGCATTTTGGAGATTCGGAATCTTGGAGTTTCGGAATTTTGTAGTTTTGTAGTTTTGGAGTGTCGGAGTTTTGGAGTGTTGGAGTTTTGGAGCTTTGGAGTTTTGGAGTTTTTGAGTTTTGGAGTTTTGGAGTTTTGGATTTTTGCACTTTTGGAGTTTTGGAGTTTTGGAGTTTCAGAGTTTCGGAGTTTCTGAGTTTTGGAGTTTCAAAGTTTTGGAGGTTCAGGGTTGTGGAGTTTCGGAATTTTTGAGTTTTGGAGTTTCGGAGTTTCGGAGTTTTGGAGTATTGCAGTTTTGGAATTTTGGAGTTTTGGAGTTTCGAATTTTCAGAGTTTCGGATTTTTGGAGTTTTGGAGTTTCGGAGATTTGGAGTTTTGGCGTTTTCGAGATTCGGAATCTTGGAGTTTCGGAATTTTGTAGTTTTGTAGTTTTGGAGTGTCAGAGTTTTGGAGTGTTGGAGTTTTGGAGCTTTGGAGTTTTGGACTTTTTGAGTTCTGGAGTTTTGGATTTTGACACTTTTGGAGTTTTGGAGTTTTGGAGTTTCGGAGTTTCGGAGTTTCGGAGCTTCGGAGTTTCAGAGTTTTGGAGTTTCAGAGTTTTGGAGGTTCAGGGTTGTGGAGTTTCGGAATTTTTGAGTTTTGGAGTTTCGGAGTTTTGGAGTTTTGGAGTTTTGTAGTTTCGGAGTTTTGGAGTTTCAGAGTTTTGGAGGTTCAGGGTTGTGGAGTTTCGGAATTTTTGAGTATTGGAGTTCCGGAGTTTCGGAGTTTTGGAGAATTGCAGTTTTGGAATTTTTGTAGTTTCGAATTTTCAGAGTTTCGGATTTTTGGAGTTTTGGAGTTTCGGAGTTTCGGAGTTTTGGAGTTTCAGACTTTTCGAGGTTCAGGGTTGTGGAATTTCGGAATTTTTGAGTTTTGGAGTTTCGGAGTTCCGGAGTTTCGGAGTTTTGGAGTTTTGCAGTTTCGGAGTGTCGGAGTTTTGGAGTGTTGGAGTTTTGGAGCTTTGGAGTTTTGGAGTTTTTGAGTTTTGGAGTTTTGGATTTTTGCACTTTTGGAGTTTTGGAGTTTCAGAGTTTTGGAGGTTCAGGGTTGTGGAGTTTCGGAATTTTTGAGTTTTGGAGTTTCGGAGTTTTGGAGAATTGCAGTTTTGGAGTTTTGGGGTTTTGGAGTTTCGAATTTTCAGAGTTTCGGATTTTTGGAGTTTTGGAGTTTCGGAGTTTCGGAGTTTTGGAGTTTTGGAGTTTCGAATTTTCAGTTCCGGATTTTTGAAGTTTTGGAGTTTCGGAGATTTGGAGTTTTGGCGTTTTGGAGATTCGGAATCTTGGAGTTTCGGAATTTTGTAGTTTTGTAGTTTTGGAGTGTCAGAGTTTTGGAGTGTTGGAGTGTTGGAGTTATGGAGCTTTGGAGTTTTGGAGTTTTTGAGTTTTTGAGTTTTGGATTTTTGCACTTTTGGAGTTTTGGAGTTTTGGAGTTTCGGAGTTTCGGAGTTTTGGAGTTTCAGAGTTTTGGAGGTTCAGGGTTGTGGAGTTTCGGAATTTTTGAGTTTTGGAGTTTCGGAGTTTTGGAGTTTTGGAGTTTCGAATTTTCAGTTTCGGATTTTTGGAGTTTTGGAGTTTCGGAGATTTGGAGTTTTGGCGTTTTGGAGATTCGGAATCTTGGAGTTTCGGAATTTTGTAGTTTTGTAGTTTTGGAGTGTCAGAGTTCTGGAGTGTTGGAGCTTTGAGTTTTGGAGTTTTGGAGTTTTTGAGTTTTGGAGTTTTGGATTTTTGCACTTTTGGAGTTTTGGAGTTTTGGAGTTTCGGAGTTTCGGAGTTTCGGAGTTTTGGAGTCTCAGAGTTTTGGAGGTTCAGGGTTGTGGAGTTTCGGAATTTTTGAGTTTTGGAGTTTCGGAGTTTCGGAGTTTTGGAGTTTTGGAGTTTCGAATTTTCAGTTTCGGATTTTTGGAGTTTTGGAGTTTCGGAGATTTGGAGTTTTGGCGTTTTCGAGATTCGGAATCTTGGAGTTTCGGAATTTTGTAGTTTTGTAGTTTTGGAGTGTCAGAGTTTTGGAGTGTTGGAGTTTTGGAGCTTTGGAGTTTCGGAGCTTCGGAGTTTCGGAGTTTTGGAGTTTCAGAGTTTTGGAGGTTCAGGGTTGTGGAGTTTCGGAATTTTTGAGTTTTGGAGTTTCGGAGTTTTGGAGTTTTGGAGTTTTGGAGTTTTGGAGTTTCAGAGTTTTGGAGGTTCAGGGTTGTGGAATTTCGGAATTTTTGAGTTTTGGAGTTTCGGAGTTCCGGAGTTTCGGAGTTTTGGAGTTTTGCAGTTTCGGAGTTTTGGAGTTTTGGAGTTTCGGAGTTTTGGAGTTTCAGAGTTTTCGAGGTTCAGGGTTGTGGAGTTTCGGAATTTTTGAGTTTTGGAGTATCGGAGTTTTGGAGTTTTGGTGTTTTGGAGTTTCGAATTTTCAGAGTTTCGGATTTTTGGAGTTTTGGAGTTCCAGAGATTTGGAGTTTCAGAGTTTTGGAGGTTCAGGGTTGTGGAGTTTCGGAATTTTTGAGTTTTGGAGTTTCGGAGTTTTGGAGTTTTGGAGTTTCGGAGTTTCGGAGTTTCAGAGTTTTCGAGGTTCAGGGTTGTGGAGTTTCGGAATTTTTGAGTTTTGGAGTTTCGGAGTTTTGGAGTTTTGGAGTTTTGGAGTTTCAGAGTTTTGGAGGTTCAGGGTTGTGGAGTTTCGGAATTTTTGTGTTTTGGAGTTTCGGAGTTTCGGAGCTTTGGAGTATTGCAGTTTTGGAATTTTGGAGTTTTGGAGTTTCGAATTTTCAGAGTTTCGGATTTTTGGAGTTTTGGAGTTTCAGAGAATTGGAGTTTTAACGTTTTCGAGATTCGGAATCTTGGAGTTTCGGAATTTTGTAGTTTTGTAGTTTTGGAGTGTCGGAGTTTTGGAGTGTTGGAGTTTTGGAGCTTTGGAGCTTTGGAGTTTGGGAGTTTTTGAGTTTTTGAGTTTTGGATTTTTGCACTTTTTGAAATTTGGAGTTTTGGAGATTTGGAGTTTTGGCGTTTTCGAGATTCGGAATCTTGGAGTTTCGGAATTTTGTAGTTTTGTAGTTTTGGAGTGTCGGAGTTTTGGAGTGTTGGAGTTTTGGAGCTTTGGAGCTTTGGAGTTTGGGAGTTTTTGAGTTTTTGAGTTTTGGATTTTTGCACTTTTTGAAATTTGGAGTTTTGGAGTTTCGGAGTTTCGGATTTTTGGAGTTTTGGAGTTTCGGAGATTTGGAGTTTTGGCGTTTTCGAGATTCGGAATCTTGGAGTTTCGGAATTTTGTAGTTTTGTAGTTTTGGAGTGTCAGAGTTTTGGAGTGTTGGAGTTTTGGAGCTTTGGAGTTTTGGAGTTTTTGAGTTTTTGAGTTTTGGATTTTGACACTTTTGGAGTTTCGGAGTTTTGGAGTATAGGAGTTTTGGAGTTTCGGAGTTTTGGAGTTTCAGAGTTTTGGAGGTTCAGGGTTGTGGAGTTTCGGAATTTTTGAGTATTGGAGTTCTGGAGCTTTGGAGTTTTGGAGTTTTTGAGTTTTGGAGTTTTGGATTTTTGCACTTTTGGAGTTTTGGAGTTTCAGAGTTTTGGAGGTTCAGGGTTGTGGAGTTTCGGAATTTTTGAGTTTTGGAGTTTCGGAGTTTTGGAGAATTGCAGTTTTGGAGTTTTGGGGTTTTGGAGTTTCGAATTTTCAGTTTCGGATTTTTGGAGTTTTGGAGTTTCGGAGTTTCGGAGTTTTGAAGTTTCAGACTTTTCGAGGTTCAGGGTTGTGGAATTTCGGAATTTTTGAGTTTTGGAGTTTCGGAGTTCCGGAGTTTCGGAGTTTTGGAGTTTTGCAGTTTCGGAGTTTTGGAGTTTTGGAGTTTGCGGAGTTTTGGAGTTTCAGAGTTTTCGAGGTTCAGGGTTGTGGAGTTTCGGAATTTTTGAGTTTTGGAGTTTCGGAGTTTTGGAGTTTTGGTGTTTTGGAGTTTCGAATTTTCAGAGTTTCGGATTTTTGGAGTTTTGGAGTTCCGGAGATTTGGAGTTTCAGAGTTTTGGATGTTCAGGGTTGTGGAGTTTCGGAATTTTTGAGTTTTGGAGTTTCGGAGTTTTGGAGTTTCGGAGTTTTGGAGTTTCATAGTTTTCGAGGTTCAGGGTTGTGGAGTTTCGGAATTTTTGAGTTTCGGAGTTTCGGAGTTTTGGAGTTTTGGAGTTTCGAATTTTCAGTTTAGGATTTTTGGAGTTTTGGAGTTTCGGAGATTTGGAGTTTTGGCGTTTTGGAGATTAGGAATCTTGGAGTTTCGGAATTTTGTAGTTTTGTAGTTTTCGAGTGTCGGAGTTTTGGAGTGTTGGAGTTTTGGAGCTTTGGAGTTTTGGAGTTTTTGAGTTTTAGAGTTTTGGATTTTTGCACTTTTGGAGTTTTGGAGTTTCAGAGTTTTGGAGGTTCAGGGTTGTGGAGTTTCGGAATTTTTGAGTTTTGGAGTTTCGGAATTTCGGAGGTTTGGAGTATTGCAGTTTTGGAGTTTTGGAGTTTTGGAGTTTCAGAGATTTGGAGTTTTGGCGTTTTGGAGATTCGGAATCTTGGAGTTTCGGAATTTTGTAGTTTTGTAGTTTTGGAGTGTTGGAGCTTTGGAGTTTTGGAGTTTATGAGTTTTTGAGTTTTGGATTTTTGCACTTTTGGAGTTTTGGAGTTTTGGAGTTTCGGAGTTTCGGAGTTTCGGAGAATTGCAGTTTTGGAGTTTTGGGGTTTTGGAGTTTCGAATTTTCAGAGTTTCGGATTTTTGGAGTTTTGGAGTTTCGGAGTTTCGGAGTTTTGAAGTTTCAGACTTTTCGAGGTTCAGGGTTGTGGAATTTCGGAATTTTTGAGTTTTGGAGTTTCGGAGTTCCGGAGTTTCGGAGTTTTGGAGTTTTGCAGTTTCGGAGTTTTGGAGTTTTGGAGTTTCGGAGTTTTGGAGTTTCAGAGTTTTCGAGGTTCAGGGTTGTGGAGTTTCGGAATTTTTGAGTTTTGGAGTTTTCGAGTTTCGAATTTTCAGAGTTTGGGATTTTTGGAGTTTTGGAGTTTCGGAGATTTGGAGTTTTGGCATTTTGGAGATTCGGAATCTTGGAGTTTCGGAATTTTGTAGTTTTGTAGTTTTGGAGTGTCGGAGTTTTGGAGTGTTGGAGTTTTGGAGCTTTGGAGTTTTGGAGTTATTGAGTTTTGGAGTTTTGGAGTTTTGGATTTTTGCACTTTTGGAGTTTTGGACTTTGGAGTTTCAGAGTTTCGGAGTTTCTGAGTTTTGGAGTTTCAGAGTTTTGGAGGTTCAGGGTTGTGGAGTTTCGGAATTTTTGAGTTTTGGAGTTTTGGTGTTTTGGAGTTTCGAATTTTCAGTTTTGGATTTTTGGAGTTTTGGAGTTCCGGAGATTTGGAGTTTCAGAGTTTTGGAGGTTCAGGGTTGTGGAGTTTCGGAATTTTTGAGTTTTGGAGTTTCGGAGTTTTGGAGTTTTGGAGTTTCGGAGTTTTGGAGTTTCAGAGTTTTCGAGGTTCAGGGTTGTGGAGTATTGCAGTTTTGGAATTTTGGAGTTTTGGAGTTTCGAATTTTCAGAGTTTCGGATTTTTGGAGTTTTGGAGTTTCGGAGATTTGGAGTTTTGGCGTTTTCGAGATTCGGAATCTTGGAGTTTCGGAATTTTTTAGTTTTGTAGTTTTGGAGTGTCAGAGCTTTGGAGTGTTGGAGTTTTGGAGCTTTGGAGTTTTGGAGTTTTTGAGTTTTTGAGTTTTGGATTTTGACACTTTTGGAGTTTCGGAGTTTTGGAGTATAGGAGTTTTGGAGTTTCGGAGTTTTGGAGTTTCAGAGTTTTGGAGGTTCAGGGTTGTGGAGTTTCGGAATTTTTGAGTATTGGAGTTCCGGAGTTTCGGAGTTTTGGAGAATTGCAGTTTTGGAATTTTTGTAGTTTCGAATTTTCAGAGTTTCGGATTTTTGGAGTTTTGGAGTTTCGGAGTTTCGGAGTTTTGGAGTTTCAGACTTTTCGAGGTTCAGGGTTGTGGAATTTCGGAATTTTTGAGTTTTGGAGTTTCGGAGTTCCGGAGTTTCAGGGTTTTGGAGTTTTGCAGTTTCGGAGTTTTGGAGTTTTGGAGTTTCGGAGTTTTGGAGTTTCAGAGTTTTCGAGGTTCAGGGTTGTGGAGTTTCGGAATTTTTGAGTTTTGGAGTTTCGGAGTTTTGGAGTTTTGGTGTTTTGGAGTTTCGAATTTTCAGAGTTTCGGATTTTTGGAGTTTTGCAGTTCCGGAGATTTGGAGTTTCAGAGTTTTGGAGGTTCAGGGTTGTGGAGTTTCGGAATTTTTGAGTTTTGGAGTTTCGGAGTTTTGGAGTTTTGGAGTTTTGGAGTGACAGAGTTTTGGAGTGTTGGAGTTTTGGAGCTTTGGAGTTTCGGAGCTTCGGAGTTTCGGAGTTTTGGAGTTTCAGAGTTTTGGAGGTTCAGGGTTGTGGAGTTTCGGAATTTTTGAGTTTTGGAGTTTCGGAGTTTTGGAGTTTTGGAGTTTTGGAGTTTCGGAGTTTTGGAGTTTCAGAGTTTTGGAGGTTCAGGGTTGTGGAGTTTCGGAATTTTTAAGTATTGGAGTTCCGGAGTTTCGGAATTTTGGAGAATTGCAGTTTTGGAATTTTTGTAGTTTCGAATTTTCAGAGTTACGGATTTTTGGAGTTTTGGAGTTTCGGAGTTTCGGGGTTTTGGAGTTTCAGACTTTTCGAGGTTCAGGGTTGTGGAATTTCGGAATTTTTGAGTTTTGGAGTTTCGGAGTTCCGGAGTTTCGGAGTTTTGGAGTTTTGCAGTTTCGGAGTTTTGGAGTTTTGGAGTTTCGGAGTTTTGGAGTTTCAGAGTTTTCGAGGTTCAGGGTTGTGGAGTTTCGGAATTTTTGAGTTTTGGAGTATCGGAGTTTTGGAGTTTTGGTGTTTTGGAGTTTCGAATTTTCAGAGTTTCGGATTTTTGGAGTTTTGGAGTTCCAGAGATTTGGAGTTTCAGAGTTTTGGAGGTTCAGGGTTGTGGAGTTTCGGAATTTTTGAGTTTTGGAGTTTCGGAGTTTTGGAGTTTTGGAGTTTCGGAGTTTCGGAGTTTCAGAGTTTTCGAGGTTCAGGGTTGTGGAGTTTCGGAATTTTTGAGTTTTGGAGTTTCGGAGTTTCGGAGTTTTGGAGTTTTGGAGTTTTGGAGTTTCAGAGTTTTGGAGGTTCAGGGTTGTGGAGTTTCGGAATTTTTGTGTTTTGGAGTTTCGGAGTTTCGGAGCTTTGGAGTATTGCAGTTTTGGAATTTTGGAGTTTTGGAGTTTCGAATTTTCAGAGTTTCGGATTTTTGGAGTTTTGGAGTTTCAGAGAATTGGAGTTTTAACGTTTTCGAGATTCGGAATCTTGGAGTTTCGGAATTTTGTAGTTTTGTAGTTTTGGAGTGTCGGAGTTTTGGAGTGTTGGAGTTTTGGAGCTTTGGAGCTTTGGAGTTTGGGAGTTTTTGAGTTTTTGAGTTTTGGATTTTTGCACTTTTTGAAATTTGGAGTTTTGGAGATTTGGAGTTTTGGCGTTTTCGAGATTCGGAATCTTGGAGTTTCGGAATTTTGTAGTTTTGTAGTTTTGGAGTGTCGGAGTTTTGGAGTGTTGGAGTTTTGGAGCTTTGGAGCTTTGGAGTTTGGGAGTTTTTGAGTTTTTGAGTTTTGGATTTTTGCACTTTTTGAAATTTGGAGTTTCGGAGTTTCGGAGTTTCGGAGTTTCGGAGTTTTGGAGTTTCAGAGTTTTGGAGGTTCAGGGTTGTGGAATTTCGGAATTTTTGAGTTTTGGAGTTTCGGAGTTTTGGAGTATTGCAGTTTTGGAATTTTGGAGTTTTGGAGTTTCGAATTTTCAGAGTTTCGGATTTTTGGAGTGTTGGAGTTTCGGAGATTTGGAGTTTTGGCGTTTTGGAGATTCGGAATCTTGGAGATTCGGAATTTTGTAGTTTTGTAGTTTTGGAGTGTCAGTGTTTTGGAGTGTTGGAGTTTTGGAGCTTTGGAGTTTTTGAGTTTTTGAGTTTTTGAGTTTTGGATTTTTGCACTTTTGGAGTTTTGGAGTTTTGGAGTTTCGGAGTTTCGGAGTTTTGGAGTTTCAGAGTTTTGGAGGTTCAGGGTTGTGGAGTTTCGGAATTTTTGAGTATTGGAGTTTCGGAGTTTCGGAGTTTTGGAGAATTGCAGTTTTGGAGTTTTGGAGTTTCGAATTTTCAGAGTTTCGGATTTTTGGAGTTTTGGAGTTTCGGAGTTTTGGAGTTTCAGAGTTTTCGAGGTTCAGGGTTGTGGAGTTTCGGAATTTTTGAGTTTTGGAGTTTCGGAGTTTCGGAGTTTTGGAGTTTTGGAGTTTCGGAGATTTGGAGTTTTGGCGTTTTGAAGATTCGGAATCTTGGAGTTTCGGAATTTTTAGTTTTGTAGTTTTCGAGTGTCGGAGTTTTGGAGTGTTGGAGTTTTGGAGCTTTGGAGTTTTGGAGTTTTTGAGTTTTGGAGTTTTGGATTTTTGCACTTTTGGAGTTTTGGAGTTTCAGAGTTTTGGAGGTTCAGGGTTGTGGAGTTTCGGAATTTTTGAGTTTTGGAGTTTCGGAGTTTTGGAGAATTGCAGTTTTGGAGTTTTGGGGTTTTGGAGTTTCGAATTTTCAGAGTTTCGGATTTTTGGAGTTTTGGAGTTTCGGAGTTTCAGAGTTTTGGAGTTTCAGAGTTTTCGAGGTTCAGGGTTGTGGAGTTTCGGAATTTTTGAGTTTTGGAGTTTCGGAGTTTCGGAGTTTTGGAGTTTTGGAGTTTCGAATTTTCAGTTCCGGATTTTTGAAGTTTTGGAGTTTCGGAGATTTGGAGTTTTGGCGTTTTGGAGGTTCGGAATCTTGGAGTTTCGGAATTTTGTAGTTTTGTAGTTTTGGAGTGTCAGAGTTTTGGAGTGCTGGAGTTATGGAGCTTTGGAGTTTTGGAGTTTTTGAGTTTTGGAGTTTTGGATTTTTGCACTTTTGGAGTTTTGGAGTTTTGGAGTTTCGGAGTTTCGGAGTTTCGGAGTTTTGGAGTTTCAGAGTTTTGGAGGTTCAGGGTTGTGAAGTTTCGGAATTTTTGAGTTTTGGAGTTTCGGAGTTTCGGAGTTTTGGAGTTTTGGAGTTTCGAATTTTCAGTTTCGGATTTTTGGTGTTTTGGAGTTTCGGAGATTTGGAGTTTTGGCGTTTTGGAGATTCGGAATCTTGGAGTTTCGGAATTTTGTAGTTTTGTAGTTTTGGAGTGTCAGAGTTCTGGAGTGTTGGAGCTTTGAGTTTTGGAGTTTTGGAGTTTTTGAGTTTTGGAGTTTTGGATTTTTGCACTTTTGGAGTTTTGGAGTTTTGGAGTTTCGGAGTTTCGGAGTTTCGGAGTTTTGGAGTTTCAGAGTTTTGGAGGTTCAGGGTTGTGGAGTTTCGGAATTTTTGAGTTTTGGAGTTTCGGAGTTTCGGAGTTTTGGAGTTTTGGAGTTTCGAATTTTCAGTTTCGGATTTTTGGAGTTTTGGAGTTTCGGAGATTTGGAGTTTTGGCGTTTTCGAGATTCGGAATCTTGGAGTTTCGGAATTTTGTAGTTTTGTAGTTTTGGAGTGTCAGAGTTTTGGAGTGTTGGAGTTTTGGAGCTTTGGAGTTTTGGAGTTTTTGAGTTTTTGAGTTTTGGATTTTGACACTTTTGGAGTTTTGGAGTTTTGGAGTTTCGGAGTTTCGGAGTTTCGGAGCTTCGGAGTTTCGGAGTTTTGGAGTTTCAGAGTTTTGGAGGTTCAGGGTTGTGGAGTTTCGGAATTTTTGAGTTTTGGAGTTTCGGAGTTTTGGAGTTTTGGAGTTTTGGAGTTTCGGAGTTTTGGAGTTTCAGAGTTTTGGAGGTTCAGGGTTGTGGAGTTTCGGAATTTTTAAGTATTGGAGTTCCGGAGTTTCGGAGTTTTGGAGAATTGCAGTTTTGGAATTTTTGTAGTTTCGAATTTTCAGAGTTACGGATTTTTGGAGTTTTGGAGTTTCGGAGTTTCGGAGTTTTGGAGTTTCAGACTTTTCAAGGTTCAGGGTTGTGGAATTTCGGAATTTTTGAGTTTTGGAGTTTCGGAGTTCTGGAGTTTCGGAGTTTTGGAGTTTTGCAGTTTCGGAGTTTTGGAGTTTCAGAGTTTTCGAGGTTCAGGGTTGTGGAGTTTCGGAATTTTTGAGTTTTGGAGTTTCGGAGTTTTGGAGTTTTGGTGTTTTGGAGTTTCGAATTTTCAGAGTTTCGGATTTTTGGAGTTTTGGAGTTCCGGAGATTTGGAGTTTCAGAGTTTTGGAGGTTCAGGGTTGTGGAGTTTCGGAATTTTTGAGTTTTGGAGTTTCGGAGTTTTGGAGTTTTGGAGTTTCGGAGTTTCGGAGTTTCAGAGTTTTCGAGGTTCAGGGTTGTGGAGTTTCGGAATTTTTGAGTTTTGGAGTTTCGGAGTTTTGGAGTTCCGGAGATTTGGAGTTTCAGAGTTTTGGAGGTTCAGGGTTGTGGAGTTTCGGAATTTTGTAGTTTTGTAGTTTTGGAGTGTCAGAGTTTTGGAGTGTTGGAGTTATGGAGCTTTGGTGTTTTGGAGTTTTTGAGTTTTGGAGTTTTGGATTTTTGCACTTTTGGAGTTTTGGAGTTTTGGAGTTTCGGAGTTTCGGAGTTTCGGAGTTTTGGAGTTTCAGAGTTTTGGAGGTTCAGGGTTGTGGAGTTTCGGAATTTATGAGTTTTGGAGTTTCGGAGTTTCGGAGTTTTGGAGTTTTGGAGTTTCGAATTTTCAGTTTCGGATTTTTGGAGTTTTGGAGTTTCGGAGATTTGGAGTTTTGGCGTTTTGGAGATTCGGAATCTTGGAGTTTCGGAATTTTGTAGTTTTGTAGTTTTGGAGTGTCAGAGTTCTGGAGTGTTGGAGCTTTGGAGCTTTGGAGTTTCGTAGTTTCGGAGTTTTGGAGTTTCAGAGTTTTGGAGGTTCAGTGTTGTGGAGTTTCGGCATTTTTGAATATTGGAGTTTCGGAGTTTCGGAGTTTTGGAGAATTGCAGTTTTGGAGTTTTGGAGTTTCGAATTTTCAGAGTTTGGGATTTTTGGAGTTTTGGAGTTTCGGAGATTTGGAGTTTTGGCATTTTGGAGATTCGGAATCTTGGAGTTTCGGAATTTTGTAGTTTTGTAGTTTTGGAGTGTCGGAGTTTTGGAGTGTTGGAGTTTTGGAGCTTTGGAGTTTTGGAGTTTTTGAGTTTTGGAGTTTTGGAGTTTTGGATTTTTGCACTTTTGGAGTTTTGGAGTTTTGGAGTTTCAGAGTTTCGGAGTTTCTGAGTTTTGGAGTTTCAAAGTTTTGGAGGTTCAGGGTTGTGGAGTTTCGGAATTTTTGAGTTTTGGAGTTTCGGAGTTTCGGAGTTTTGGAGTATTGCAGTTTTGGAATTTTGGAGTTTTGGAGTTTCGAATTTTCAGAGTTTCGGATTTTTGGAGTTTTGGAGTTTCGGAGATTTGGAGTTTTGGCGTTTTCGAGATTCGGAATCTTGGAGTTTCGGAATTTTGTAGTTTTGTAGTTTTGGAGTGTCAGAGTTTGGAGTGTTGGAGTTTTGGAGCTTTGGAGTTTTGGACTTTTTGAGTTCTGGAGTTTTGGATTTTGACACTTTTGGAGTTTTGGAGTTTTGGAGTTTCGGAGTTTCGGAGTTTCGGAGCTTCGGAGAGTTTTGGAGTTTCAGAGTTTTGGAGGTTCAGGGTTGTGGAGTTTCGGAATTTTTGAGTTTTGGAGTTTCGGAGTTTTGGAGTTTTGGAGTTTTGTAGTTTCGGAGTTTTGGAGTTTCAGAGTTTTGGAGGTTCAGGGTTGTGGAGTTTCGGAATTTTTGAGTATTGGAGTTCCGGAGTTTCGGAGTTTTGGAGAATTGCAGTTTTGGAATTTTTGTAGTTTCGAATTTTCAGAGTTTCGGATTTTTGGAGTTTTGGAGTTTCGGAGTTTCGGAGTTTTGGAGTTTCAGACTTTTCGAGGTTCAGGGTTGTGGAATTTCGGAATTTTTGAGTTTTGGAGTTTCGGAGTTCCGGAGTTTCGGAGTTTTGGAGTTTTGCAGTTTCGGAGTGTCGGAGTTTTGGAGTGTTGGAGTTTTGGAGCTTTGGAGTTTTGGAGTTTTTGAGTTTTTGAGTTTTGGATTTTTGCACTTTTGGAGTTTTGGAGTTTCAGAGTTTTGGAGGTTCAGGGTTGTGGAGTTTCGGAATTTTTGAGTTTTGGAGTTTCGGAGTTTTGGAGAATTGCAGTTTTGGAGTTTTGGGGTTTTGGAGTTTCGAATTTTCAGAGTTTCGGATTTTTGGAGTTTTGGAGTTTCGGAGTTTCAGAGTTTTGGAGTTTCAGAGTTTTCGAGGTTCAGGGTTGTGGAGTTTCGGAATTTTTGAGTTTTGGAGTTTCGGAGTTTCGGAGTTTTGGAGTTTTGGAGTTTCGAATTTTCAGTTCCGGATTTTTGAAGTTTTGGAGTTTCGGAGATTTGGAGTTTTGGCGTTTTGGAGATTCGGAATCTTGGAGTTTCGGAATTTTGTAGTTTTGTAGTTTTGGAGTGTCAGAGTTTTGGAGTGTTGGAGTGTTGGAGTTATGGAGCTTTGGAGTTTTGGAGTTTTTGAGTTTTGGAGTTTTGGATTTTTGCACTTTTGGAGTTTTGGAGTTTTGGAGTTTCGGAGTTTCGGAGTTTTGGAGTTTCAGAGTTTTGGAGGTTCAGGGTTGTGGAGTTTCGGAATTTTTGAGTGTTGGAGTTTCGGAGTTTTGGAGTTTTGGAGTTTCGAATTTTCAGTTTCGGATTTTTGGAGTTTTGGAGTTTCGGAGATTTGGAGTTTTGGCGTTTTGGAGATTCGGAATCTTGGAGTTTCGGAATTTTGTAGTTTTGTAGTTTTGGAGTGTCAGAGTTCTGGAGTGTTGGAGCTTTGAGTTTTGGAGTTTTGGAGTTTTTGAGTTTTGGAGTTTTGGATTTTTGCACTTTTGGAGTTTTGGAGTTTTGGAGTTTCGGAGTTTCGGAGTTTCGGAGTTTTGGAGTCTCAGAGTTTTGGAGGTTCAGGGTTGTGGAGTTTCGGAATTTTTGAGTTTTGGAGTTTCGGAGTTTCGGAGTTTTGGAGTTTTGGAGTTTCGAATTTTCAGTTTCGGATTTTTGGAGTTTTGGAGTTTCGGAGATTTGGAGTTTTGGCGTTTTCGAGATTCGGAATCTTAGAGTTTCGGAATTTTGTAGTTTTGTAGTTTTGGAGTGTCAGAGTTTTGGAGTGTTGGAGTTTTGGAGCTTTGGAGTTTCGGAGCTTCGGAGTTTCGGAGTTTTGGAGTTTCAGAGTTTTGGAGGTTCAGGGTTGTGGAGTTTCGGAATTTTTGAGTTTTGGAGTTTCGGAGTTTTGGAGTTTTGGAGTTTTGGAGTTTCGGAGTTTTGGAGTTTCAGAGTTTTGGAGGTTCAGGGTTGTGGAGTTTCGGAATTTTTAAGTATTGGAGTTCCGGAGTTTCGGAATTTTGGAGAATTGCAGTTTTGGAATTTTTGTAGTTTCGAATTTTCAGAGTTACGGATTTTTGGAGTT
This sequence comes from Amblyomma mixtum, assembly GCF_055824585.1. Classification (NCBI taxonomy): domain Eukaryota; kingdom Metazoa; phylum Arthropoda; class Arachnida; order Ixodida; family Ixodidae; genus Amblyomma; species Amblyomma mixtum. The sequence goes on along the minus strand of NC_143012.1, from coordinate 112,158,302 downwards.
TTGGAGTTTCGGAGTTTCGGAGTTTTGGAGTTTCAGACTTTTCGAGGTTCAGGGTTGTGGAATTTCGGAATTTTTGAGTTTTGGAGTTTCGGAGTTCCGGAGTTTCGGAGTTTTGGAGTTTTGCAGTTTCGGAGTTTTGGAGTTTTGGAGTTTCGGAGTTTTGGAGTTTCAGAGTTTTCGAGGTTCAGGGTTGTGGAGTTTCGGAATTTTTGAGTTTTGGAGTATCGGAGTTTTGGAGTTTTGGTGTTTTGGAGTTTCGAATTTTAAGAGTTTCGGATTTTTGGAGTTTTGGAGTTCCAGAGATTTGGAGTTTCAGAGTTTTGGAGGTTCAGGGTTGTGGAGTTTCGGAATTTTTGAGTTTTGGAGTTTCGGAGTTTTGGAGTTTTGGAGTTTCGGAGTTTCGGAATTTCAGAGTTTTCGAGGTTCAGGGTTGTGGAGTTTCGGAATTTTTGAGTTTTGGAGTTTCGGAGTTTCGGAGTTTTGGAGTTTTGGAGTTTTGGAGTTTCAGAGTTTTGGAGGTTCAGGGTTGTGGAGTTTCGGAATTTTTGTGTTTTGGAGTTTCGGAGTTTCGGAGCTTTGGAGTATTGCAGTTTTGGAATTTTGGAGTTTTGGAGTTTCGAATTTTCAGAGTTTCGGATTTTTGGAGTTTTGGAGTTTCAGAGAATTGCAGTTTTAACGTTTTCGAGATTCGGAATCTTGGAGTTTCGGAATTTTGTAGTTTTGTAGTTTTGGAGTGTGGGAGTTTTGGAGTGTTGGAGTTTTGGAGCTTTGGAGCTTTGGAGTTTGGGAGTTTTTGAGTTTTTGAGTTTTGGATTTTTGCACTTTTTGAAATTTGGAGTTTTGGAGATTTGGAGTTTTGGCGTTTTCGAGATTCGGAATCTTGGAGTTTCGGAATTTTGTAGTTTTGTAGTTTTGGAGTGTCGGAGTTTTGGAGTGTTGGAGTTTTGGAGCTTTGGAGCTTTGGAGTTTGGGAGTTTTTGAGTTTTTGAGTTTTGGATTTTTGCACTTTTTGAAATTTGGAGTTTTGGAGTTTTGGAGTTTCGGAGTTTCGGAGTTTTGGAGTTTCAGAGTTTTGGAGGTTCAGGGTTGTGGAGTTTCGGAATTTTTGAGTTTTGGAGTTTCGGAGTTTCGGAGTTTTGGAGCATTGCAGTTTTGGAGTTCTGGAGTTTTGGAGTTTGGAATTTTCAGAGTTTCGGATTTTTGGAGTTTTGGAGTTTCGGAGATTTGGAGTTTTGGCCTTTTGGAGATTCGGGGTCTTGGAGTTTCGGAATTTTGTAGTTTTGCAGTTTTGGAATGTCGGAGGTTTGGAGTGTTGGAGTTTTGGAGTTTTGGAGTGCTGGAGTTTTGGAGTTTCGGAGTTTCGGAGTTTCGGAGTTTCGGAGTTTTGGAGTTTCAGAGTTTTGGAGGTTCAGGGTTGTGGAATTTCGGAATTTTTGAGTTTTGGAGTTTCGGAGTTTTGGAGTATTGCAGTTTTGGAATTTTGGAGTTTTGGAGTTTCGAATTTTCAGAGTTTCGGATTTTTGGAGTGTTGGAGTTTCGGAGATTTGGAGTTTTGGCGTTTTGGAGGTTCGGAATCTTGGAGTTTCGGAATTTTGTAGTTTTGTAGTTTTGGAGTGTCAGTGTTTTGGAGTGTTGGAGTTTTGGAGCTTTGGAGTTTTTGAGTTTTTGAGTTTTGGATTTTTGCACTTTTGGAGTTTTGGAGTTTTGGAGTTTCGGAGTTTCGGAGTTTTGGAGTTTCAGAGTTTTGGAGGTTCAGGGTTGTGGAGTTTCGGAATTTTTGAGTATTGGAGTTTCGGAGTTTCGGAGTTTTGGAGAATTGCAGTTTTGGAGTTTTGGAGTTTCGAATTTTCAGAGTTTCGGATTTTTGGAGTTTTGGAGTTTCGGAGTTTTGGAGTTTCAGAGTTTTCGAGGTTCAGGGTTGTGGAGTTTCGGAATTTTTGAGTTTTGGAGTTTCGGAGTTTCGGAGTTTTGGAGTGTTGGAGTTTTGGAGCTTTGGAGTTTTGGAGTTTTTGAGTTTTGGAGTTTTGGATTTTTGCACTTTTGGAGTTTTGGAGTTTCAGAGTTTTGGAGGTTCAGGGTTGTGGAGTTTCGGAATTTTTGAGTTTTGGAGTTTCGGAGTTTTGGAGAATTGCAGTTTTGGAGTTTTGGGGTTTTGGAGTTTCGAATTTTCAGAGTTTCGGATTTTTGGAGTTTTGGAGTTTCGGAGTTTCAGAGTTTTGGAGTTTCAGAGTTTTCGAGGTTCAGGGTTGTGGAGTTTCGGAATTTTTGAGTTTTGGAGTTTCGGAGTTTCGGAGTTTTGGAGTTTTGGAGTTTCGGAGATTTGGAGTTTTGGCGTTTTGGAGGTTCGGAATCTTGGAGTTTCGGAATTTTGTAGTTTTGTAGTTTTGGAGTGTCAGAGTTTTGGAGTGTTGGAGTTATGGAGGTTTGGAGTTTTGGAGTTTTTGAGTTTTGGAGTTTTGGATTTTTGCACTTTTGGAGTTTTGGAGTTTTGGAGTTTCGGAGTTTCGGAGTTTCGGAGTTTTGGAGTTTCAGAGTTTTGGAGGTTCAGGGTTGTGAAGTTTCGGAATTTTTGAGTTTTGGAGTTTCGGAGTTTCGGAGTTTTGGAGTTTTGGAGTTTCGAATTTTCAGTTTCGGATTTTTGGAGTTTTGGAGTTTCGGAGATTTGGAGTTTTGGCGTTTTGGAGATTCGGAATCTTGGAGTTTCGGAATTTTGTAGTTTTGTAGTTTTGGAGTGTCAGAGTTCTGGAGTGTTGGAGCTTTGAGTTTTGGAGTTTTGGAGTTTTTGAGTTTTGGAGTTTTGGATTTTTGCACTTTTGGAGTTTTGGAGTTTTGGAGTTTTGGAGTTTCGGAGTTTCGGAGTTTCGGAGTTTTGGAGTTTCAGAGTTTTGGAGGTTCAGGGTTGTGGAGTTTCGGAATTTTTGAGTTTTGGAGTTTCGGAGTTTCGGAGTTTTGGAGTTTTGGAGTTTCGAATTTTCAGTTTCGGATTTTTGGAGTTTTGGAGTTTCGGAGATTTGGAGTTTTGGCGTTTTCGAGATTCGGAATCTTGGAGTTTCGGAATTTTGTAGTTTTGTAGTTTTGGAGTGTCAGAGTTTTGGAGTGTTGGAGTTTTGGAGCTTTGGAGTTTTGGAGTTTTTGAGTTTTTGAGTTTTGGATTTTGACACTTTTGGAGTTTTGGAGTTTTGGAGTTTCGGAGTTTCGGAGTTTCGGAGCTTCGGAGTTTCGGAGTTTTGGAGTTTCAGAGTTTTGGAGGTTCAGGGTTGTGGAGTTTCGGAATTTTTGAGTTTTGGAGTTTCGGAGTTTTGGAGTTTTGGAGTTTTGGAGTTTCGGAGTTTTGGAGTTTCAGAGTTTTGGAGGTTCAGGGTTGTGGAGTTTCGGAATTTTTAAGTATTGGAGTTCCGGAGTTTCGGAGTTTTGGAGAATTGCAGTTTTGGAATTTTTGTAGTTTCGAATTTTCAGAGTTACGGATTTTTGGAGTTTTGGAGTTTCGGAGTTTCGGAGTTTTGGAGTTTCAGACTTTTCGAGGTTCAGGGTTGTGGAATTTCGGAATTTTTGAGTTTTGGAGTTTCGGAGTTCCGGAGTTTCGGAGTTTTGGAGTTTTGCAGTTTCGGAGTTTTGGAGTTTCAGTTTTCGAGGTTCAGGGTTGTGGAGTTTCGGAATTTTTGAGTTTTGGAGTTTCGGAGTTTTGGAGTTTTGGTGTTTTGGAGTTTCGAATTTTCAGAGTTTCGGATTTTTGGAGTTTTGGAGTTCCGGAGATTTGGAGTTTCAGAGTTTTGGAGGTTCAGGGTTGTGGAGTTTCGGAATTTTTGAGTTTTGGAGTTTCGGAGTTTTGGAGTTTCGGAGTTTCGGAGTTTCAGAGTTTTCGAGGTTCAGGGTTGTGGAGTTTCGGAGTTTTGGAGTTCCGGAGATTTGGAGTTTCAGAGTTTTGGAGGTTCAGGGTCTTGGAGTTTCGGAATTTTGTAGTTTTGTAGTTTTGGAGTGTCAGAGTTTTGGAGTGTTGGAGTTATGGAGCTTTGGAGTTTTGGAGTTTTTGAGTTTTGGAGTTTTGGATTTTTGCACTTTTGGAGTTTTGGAGTTTTGGAGTTTCGGAGTTTCGGAGTTTCGGAGTTTTGGAGTTTCAGAGTTTTGGAGGTTCAGGGTTGTGGAGTTTCGGAATTTATGAGTTTTGGAGTTTCGGAGTTTCGGAGTTTTGGAGTTTTGGAGTTTCGAATTTTCAGTTTCGGATTTTTGGAGTTTTGGAGTTTCGGAGATTTGGAGTTTTGGCGTTTTGGAGATTCGGAATCTTGGAGTTTCGGAATTTTGTAGTTTTGTAGTTTTGGAGTGTCAGAGTTCTGGAGTGTTGGAGCTTTGAGTTTTGGAGTTTTGGAGTTTTTGAGTTTTGGAGTTTTGGATTTTTGCACTTTTGGAGTTTTGGAGTTTTGGAGTTTCGGAGTTTCGGAGTTTCGGAGTTTTGGAGTTTCAGAGTTTTGGAGGTTCAGGGTTGTGGAGTTTCGGAATTTTTGAGTTTTGGAGTTTCGGAGTTTCGGAGTTTTGGAGTTTTGGAGTTTCGAATTTTCAGTTTCGGATTTTTGGACTTTTGGAGTTTCGGAGATTTGGAGTTTTGGCGTTTTCGAGATTCGGAATCTTGGAGTTTCGGAATTTTGTAGTTTTGTAGTTTTGGAGTGTCAGAGTTTTGGACTGTTGGAGTTTTGGAGCTTTGGAGTTTTGGAGTTTTTGAGTTTTTGAGTTTTGGATTTTGACACTTTTGGAGTTTTGGAGTTTTGGAGTTTCGGAGTTTTGGAGTTTCAGAGTTTTGGAGGTTCAGGGTTGTGGAGTTTCGGAATTTTTAAGTATTGGAGTTCCGGAGTTTCGGAGTTTTGGAGAATTGCAGTTTTGGAATTTTTGTAGTTTCGAATTTTCAGAGTTACGGATTTTTGGAGTTTTGGAGTTTCGGAGTTTCGGAGTTTTGGAGTTTCAGACTTTTCGAGGTTCAGGGTTGTGGAATTTCGGAATTTTTGAGTTTTGGAGTTTCGGAGTTCCGGAGTTTCGGAGTTTTGGAGTTTTGCAGTTTCGGAGTTTTGGAGTTTTGGAGTTTCGGAGTTTTGGAGTTTCAGAGTTTTCGAGGTTCAGGGTTGTGGAGTTTCGGAATTTTTGAGTTTTGGAGTTTCGGAGTTTTGGTGTTTTGGAGTTTCGAATTTTCAGAGTTTCGGATTTTTGGAGTTTTGGAGTTCCGGAGATTTGGAGTTTCAGAGTTTTGGAGGTTCAGGGTTGTGGAGTTTCGGAATTTTTGAGTTTTGGAGTTTCGGAGTTTTGGAGTTTTGGAGTTTCGGAGTTTCGGAGTTTCAGAGTTTTCGAGGTTCAGGGTTGTGGAGTTTCGGAATTTTTGAGTTTTGGAGTTTCGGAGTTTTGGAGTTTTGGAGTTTCAGAGTTTTGGAGGTTCAGGGTTGTGGAGTTTCGGAATTTTTGAGTTTTGGAGTTTCGGAGTTTCGGAGTTTTGGAGCATTGCACTTTTGGAGTTCTGGAGTTTTGGAGTTTGGAATTTTCAGAGTTTCGGATTTTTGGAGTGTTGGAGTTTCGGAGATTTGGATTTTTGGCGTTTTGGAGATTCGGAATCTTGGAGTTTCGGACTTTTTTGGTATTTTAGTTTTGTAGTTTTGGAGTGTCAGAGTTTTGGAGTGTTGGAGTTTTGGAGCTTTGGAGTTTTTGAGTTTTTGAGTTTTTGAGTTTTGGATTTTTGCACTTTTGGAGTTTTGGAGTTTTGGAGTTTCGGAGTTTTGGAGTTTCAGAGTTTTGGAGGTTCAGGGTTGTGGAGTTTCGGAATTTTTGAGTATTGGAGTTTCGGAGTTTCGGAGTTTTGGAGAATTGCAGTTTTGGAGTTTTGGAGTTTCGAATTTTCAGAGTTTCGGATTTTTGGAGTTTTGGAGTTTCGGAGTTTTGGAGTTTCAGAGTTTTCGAGGTTCAGGGTTGTGGAGTTTCGGAATTTTTGAGTTTTGGAGTTTCGGAGTTTCGGAGTTTTGGAGTTTTGGAGTTTCGGAGATTTGGAGTTTTGGCGTTTTGAAGATTCGGAATCTTGGAGTTTCGGAATTTTGCAGTTTTGTAGTTTTCGAGTGTCGGAGTTTTGGAGTGTTGGAGTTTTGGAGCTTTGGAGTTTTGGAGTTTTTGAGTTTTGGAGTTTTGGATTTTTGCACTTTTGGAGTTTTGGAGTTTCAGAGTTTTGGAGGTTCAGGGTTGTGGAGTTTCGGAATTTTTGAGTTTTGGAGTTTCAGAGTTTTCGAGGTTCAGGGTTGTGGAGTTTCGGAATTTTTGAGTTTTGGAGTTTTGGAGTTTCGGAGTTTTGGAGTTTTGGAGTTTCGAATTTTCAGTTCCGGATTTTTGAAGTTTTGGAGTTTCGGAGATTTGGAGTTTTGGCGTTTTGGAGATTCGGAATCTTGGAGTTTCGGAATTTTGTAGTTTTGTAGTTTTGGAGTGTCAGAGTTTTGGAGTGTTGGAGTTATGGAGCTTTGGAGTTTTTGAGTTTTTGAGTTTTGGAGTTTTGGATTTTTGCACTTTTGGAGTTTTGGAGTTTCGGAGTTTCGGAGTTTCGGAGTTTTGGAGTTTCAGAGTTTTGGAGGTTCAGGGTTGTGGAGTTTCGGAATTTTTGAGTTTTGGAGTTTCGGAGTTTCGGAGTTTTGGAGTTTTGGAGTTTCGAATTTTCAGTTTCGGATTTTTGGAGTTTTGGAGTTTCGGAGATTTGGAGTTTTGGCGTTTTGGAGATTCGGAATCTTGGAGTTTCGGAATTTTGTAGTTTTGTAGTTTTGGAGTGTCAGAGTTCTGGAGTGTTGGAGCTTTGAGTTTTGGAGTTTTGGAGTTTTTGAGTTTTGGAGTTTTGGATTTTTGCACTTTTGGAGTTTTGGAGTTTTGGAGTTTCGGAGTTTCGGAGTTTCGGAGTTTTGGAGTTTCAGAGTTTTGGAGGTTCAGGGTTGTGGAGTTTCGGAATTTTTGAGTTTTGGAGTTTCGGAGTTTCGGAGTTTAGGAGTTTTGGAGTTTCGAATTTTCAGTTTCGGATTTTTGGAGTTTTGGAGTTTCGGAGATTTGGAGTTTTGGCGTTTTCGAGATTCGGAATCTTGGAGTTTCGGAATTTTGTAGTTTTGTAGTTTTGGAGTGTCAGAGTTTTGGAGTGTTGGAGTTTTGGAGCTTTGGAGTTTTGGAGTTTTTGAGTTTTTGAGTTTTGGATTTTGACACTTTTGGAGTTTTGGAGTTTTGGAGTTTCGGAGTTTCGGAGTTTCGGAGCTTCGGAGTTTCGGAGTTTTGGAGTTTCAGAGTTTTGGAGGTTCAGGGTTGTGGAGTTTCGGAATTTTTGAGTTTTGGAGTTTCGGAGTTTTGGAGTTTTGGAGTTTTGGAGTTTCGGAGTTTTGGAGTTTCAGAGTTTTGGAGGTTCAGGGTTGTGGAGTTTCGGAATTTTTAAGTATTGGAGTTCCGGAGTTTCGGAGTTTTGGAGAATTGCAGTTTTGGAATTTTTGTAGTTTCGAATTTTCAGAGTTACGGATTTTTGGAGTTTTGGAGTTTCGGAGTTTCGGAGTTTTGGAGTTTCAGACTTTTCGAGGTTCAGGGTTGTGGAATTTCGGAATTTTTGAGTTTTGGAGTTTCGGAGTTCCGGAGTTTCGGAGTTTTGGAGTTCTGCAGTTTCGGAGTTTTGGAGTTTTGGAGTTTCGGAGTTTTGGAGTTTCAGAGTTTTCGAGGTTCAGGGTTGTGGAGTTTCGGAATTTTTGAGTTTTGTAGTTTCGGAGTTTTGGAGTTTTGGTGTTTTGGAGTTTCGAATTTTCAGAGTTTCGGATTTTTGGAGTTTTGGAGTTCCGGAGATTTGGAGTTTCAGAGTTTTGGAGGTTCAGGGTTGTGGAGTTTCGGAATTTTTGAGTTTTGGAGTTTCGGAGTTTTGGAGTTTTGGAGTTTCGGAGTTTCGGAGTTTTGGAGTTTTGGAGTTTCAGAGTTTTGGAGGTTCAGGGTTGTGGAGTTTCGGAATTTTTGTGTTTTGGAGTTTCGGAGTTTCGGAGCTTTGGAGTATTGCAGTTTTGGAATTTTAGAGTTTTGGAGTTTCGAATTTTCAGAGTTTCGGATTTTTGGAGTTTTGGAGTTTCAGAGAATTGGAGTTTTAACGTTTTCGAGATTCGGAATCTTGGAGTTTCGGAATTTGGTAGTTTTGTAGTTTTGGAGTGTCGGAGTTCTGGAGTGTTGGAGTTTTGGAGCTTTGGAGCTTTGGAGTTTGGGAGTTTTTGAGTTTTTGAGTTTTGGATTTTTGCACTTTTTGAAATTTGGAGTTTTGGAGTTTTGGAGTTTCGGAGTTTCGGAGTTTTGGAGTTTCAGAGTTTTGGAGGTTCAGGGTTGTGGAGTTTCGGAATTTTTGAGTTTTGGAGTTTCGGAGTTTTGGAGTTTTGGAGTTTCGGAGTTTCGGAGTTTTGGAGCATTGCAGTTTTGGAGTTCTGGAGTTTTGGAGTTTGGAATTTTCAGAGTTTCGGATTTTTGGAGTTTTGGAGTTTCGGAGATTTGGAGTTTTGGCCTTTTGGAGATTCGGGGTCTTGGAGTTTCGGAATTTTGTAGTTTTGCAGTTTTGGAATGTCGGAGGTTTGGAGTGTTGGAGTTTTGGAGTTTTGGAGTTTTGGAGTTCTGGAGTTTTGGAGTTTCGGAGTTTCGGAGTTTCGGAGTTTCGGAGTTTTGGAGTTTCAGAGTTTTGGAGGTTCAGGGTTGTGGAATTTCGGAATTTTTGAGTTTTGGAGTTTCGGAGTTTTGGAGTATTGCAGTTTTGGAATTTTGGAGTTTTGGAGTTTCGAATTTTCAGAGTTTCGGATTTTTGGAGTGTTGGAGTTTCGGAGATTTGGAGTTTTGGCGTTTTGGAGATTCGGAATCTTGGAGTTTCGGAATTTTGTAGTTTTGTAGTTTTGGAGTGTCAGAGTTTTGGAGTGTTGGAGTTTTGGAGCTTTGGAGTTTTTGAGTTTTTGAGTTTTTGAGTTTTGGATTTTTGCACTTTTGGAGTTTTGGAGTTTCGGAGTTTCGGAGTTTCGGAGTTTTGGAGTTTTGGAGTTTCGAATTTTCAGTTTCGGATTTTTGGAGTTTTGGAGTTTCGGAGATTTGGAGTTTTGGCGTTTTCGAGATTCGGAATCTTGGAGTTTCGGAATTTTGTAGTTTTGTAGTTTTGGAGTGTCAGAGTTTTGGAGTGTTGGAGTTTTGGAGCTTTGGAGTTTTGGAGTTTTTGAGTTTTTGAGTTTTGGATTTTGACACTTTTGGAGTTTTGGAGTTTTGGAGTTTCGGAGTTTCGGAGTTTCGGAGCTTCGGAGTTTCGGAGTTTTGGAGTTTCAGAGTTTTGGAGGTTCAGGGTTGTGGAGTTTCGGAATTTTTGAGTTTTGGAGTTTCGGAGTTTTGGAGTTTTGGCGTTTTGGAGTTTCGGAGTTTTGGAGTTTCAGAGTTTTGGAGGTTCAGGGTTGTGGAGTTTCGGAATTTTTAAGTATTGGAGTTCCGGAGTTTCGGAGTTTTGGAGAATTGCAGTTTTGGAATTTTTGTAGTTTCGAATTTTCAGAGTTACGGATTTTTGGAGTTTTGGAGTTTCGGAGTTTCGGAGTTTTGGAGTTTCAGACTTTTCGAGGTTCAGGGTTGTGGAATTTCGGAATTTTTGAGTTTTGGAGTTTCGGAGTTCCGGAGTTTCGGAGTTTTGGAGTTTTGCAGTTTCGGAGTTTTGGAGTTTTGGAGTTTCGGAGTTTTGGAGTTTCAGAGTTTTCGAGGTTCAGGGTTGTGGAGTTTCGGAATTTTTGAGTTTTGGAGTTTCGGAGTTTTGGAGTTTTGGTGTTTTGGAGTTTCGAATTTTCAGAGTTTCGGATTTTTGGAGTTTTGGAGTTCCGGAGATTTGGAGTTTCAGAGTTTTGGAGGTTCAGGGTTGTGGAGTTTCGGAATTTATGAGTTTTGGAGTTTCGGAGTTTTGGAGTTTTGGAGTTTCGGAGTTTCGGAGTTTTGGAGTTTTGGAGTTTCAGAGTTTTGGAGGTTCAGGGTTGTGGAGTTTCGGAATTTTTGTGTTTTGGAGTTTCGGAGTTTCGGAGCTTTGGAGTATTGCAGTTTTGGAATTTTAGAGTTTTGGAGTTTCGAATTTTCAGAGTTTCGGATTTTTGGAGTTTTGGAGTTTCAGAGAATTGGAGTTTTAACGTTTTCGAGATTCGGAATCTTGGAGTTTCGGAATTTTGTAGTTTTGTAGTTTTGGAGTGTCGGAGTTCTGGAGTGTTGGAGTTTTGGAGCTTTGGAGCTTTGGAGTTTGGGAGTTTTTGAGTTTTTGAGTTTTGGATTTTTGCACTTTTTGAAATTTGGAGTTTTGGAGTTTTGGAGTTTCGGAGTTTCGGAGTTTTGGAGTTTCAGAGTTTTGGAGGTTCAGGGTTGTGGAGTTTCGGAATTTTTGAGTTTTGGAGTTTCGGAGTTTTGGAGTTTTGGAGTTTCGGAGTTTCGGAGTTTTGGAGCATTGCAGTTTTGGAGTTCTGGAGTTTTGGAGTTTGGAATTTTCAGAGTTTCGGATTTTTGGAGTTTTGGAGTTTCGGAGATTTGGAGTTTTGGCCTTTTGGAGATTCGGGGTCTTGGAGTTTCGGAATTTTGTAGTTTTGCAGTTTTGGAATGTCGGAGGTTTGGAGTGTTGGAGTTTTGGAGTTTTGGAGTTTTGGAGTTCTGGAGTTTTGGAGTTTCGGAGTTTCGGAGTTTCGGAGTTTCGGAGTTTTGGAGTTTCAGAGTTTTGGAGGTTCAGGGTTGTGGAATTTCGGAATTTTTGAGTTTTGGAGTTTCGGAGTTTTGGAGTATTGCAGTTTTGGAATTTTGGAGTTTTGGAGTTTCGAATTTTTAGAGTTTCGGATTTTTGGAGTGTTGGAGTTTCGGAGATTTGGAGTTTTGGTGTTTTGGAGATTCGGAATCTTGGAGTTTCGGAATTTTGTAGTTTTGTAGTTTTGGAGTGTCAGAGTTTTGGAGTGTTGGAGTTTTGGAGCTTTAGAGTTTTTGAGTTTTTGAGTTTTTGAGTTTTGGATTTTTGCACTTTTGGAGTTTTGGAGTTTTGGAGTTTCGGAGTTTCGGAGTTTTGGAGTTTCAGAGATTTGGAGGTTCAGGGTTGTGGAGTTTCGGAATTTTTGAGTATTGGAGTTTCGGAGTTTCGGAGTTTTGGAGAATTGCAGTTTTGGAGTTTTGGAGTTTCGAATTTTCAGAGTTTCGGATTTTTGGAGTTTTGGAGTTTCCGAGTTTTGGAGTTTCAGAGTTTTCGAGGTTCAGGGTTGTGGAGTTTCGGAATTTTTGAGTTTTGGAGTTTCGGAGTTTCGGAGTTTTGGAGTTTTGGAGTTTCGGAGATTTGGAGTTTTGGCGTTTTGAAGATTCGGAATCTTGGAGTTTCGGAATTTTGTAGTTTTGTAGTTTTCGAGTGTCGGAGTTTTGGAGTGTTGGAGTTTTGGAGCTTTGGAGTTTTGGAGTTTTTGAGTTTTGGAGTTTTGGATTTTTGCACTTTTGGAGTTTTGGAGTTTCAGAGTTTTGGAGGTTCAGGGTTGTGGAGTTTCGGAATTTTTGAGTTTTGGAGTTTCGGAATTTTGGAGAATTGCAGTTTTGGAGTTTTGGGGTTTTGGAGTTTCGAATTTTCAGAGTTTCGGATTTTTGGAGTTTTGGAGTTTCGGAGTTTCAGAGTTTTGGAGTTTCAGAGTTTTCGAGGTTCAGGGTTGTGGAGTTTCGGAATTTTTGAGTTTTGGAGTTTCGGAGTTTCGGAGTTTTGGAGTTTTGGAGTTTCGAATTTTCAGTTCCGGATTTTTGAAGTTTTGTAGTTTCGGAGATTTGGAGTTTTGGCGTTTTGGAGATTCGGAATCTAGGAGTTTCGGAATTTTGTAGTTTTGTAGTTTTGGAGTGTCAGAGTTTTGGAGTGTTGGAGTTATGGAGCTTTGGAGTTTTGGAGTTTTTGAGTTTTTGAGTTTTGGATTTTGACACTTTTGGAGTTTTGGAGTTTCGGAGTTTCGGAGTTTCGGAGTTTCGGAGCTTCGGAGTTTCGGAGTTTTGGAGTTTCAGAGTTTTGGAGGTTCAGGGTTGTGGAGTTTCGGAATTTTTGAGTTTTGGAGTTTCGGAGTTTTGGAGTTTTGGAGTTTTGGAGTTTCGGAGTTTTGGAGTTTCAGAGTTTTGGAGGTTCAGGGTTGTGGAGTTTCGGAATTTTTAAGTATTGGAGTTCCGGAGTTTCGGAGTTTTGGAGAATTGCAGTTTTGGAATTTTTGTAGTTTCGAATTTTCAGAGTTACGGATTTTTGGAGTTTTGGAGTTTCGGAGTTTTGGAGTTTCAGACTTTTCGAGGTTCAGGGTTGTGGAATTTCGGAATTTTTGAGTTTTGGAGTTTCGGAGTTCCGGAGTTTCGGAGTTTTGGAGTTTTGCAGTTTCGGAGTTTTGGAGTTTTGGAGTTTCGGAGTTTTGGAGTTTCAGAGTTTTCGAGGTTCAGGGTTGTGGAGTTTCGGAATTTTTGAGTTTTGGAGTTTCGGAGTTTTGGAGTTTTGGTGTTTTGGAGTTTCGAATTTTCAGAGTTTCGGATTTTTGGAGTTTTGGAGTTCCGGAGATTTGGAGTTTCAGAGTTTTGGAGGTTCAGGGTTGTGGAGTTTCGGAATTTTTGAGTTTTGGAGTTTCGGAGTTTTGGAGTTTTGGAGTTTCGGAGTTTCGGAGTTTTGGAGTTTTGGAGTTTCAGAGTTTTGGAGGTTCAGGGTTGTGGAGTTTCGGAGTTTTGGAGTTTTGGAGTTTCGGAGTTTTGGAATTTTAGAGTTTTGGAGTTTCGAATTTTCAGAGTTTCGGATTTTTGGAGTTTTGGAGTTTCAGAGAATTGGAGTTTTAACGTTTTCGAGATTCGGAATCTTGGAGTTTCGGAATTTTGTAGTTTTGTAGTTTTGGAGTGTCGGAGTTCTGGAGTGTTGGAGTTTTGGAGCTTTGGAGCTTTGGAGTTTGGGAGTTTTTGAGTTTTTGAGTTTTGGATTTTTGCACTTTTTGAAATTTGGAGTTTTGGAGTTTTGGAGTTTCGGAGTTTCGGAGTTTTGGAGTTTCAGAGTTTTGGAGGTTCAGGGTTGTGGAGTTTCGGAATTTTTGAGTTTTGGAGTTTCGGAGTTTTGGAGTTTTGGAGTTTCGGAGTTTCGGAGTTTTGGAGCCTTGCAGTTTTGGAGTTCTGGAGTTTTGGAGTTTGGAATTTTCAGAGTTTCGGATTTTTGGAGTGTTGGAGTTTCGGAGATTTGGAGTTTTGGCCTTTTGGAGATTCGGGGTCTTGGAGTTTCGGAATTTTGTAGTTTTGCAGTTTTGGAATGTCGGAGGTTTGGAGTGTTGGAGTTTTGGAGTTTTGGAGTTTTGGAGTTCTGGAGTTTTGGAGTTTCGGAGTTTCGGAGTTTCGGAGTTTCGGAGTTTTGGAGTTTCAGAGTTTTGGAGGTTCAGGGTTGTGGAATTTCGGAATTTTTGAGTTTTGGAGTTTCGGAGTTTTGGAGTATTGCAGTTTTGGAATTTTGGAGTTTTGGAGTTTCGAATTTTCAGAGTTTCGGATTTTTGGAGTGTTGGAGTTTCGGAGATTTGGAGTTTTGGCGTTTTGGAGATTCGGAATCTTGGAGTTTCGGAATTTTGTAGTTTTGTAGTTTTGGAGTGTCAGAGTTTTGGAGTGTTGGAGTTTTGGAGCTTTGGAGTTTTTGAGTTTTTGAGTTTTTGAGTTTTGGATTTTTGCACTTTTGGAGTTTTGGAGTTTCGGAGTTTCGGAGTTTCGGAGTTTTGGAGTTTTGGAGTTTCGAATTTTCAGTTTCGGATTTTTGGAGTTTTGGAGTTTCGGAGATTTGGAGTTTTGGCGTTTTCGAGATTCGGAATCTTGGAGTTTCGGAATTTTGTAGTTTTGTAGTTTTGGAGTGTCAGAGTTTTGGAGTGTTGGAGTTTTGGAGCTTTGGAGTTTTGGAGTTTTTGAGTTTTTGAGTTTTGGATTTTGACACTTTTGGAGTTTTGGAGTTTTGGAGTTTCGGAGTTTCGGAGTTTCGGAGTTTCGGAGTTTCGGAGTTTTGGAGTTTCAGAGTTTTGGAGGTTCAGGGTTGTGGAGTTTCGGAATTTTTGAGTTTTGGAGTTTCGGAGTTTTGGAGTTTTGGCGTTTTGGAGTTTCGGAGTTTTGGAGTTTCAGAGTTTTGGAGGTTCAGGGTTGTGGAGTTTCGGAATTTTTAAGTATTGGAGTTCCGGAGTTTCGGAGTTTTGGAGAATTGCAGTTTTGGAATTTTTGTAGTTTCGAATTTTCAGAGTTACGGATTTTTGGAGTTTTGGAGTTTCGGAGTTTCGGAGTTTTGGAGTTTCAGACTTTTCGAGGTTCAGGGTTGTGGAATTTCGGAATTTTTGAGTTTTGGAGTTTCGGAGTTCCGGAGTTTCGGAGTTTTGGAGTTCTGCAGTTTCGGAGTTTTGGAGTTTTGGAGTTTCGGAGTTTTGGAGTTTCAGAGTTTTCGAGGTTCAGGGTTGTGGAGTTTCGGAATTTTTGAGTTTTGTAGTTTCGGAGTTTTGGAGTTTTGGTGTTTTGGAGTTTCGAATTTTCAGAGTTTCGGATTTTTGGAGTTTTGGAGTTCCGGAGATTTGGAGTTTCAGAGTTTTGGAGGTTCAGGGTTGTGGAGTTTCGGAATTTTTGAGTTTTGGAGTTTCGGAGTTTTGGAGTTTTGGAGTTTCGGAGTTTCGGAGTTTTGGAGTTTTGGAGTTTCAGAGTTTTGGAGGTTCAGGGTTGTGGAGTTTCGGAATTTTTGTGTTTTGGAGTTTCGGAGTTTCGGAGCTTTGGAGTATTGCAGTTTTGGAATTTTAGAGTTTTGGAGTTTCGAATTTTCAGAGTTTCGGATTTTTGGAGTTTTGGAGTTTCAGAGAATTGGAGTTTTAACGTTTTCGAGATTCGGAATCTTGGAGTTTCGGAATTTGGTAGTTTTGTAGTTTTGGAGTGTCGGAGTTCTGGAGTGTTGGAGTTTTGGAGCTTTGGAGCTTTGGAGTTTGGGAGTTTTTGAGTTTTTGAGTTTTGGATTTTTGCACTTTTTGAAATTTGGAGTTTTGGAGTTTTGGAGTTTCGGAGTTTCGGAGTTTTGGAGTTTCAGAGTTTTGGAGGTTCAGGGTTGTGGAGTTTCGGAATTTTTGAGTTTTGGAGTTTCGGAGTTTTGGAGTTTTGGAGTTTCGGAGTTTCGGAGTTTTGGAGCATTGCAGTTTTGGAGTTCTGGAGTTTTGGAGTTTGGAATTTTCAGAGTTTCGGATTTTTGGAGTTTTGGAGTTTCGGAGATTTGGAGTTTTGGCCTTTTGGAGATTCGGGGTCTTGGAGTTTCGGAATTTTGTAGTTTTGCAGTTTTGGAATGTCGGAGGTTTGGAGTGTTGGAGTTTTGGAGTTTTGGAGTTCTGGAGTTTTGGAGTTTCGGAGTTTCGGAGTTTCGGAGTTTCGGAGTTTTGGAGTTTCAGAGTTTTGGAGGTTCAGGGTTGTGGAATTTCGGAATTTTTGAGTTTTGGAGTTTCGGAGTTTTGGAGTATTGCAGTTTTGGAATTTTGGAGTTTTGGAGTTTCGAATTTTCAGAGTTTCGGATTTTTGGAGTGTTGGAGTTTCGGAGATTTGGAGTTTTGGCGTTTTGGAGATTCGGAATCTTGGAGTTTCGGAATTTTGTAGTTTTGTAGTTTTGGAGTGTCAGAGTTTTGGAGTGTTGGAGTTTTGGAGCTTTGGAGTTTTTGAGTTTTTGAGTTTTTGAGTTTTGGATTTTTGCACTTTTGGAGTTTTGGAGTTTTGGAGTTTCGGAGTTTCGGAGTTTCGGAGTTTTGGAGTTTTGGAGTTTCGAATTTTCAGTTTCGGATTTTTGGAGTTTTGGAGTTTCGGAGATTTGGAGTTTTGGCGTTTTCGAGATTCGGAATCTTGGAGTTTCGGAATTTTGTAGTTTTGTAGTTTTGGAGTGTCAGAGTTTTGGAGTGTTGGAGTTTTGGAGCTTTGGAGTTTTGGAGTTTTTGAGTTTTTGAGTTTTGGATTTTGACACTTTTGGAGTTTTGGAGTTTCGGAGTTTCGGAGTTTCGGAGTTTCGGAGCTTCGGAGTTTCGGAGTTTTGGAGTTTCAGAGTTTTGGAGGTTCAGGGTTGTGGAGTTTCGGAATTTTTGAGTTTTGGAGTTTCGGAGTTTTGGAGTTTTGGAGTTTTGGAGTTTCGGAGTTTTGGAGTTTCAGAGTTTTGGAGGTTCAGGGTTGTGGAGTTTCGGAATTTTTAAGTATTGGAGTTCCGGAGTTTCGGAGTTTTGGAGAATTGCAGTTTTGGAATTTTTGTAGTTTCGAATTTTCAGAGTTACGGATTTTTGGAGTTTTGGAGTTTCGGAGTTTTGGAGTTTCAGACTTTTCGAGGTTCAGGGTTGTGGAATTTCGCAATTTTTGAGTTTTGGAGTTTCGGAGTTCCGGAGTTTCGGAGTTTTGGAGTTTTGCAGTTTCGGAGTTTTGGAGTTTTGGAGTTTCGGAGTTTTGGAGTTTCAGAGTTTTCGAGGTTCAGGGTTGTGGAGTTTCGGAATTTTTGAGTTTTGGAGTTTCGGAGTTTTGGAGTTTTGGTGTTTTGGAGTTTCGAATTTTCAGAGTTTCGGATTTTTGGAGTTTTGGAGTTCCGGAGATTTGGAGTTTCAGAGTTTTGGAGGTTCAGGGTTGTGGAGTTTCGGAATTTTTGAGTTTTGGAGTTTCGGAGTTTTGGAGTTTTGGAGTTTCGGAGTTTCGGAGTTTTGGAGTTTTGGAGTTTCAGAGTTTTGGAGGTTCAGGGTTGTGGAGTTTCGGAATTTTTGTGTTTTGGAGTTTCGGAGTTTCGGAGCTTTGGAGTATTGCAGTTTTGGAATTTTAGAGTTTTGGAGTTTCGAATTTTCAGAGTTTCGGATTTTTGGAGTTTTGGAGTTTCAGAGAATTGGAGTTTTAACGTTTTCGAGATTCGGAATCTTGGAGTTTCGGAATTTTGTAGTTTTGTAGTTTTGGAGTGTCGGAGTTCTGGAGTGTTGGAGTTTTGGAGCTTTGGAGCTTTGGAGTTTGGGAGTTTTTGAGTTTTTGAGTTTTGGATTTTTGCACTTTTTGAAATTTGGAGTTTTGGAGTTTTGGAGTTTCGGAGTTTCGGAGTTTTGGAGTTTCAGAGTTTTGGAGGTTCAGGGTTGTGGAGTTTCGGAATTTTTGAGTTTTGGAGTTTCGGAGTTTTGGAGTTTTGGAGTTTCGGAGTTTCGGAGTTTTGGAGCCTTGCAGTTTTGGAGTTCTGGAGTTTTGGAGTTTGGAATTTTCAGAGTTTCGGATTTTTGGAGTGTTGGAGTTTCGGAGATTTGGAGTTTTGGCCTTTTGGAGATTCGGGGTCTTGGAGTTTCGGAATTTTGTAGTTTTGCAGTTTTGGAATGTCGGAGGTTTGGAGTGTTGGAGTTTTGGAGTTTTGGAGTTTTGGAGTTCTGGAGTTTTGGAGTTTCGGAGTTTCGGAGTTTCGGAGTTTCGGAGTTTTGGAGTTTCAGAGTTTTGGAGGTTCAGGGTTGTGGAATTTCGGAATTTTTGAGTTTTGGAGTTTCGGAGTTTTGGAGTATTGCAGTTTTGGAATTTTGGAGTTTTGGAGTTTCGAATTTTCAGAGTTTCGGATTTTTGGAGTGTTGGAGTTTCGGAGATTTGGAGTTTTGGCGTTTTGGAGATTCGGAATCTTGGAGTTTCGGAATTTTGTAGTTTTGTAGTTTTGGAGTGTCAGAGTTTTGGAGTGTTGGAGTTTTGGAGCTTTGGAGTTTTTGAGTTTTTGAGTTTTGGATTTTTGCACTTTTGGAGTTTTGGAGTTTCGGAGTTTCGGAGTTTCGGAGTTTTGGAGTTTTGGAGTTTCGAATTTTCAGTTTCGGATTTTTGGAGTTTTGGAGTTTCGGAGATTTGGAGTTTTGGCGTTTTCGAGATTCGGAATCTTGGAGTTTCGGAATTTTGTAGTTTTGTAGTTTTGGAGTGTCAGAGTTTTGGAGTGTTGGAGTTTTGGAGCTTTGGAGTTTTGGAGTTTTTGAGTTTTTGAGTTTTGGATTTTGACACTTTTGGAGTTTTGGAGTTTTGGAGTTTCGGAGTTTCGGAGTTTCGGAGCTTCGGAGTTTCGGAGTTTTGGAGTTTCAGAGTTTTGGAGGTTCAGGGTTGTGGAGTTTCGGAATTTTTGAGTTTTGGAGTTTCGGAGTTTTGGAGTTTTGGCGTTTTGGAGTTTCGGAGTTTTGGAGTTTCAGAGTTTTGGAGGTTCAGGGTTGTGGAGTTTCGGAATTTTTAAGTATTGGAGTTCCGGAGTTTCGGAGTTTTGGAGAATTGCAGTTTTGGAATTTTTGTAGTTTCGAATTTTCAGAGTTACGGATTTTTGGAGTTTTGGAGTTTCGGAGTTTCGGAGTTTTGGAGTTTCAGACTTTTCGAGGTTCAGGGTTGTGGAATTTCGGAATTTTTGAGTTTTGGAGTTTCGGAGTTCCGGAGTTTCGGAGTTTTGGAGTTTTGCAGTTTCGGAGTTTTGGAGTTTTGGAGTTTCGGAGTTTTGGAGTTTCAGAGTTTTCGAGGTTCAGGGTTGTGGAGTTTCGGAATTTTTGAGTTTTGGAGTTTCGGAGTTTTGGAGTTTTGGTGTTTTGGAGTTTCGAATTTTCAGAGTTTCGGATTTTTGGAGTTTTGGAGTTCCGGAGATTTGGAGTTTCAGAGTTTTGGAGGTTCAGGGTTGTGGAGTTTCGGAATTTATGAGTTTTGGAGTTTCGGAGTTTTGGAGTTTTGGAGTTTCGGAGTTTCGGAGTTTTGGAGTTTTGGAGTTTCAGAGTTTTGGAGGTTCAGGGTTGTGGAGTTTCGGAATTTTTGTGTTTTGGAGTTTCGGAGTTTCGGAGCTTTGGAGTATTGCAGTTTTGGAATTTTAGAGTTTTGGAGTTTCGAATTTTCAGAGTTTCGGATTTTTGGAGTTTTGGAGTTTCAGAGAATTGGAGTTTTAACGTTTTCGAGATTCGGAATCTTGGAGTTTCGGAATTTTGTAGTTTTGTAGTTTTGGAGTGTCGGAGTTCTGGAGTGTTGGAGTTTTGGAGCTTTGGAGCTTTGGAGTTTGGGAGTTTTTGAGTTTTTGAGTTTTGGATTTTTGCACTTTTTGAAATTTGGAGTTTTGGAGTTTTGGAGTTTCGGAGTTTCGGAGTTTTGGAGTTTCAGAGTTTTGGAGGTTCAGGGTTGTGGAGTTTCGGAATTTTTGAGTTTTGGAGTTTCGGAGTTTTGGAGTTTTGGAGTTTCGGAGTTTCGGAGTTTTGGAGCATTGCAGTTTTGGAGTTCTGGAGTTTTGGAGTTTGGAATTTTCAGAGTTTCGGATTTTTGGAGTTTTGGAGTTTCGGAGATTTGGAGTTTTGGCCTTTTGGAGATTCGGGGTCTTGGAGTTTCGGAATTTTGTAGTTTTGCAGTTTTGGAATGTCGGAGGTTTGGAGTGTTGGAGTTTTGGAGTTTTGGAGTTTTGGAGTTCTGGAGTTTTGGAGTTTCGGAGTTTCGGAGTTTCGGAGTTTCGGAGTTTTGGAGTTTCAGAGTTTTGGAGGTTCAGGGTTGTGGAATTTCGGAATTTTTGAGTTTTGGAGTTTCGGAGTTTTGGAGTATTGCAGTTTTGGAATTTTGGAGTTTTGGAGTTTCGAATTTTTAGAGTTTCGGATTTTTGGAGTGTTGGAGTTTCGGAGATTTGGAGTTTTGGCGTTTTGGAGATTCGGAATCTTGGAGTTTCGGAATTTTGTAGTTTTGTA
Organism: Amblyomma mixtum; assembly: GCF_055824585.1. Classification (NCBI taxonomy): domain Eukaryota; kingdom Metazoa; phylum Arthropoda; class Arachnida; order Ixodida; family Ixodidae; genus Amblyomma; species Amblyomma mixtum. The sequence continues at coordinate 112,138,638 of NC_143012.1, read as the reverse complement.
GTTTTGGAGTGTCAGAGTTTTGGAGTGTTGGAGTTTTGGAGCTTTAGAGTTTTTGAGTTTTTGAGTTTTTGAGTTTTGGATTTTTGCACTTTTGGAGTTTTGGAGTTTTGGAGTTTCGGAGTTTCGGAGTTTTGGAGTTTCAGAGATTTGGAGGTTCAGGGTTGTGGAGTTTCGGAATTTTTGAGTATTGGAGTTTCGGAGTTTCGGAGTTTTGGAGAATTGCAGTTTTGGAGTTTTGGAGTTTCGAATTTTCAGAGTTTCGGATTTTTGGAGTTTTGGAGTTTCCGAGTTTTGGAGTTTCAGAGTTTTCGAGGTTCAGGGTTGTGGAGTTTCGGAATTTTTGAGTTTTGGAGTTTCGGAGTTTCGGAGTTTTGGAGTTTTGGAGTTTCGGAGATTTGGAGTTTTGGCGTTTTGAAGATTCGGAATCTTGGAGTTTCGGAATTTTGTAGTTTTGTAGTTTTCGAGTGTCGGAGTTTTGGAGTGTTGGAGTTTTGGAGCTTTGGAGTTTTGGAGTTTTTGAGTTTTGGAGTTTTGGATTTTTGCACTTTTGGAGTTTTGGAGTTTCTGAGTTTTGGAGGTTCAGGGTTGTGGAGTTTCGGAATTTTTGAGTTTTGGAGTTTCGGAATTTTGGAGAATTGCAGTTTTGGAGTTTTGGGGTTTTGGAGTTTCGAATTTTCAGAGTTTCGGATTTTTGGAGTTTTGGAGTTTCGGAGTTTCAGAGTTTTGGAGTTTCAGAGTTTTCGAGGTTCAGGGTTGTGGAGTTTCGGAATTTTTGAGTTTTGGAGTTTCGGAGTTTCGGAGTTTTGGAGTTTTGGAGTTTCGAATTTTCAGTTCCGGATTTTTGAAGTTTTGTAGTTTCGGAGATTTGGAGTTTTGGCGTTTTGGAGATTCGGAATCTTGGAGTTTCGGAATTTTGTAGTTTTGTAGTTTTGGAGTGTCAGAGTTTTGGAGTGTTGGAGTTATGGAGCTTTGGAGTTTTGGAGTTTTTGAGTTTTTGAGTTTTGGATTTTGACACTTTTGGAGTTTTGGAGTTTCGGAGTTTCGGAGTTTCGGAGTTTCGGAGCTTCGGAGTTTCGGAGTTTTGGAGTTTCAGAGTTTTGGAGGTTCAGGGTTGTGGAGTTTCGGAATTTTTGAGTTTTGGAGTTTCGGAGTTTTGGAGTTTTGGAGTTTTGGAGTTTCGGAGTTTTGGAGTTTCAGAGTTTTGGAGGTTCAGGGTTGTGGAGTTTCGGAATTTTTAAGTATTGGAGTTCCGGAGTTTCGGAGTTTTGGAGAATTGCAGTTTTGGAATTTTTGTAGTTTCGAATTTTCAGAGTTACGGATTTTTGGAGTTTTGGAGTTTCGGAGTTTTGGAGTTTCAGACTTTTCGAGGTTCAGGGTTGTGGAATTTCGGAATTTTTGAGTTTTGGAGTTTCGGAGTTCCGGAGTTTCGGAGTTTTGGAGTTTTGCAGTTTCGGAGTTTTGGAGTTTTGGAGTTTCGGAGTTTTGGAGTTTCAGAGTTTTCGAGGTTCAGGGTTGTGGAGTTTCGGAATTTTTGAGTTTTGGAGTTTCGGAGTTTTGGAGTTTTGGTGTTTTGGAGTTTCGAATTTTCAGAGTTTCGGATTTTTGGAGTTTTGGAGTTCCGGAGATTTGGAGTTTCAGAGTTTTGGAGGTTCAGGGTTGTGGAGTTTCGGAATTTTTGAGTTTTGGAGTTTCGGAGTTTTGGAGTTTTGGAGTTTCGGAGTTTCGGAGTTTTGGAGTTTTGGAGTTTCAGAGTTTTGGAGGTTCAGGGTTGTGGAGTTTCGGAATTTTTGTGTTTTGGAGTTTCGGAGTTTCGGAGCTTTGGAGTATTGCAGTTTTGGAATTTTAGAGTTTTGGAGTTTCGAATTTTCAGAGTTTCGGATTTTTGGAGTTTTGGAGTTTCAGAGAATTGGAGTTTTAACGTTTTCGAGATTCGGAATCTTGGAGTTTCGGAATTTTGTAGTTTTGTAGTTTTGGAGTGTCGGAGTTCTGGAGTGTTGGAGTTTTGGAGCTTTGGAGCTTTGGAGTTTGGGAGTTTTTGAGTTTTTGAGTTTTGGATTTTTGCACTTTTTGAAATTTGGAGTTTTGGAGTTTTGGAGTTTCGGAGTTTCGGAGTTTTGGAGTTTCAGAGTTTTGGAGGTTCAGGGTTGTGGAGTTTCGGAATTTTTGAGTTTTGGAGTTTCGGAGTTTTGGAGTTTTGGAGTTTCGGAGTTTCGGAGTTTTGGAGCCTTGCAGTTTTGGAGTTCTGGAGTTTTGGAGTTTGGAATTTTCAGAGTTTCGGATTTTTGGAGTGTTGGAGTTTCGGAGATTTGGAGTTTTGGCCTTTTGGAGATTCGGGGTCTTGGAGTTTCGGAATTTTGTAGTTTTGCAGTTTTGGAATGTCGGAGGTTTGGAGTGTTGGAGTTTTGGAGTTTTGGAGTTTTGGAGTTCTGGAGTTTTGGAGTTTCGGAGTTTCGGAGTTTCGGAGTTTCGGAGTTTTGGAGTTTCAGAGTTTTGGAGGTTCAGGGTTGTGGAATTTCGGAATTTTTGAGTTTTGGAGTTTCGGAGTTTTGGAGTATTGCAGTTTTGGAATTTTGGAGTTTTGGAGTTTCGAATTTTCAGAGTTTCGGATTTTTGGAGTGTTGGAGTTTCGGAGATTTGGAGTTTTGGCGTTTTGGAGATTCGGAATCTTGGAGTTTCGGAATTTTGTAGTTTTGTAGTTTTGGAGTGTCAGAGTTTTGGAGTGTTGGAGTTTTGGAGCTTTGGAGTTTTTGAGTTTTTGAGTTTTTGAGTTTTGGATTTTTGCACTTTTGGAGTTTTGGAGTTTCGGAGTTTCGGAGTTTCGGAGTTTTGGAGTTTTGGAGTTTCGAATTTTCAGTTTCGGATTTTTGGAGTTTTGGAGTTTCGGAGATTTGGAGTTTTGGCGTTTTCGAGATTCGGAATCTTGGAGTTTCGGAATTTTGTAGTTTTGTAGTTTTGGAGTGTCAGAGTTTTGGAGTGTTGGAGTTTTGGAGCTTTGGAGTTTTGGAGTTTTTGAGTTTTTGAGTTTTGGATTTTGACACTTTTGGAGTTTTGGAGTTTTGGAGTTTCGGAGTTTCGGAGTTTCGGAGTTTCGGAGTTTCGGAGTTTTGGAGTTTCAGACTTTTCGATGTTCAGGGTTGTGGAATTTCGGAATTTTTGAGTTTTGGAGTTTCGGAGTTCCGGAGTTTCGGAGTTTTGGAGTTTTGCAGTTTCGGAGTTTTGGAGTTTTGGAGTTTCGGAGTTTTGGAGTTTCAGAGTTTTCGAGGTTCAGGGTTGTGGAGTTTCGGAATTTTTGAGTTTTCGAGTTTCGGAGTTTTGGAGCTTTGGAGTTTTTGAGTTTTTGTGTGTTTGAGTTTTGGATTTTTGCACTTTTGGAGTTTTGGAGTTTTGGAGTTTCGGAGTTTCGGAGTTTTGGAGTTTCAGTGTTTTGGAGGTTCAGGGTTGTGGAGTTTCGGAATTTTTGAGTATTGGAGTTCCGGAGTTTCGGAGTTTTGGAGAATTGCAGTTTTGGAGTTTTGGAGTTTCGAATTTTCAGAGTTTCGGATTTTAGGAGTTTTGGAGTTTCGGAGTTTTGGAGTTTCGGAGTTTTGGAGTTTAAGAGTTTTCGAGGTTCAGGGTTGTGGAGTTTCGGAATTTTTGAGTTTTGGAGTTTCGGAGTTTCGGAGTTTTGGAGTTTTGGAGTTTGGAATTTTCAGTTCCGGATTTTTGAAGTTTTGGAGTTTTGGCGTTTTGAAGATTCGGAATCTTGGAGTTTCGGAATTTTGTAGTTTTGTAGTTTTCGAGTGTCGGAGTTTTGGAGTGTTGGAGTTTTGGAGCTTTGGAGTTTTGGAGTTTTTGAGTTTTGGAGTTTTGGATTTTTGCACTTTTGGAGTTTTGGAGTTTCAGAGTTTTGGAGGTTCAGGGTTGTGGAGTTTCGGAATTTTTGAGTTTTGGAGTTTCGGAGTTTTGGAGAATTGCAGTTTTGGAGTTTTGGGGTTTTGGAGTTTCGAATTTTCAGTTTCGGATTTTTGGAGTTTTGGAGTTTCGGAGTTTCGGAGTTTTGGAGTTTCAGAGTTTTCGAGGTTCAGGGTTGTGGAGTTTCGGAATTTTTGAGTTTTGGAGTTTCGGAGTTTCGGAGTTTTGGAGTTTTGGAGTTTCGAATTTTCAGTTCCGGATTTTTGAAGTTTTGGAGTTTCGGAGATTTGGAGTTTTGGCGTTTTGGAGATTCGGAATCTTGGAATTTCGGAATTTTGTAGTTTTGTAGTTTTGGAGTGTCAGAGTTTTGGAGTGTTGGAGTTATGGAGCTTTGGAGTTTTGGAGTTTTTGAGTTTTGGAGTTCTGGATTTTTGCACTTTTGGAGTTTTGGAGTTTTGGAGTTTCGGAGTTTCGGAGTTTTGGAGTTTCAGAGTTTTGGAGGTTCAGGGTTGTGGAGTTTCGGAATTTTTGAGTTTTGGAGTTTCGGAGTTTCGGAGTTTTGGAGTTTTGGAGTTTCGAATTTTCAGTTTCAGATTTTTGGAGTTTTGGAGTTTCGGAGATTTGGAGTTTTGGCGTTTTGGAGATACGGAATCTTGGAGTTTCGGAATTTTGTAGTTTTGTAGTTTTGGAGTGTCAGAGTTCTGGAGTGTTGGAGCTTTGAGTTTTGTAGTTTTTGAGTTTTGGAGTTTTGGATTTTTGCACTTTTGGAGTTTTGGAGTTTTGGAGTTTCGGAGTTTCGGAGTTTCGGAGTTTTGGAGTTTCAGAGTTTTGGAGGTTCAGGGTTGTGGAGTTTCGGAATTTTTGAGTTTTGGAGTTTCGGAGGTTCGGAGTATTGGAGTTTTGGAGTTTCGAATTTTCAGTTTCGGATTTTTGGAGTTTTGGAGTTTCGGAGATTTGGAGTATTGCAGTTTTGGAATTTTGGAGTTTTGGAGTTTCGAATTTTCAGAGTTTCGGATTTTTGGAGTTTTGGAGTTTCAGAGAATTGGAGTTTTAACGTTTTCGAGATTCGGAATCTTGGAGTTTCGGAATTTTGTAGTTTTGTAGTTTTGGAGTGTCGGAGTTTTGGAGTGTTGGAGTTTTGGAGCTTTGGAGCTTTGGAGTTTGGGAGTTTTTGAGTTTTTGAGTTTCGGAGTTTTGGAGTTTCAGAGTTTTGGAGGTTCAGGGTTGTGGAGTTTCGGAATTTTTGAGTTTTGGAGTTTCGGAGTTTCGGAGATTTGGAGTTTTGGCGTTTTGGAGATTCGGAATCTTGGAGTTTCGGAATTTTGTAGTTTTGTAGTTTTGGAGTGTCAGAGTTTTGGAGTGTTGGAGTTATGGAGCTTTGGAGTTTTGGAGTTTTTGAGTTTTGGAGTTTTGGATTTTTGCACTTTTGGAGTTTTGGAGTTTTGGAGTTTCGGAGTTTCGGAGTTTCGGAGTTTTGGAGTTTCAGAGTTTTGGAGGTTCAGGGTTGTGGAGTTTCGGAATTTTTGAGTTTTGGAGTTTCGGAGTTTCGGAGTTTTGGAGTTTTGGAGTTTCGAATTTTCAGTTTCGGATTTTTGGAGTTTTGGAGTTTCGGAGATTTGGAGTTTTGGCGTTTTGGAGATTCGGAATCTTGGAGTTTCGGAATTTTGTAGTTTTGTAGTTTTGGAGTGTCAGAGTTCTGGAGTGTTGGAGCTTTGAGTTTTGGAGTTTTTGAGTTTTGGAGTTTTGGATTTTTGCACTTTTGGAGTTTTGGAGTTTTGGAGTTTCGGAGTTTCGGAGTTTCGGAGTTTTGGAGTTTCAGAGTTTTGGAGGTTCAGGGTTGTGGAGTTCCGGATTTTTGAAGTTTTGGAGTTTCGGAGTTTCGGAGTTTTGGAGTTTTGGAGTTTCGGAGATTTGGAGTTTTGGCGTTTTGAAGATTCGGAATCTTGGAGTTTCGGAATTTTGTAGTTTTGTAGTTTTCGAGTGTCGGAGTTTTGGAGTGTTGGAGTTTTGGAGCTTTGGAGTTTTGGAGTTTTTGAGTTTTGGAGTTTTGGATTTTTGCACTTTTGGAGTTTTGGAGTTTCAGAGTTTTGGAGGTTCAGGGTTGTGGAGTTTCGGAATTTTTGAGTTTTGGAGTTTCGGAGTTTTGGAGAATTGCAGTTTTGGAGTTTTGGGGTTTTGGAGTTTCGAATTTTCAGTTTCGGATTTTTGGAGTTTTGGAGTTTCGGAGTTTCGGAGTTTTGGAGTTTCAGAGTTTTCGAGGTTCAGGGTTGTGGAGTTTCGGAATTTTTGAGTTTTGGAGTTTCGGAGTTTCGGAGTTTTGGAGTTTTGGAGTTTCGAATTTTCAGTTCCGGATTTTTGAAGTTTTGGAGTTTCGGAGATTTGGAGTTTTGGCGTTTTGGAGATTCGGAATCTTGGAATTTCGGAATTTTGTAGTTTTGTAGTTTTGGAGTGTCAGAGTTTTGGAGTGTTGGAGTTATGGAGCTTTGGAGTTTTGGAGTTTTTGAGTTTTGGAGTTCTGGATTTTTGCACTTTTGGAGTTTTGGAGTTTTGGAGTTTCGGAGTTTCGGAGTTTTGGAGTTTCAGAGTTTTGGAGGTTCAGGGTTGTGGAGTTTCGGAATTTTTGAGTTTTGGAGTTTCGGAGTTTCGGAGTTTTGGAGTTTTGGAGTTTCGAATTTTCAGTTTCAGATTTTTGGAGTTTTGGAGTTTCGGAGATTTGGAGTTTTGGCGTTTTGGAGATACGGAATCTTGGAGTTTCGGAATTTTGTAGTTTTGTAGTTTTGGAGTGTCAGAGTTCTGGAGTGTTGGAGCTTTGAGTTTTGTAGTTTTTGAGTTTTGGAGTTTTGGATTTTTGCACTTTTGGAGTTTTGGAGTTTTGGAGTTTCGGAGTTTCGGAGTTTCGGAGTTTTGGAGTTTCAGAGTTTTGGAGGTTCAGGGTTGTGGAGTTTCGGAATTTTTGAGTTTTGGAGTTTCGGAGTTTCGGAGTATTGGAGTTTTGGAGTTTCGAATTTTCAGTTTCGGATTTTTGGAGTTTTGGAGTTTCGGAGATTTGGAGTATTGCAGTTTTGGAATTTTGGAGTTTTGGAGTTTCGAATTTTCAGAGTTTCGGATTTTTGGAGTTTTGGAGTTTCAGAGAATTGGAGTTTTAACGTTTTCGAGATTCGGAATCTTGGAGTTTCGGAATTTTGTAGTTTTGTAGTTTTGGAGTGTCGGAGTTTTGGAGTGTTGGAGTTTTGGAGCTTTGGAGCTTTGGAGTTTGGGAGTTTTTGAGTTTTTGAGTTTCGGAGTTTTGGAGTTTCAGAGTTTTGGAGGTTCAGGGTTGTGGAGTTTCGGAATTTTTGAGTTTTGGAGTTTCGGAGTTTCGGAGATTTGGAGTTTTGGCGTTTTGGAGATTCGGAATCTTGGAGTTTCGGAATTTTGTAGTTTTGTAGTTTTGGAGTGTCAGAGTTTTGGAGTGTTGGAGTTATGGAGCTTTGGAGTTTTGGAGTTTTTGAGTTTTGGAGTTTTGGATTTTTGCACTTTTGGAGTTTTGGAGTTTTGGAGTTTCGGAGTTTCGGAGTTTCGGAGTTTTGGAGTTTCAGAGTTTTGGAGGTTCAGGGTTGTGGAGTTTCGGAATTTTTGAGTTTTGGAGTTTCGGAGTTTCGGAGTTTTGGAGTTTTGGAGTTTCGAATTTTCAGTTTCGGATTTTTGGAGTTTTGGAGTTTCGGAGATTTGGAGTTTTGGCGTTTTGGAGATTCGGAATCTTGGAGTTTCGGAATTTTGTAGTTTTGTAGTTTTGGAGTGTCAGAGTTCTGGAGTGTTGGAGCTTTGAGTTTTGGAGTTTTTGAGTTTTGGAGTTTTGGATTTTTGCACTTTTGGAGTTTTGGAGTTTTGGAGTTTCGGAGTTTCGGAGTTTCGGAGTTTTGGAGTTTCAGAGTTTTGGAGGTTCAGGGTTGTGGAGTTTCGGAATTTTTGAGTTTTGGAGTTTCGGAGTTTCGGAGTATTGGAGTTTTGGAGTTTCGAATTTTCAGTTTCGGATTTTTGGAGTTTTGGAGTTTCGGAGCTTTGGAGTATTGCAGTTTTGGAATTTTGGAGTTTTGGAGTTTTGAATTTTCAGTTTCGGATTTTTGGAGTTTTGGAGTTTCAGAGAATTGGAGTTTTAACGTTTTCGAGATTCGGAATCTTGGAGTTTCGGAATTTTGTAGTTTTGTAGTTTTGGAGTGTCGGAGTTTTGGAGTGTTGGAGTTTTGGAGCTTTGGAGCTTTGGAGTTTGGGAGTTTTTGAGTTTTTGAGTTTCGGAGTTTTGGAGTTTCAGAGTTTTGGAGGTTCAGGGTTGTGGAGTTTCGGAATTTTTGAGTTTTGGAGTTTCGGAGTTTCGGAGTTTTGGAGCATTGCAGTTTTGGAGTTCTGGAGTTTTGGAGTTTGGAATTTTCAGTTTCGGATTTTTGGAGTTTTGGAGTTTCGGAGATTTGGAGTTTTGGCCTTTTGGAGATTCGGGGTCTTGGAGTTTCGGAATTTTGTAGTTTTGCAGTTTTGGAATGTCGGAGGTTTGGAGTGTTGCAGTTTTGGAGTTTTGGAGTTCTGGAGTTTTGGAGTTTCGGAGTTTCGGAGTTTCGGAGTTTTGGAGTTTCAGAGTTTTGGAGGTTCAGGGTTGTGGAATTTCGGAATTTTTGAGTTTTGGAGTTTCGGAGTTTTGGAGTATTGCAGTTTTGGAATTTTGGAGTTTTGGAGTTTCGAATTTTCAGAGTTTCGGATTTTTGGAGTTTTGGAGTTTCGGAGATTTGGAGTTTTGGCGTTTTGGAGATTCGGAATCTTGTGCAAAAATCCAAAACTCAAAAACTCAAAAACTCCAAAGCTCCAAAACTCCAACACTCCAAAACTCTGACACTCCAAAACTACAAAACTACAAAATTCCGAAACTCCAAGATTCCGAATCTCGGAGTTTTGGAGTATTGCAGTTTTGGAATTTTGGAGTTTTGGAGTTTCGAATTTTCAGAGTTTCGGATTTTTGGAGTTTTGGAGTTTCGGAGATTTGGAGTTTTGGCGTTTTGGAGATTCGGAATCTTGGAGTTTCGGAATTTTGTAGTTTTGTAGTTTTGGAGTGTTGGAGTTTTGTAGTTTTGGAGTGTCGGAGTTTTGGAGTGTTGGAGTTTTGGAGTTTTGGAGTTTCGGAGTTTCGGAGTTTTGGAGTTTCGGAGATTTGGAGTTTTGGCGTTTTGAAGATTCGGAATCTTGGAGTTTCGGAATTTTGTAGTTTTGTAGTTTTCGAGTGTCGGAGTTTTGGAGTGTTGGAGTTTTGGAGCTTTGGAGTTTTGGAGTTTTTGAGTTTTGGAGTTTTGGATTTTTGCACTTTTGGAGTTTTGGAGTTTCAGAGTTTTGGAGGTTCAGGGTTGTGGAGTTTCGGAATTTTTGAGTTTTGGAGTTTCGGAGTTTTGGAGAATTGCAGTTTTGGAGTTTTGGGGTTTTGGAGTTTCGAATTTTCAGAGTTTCGGATTTTTGGAGTTTTGGAGTTTCGGAGTTTCAGAGTTTTGGAGTTTCAGAGTTTTCGAGGTTCAGGGTTGTGGAGTTTCGGAATTTTTGAGTTTCGGAGTTTCGGAGTTTTGGAGTTTTGGAGTTTCGAATTTTCAGTTCCGGATTTTTGAAGTTTTGGAGTTTCGGAGATTTGGAGTTTTGGCGTTTTGGAGGTTCGGAATCTTGGAGTTTCGGAATTTTGTAGTTTTGTAGTTTTGGAGTGTCAGAGTTTTGGAGTGTTGGAGTTATGGAGCTTTGGAGTTTTGGAGTTTTTGAGTTTTGGAGTTTTGGATTTTTGCACTTTTGGAGTTTTGGAGTTTTGGAGTTTCGGAGTTTCGGAGTTTCGGAGTTTTGGAGTTTCAGAGTTTTGGAGGTTCAGGGTTGTGAAGTTTCGGAATTTTTGAGTTTTGGAGTTTCGGAGTTTCGGAGTTTTGGAGTTTTGGAGTTTCGAATTTTCAGTTTCGGATTTTTGGAGTTTTGGAGTTTCGGAGATTTGGAGTTTTGGCGTTTTGGAGATTCGGAATCTTGGAGTTTCGGAATTTTGTAGTTTTGTAGTTTTGGAGTGTCAGAGTTCTGGAGTGTTGGAGCTTTGAGTTTTGGAGTTTTGGAGTTTTTGAGTTTTGGAGTTTTGGATTTTTGCACTTTTGGAGTTTTGGAGTTTTGGAGTTTCGGAGTTTCGGAGTTTCGGAGTTTTGGAGTTTCAGAGTTTTGGAGGTTCAGGGTTGTGGAGTTTCGGAATTTTTGAGTTTTGGAGTTTCGGAGTTTCGGAGTTTTGGAGTTTTGGAGTTTCGAATTTTCAGTTTCGGATTTTTGGAGTTTTGGAGTTTCGGAGATTTGGAGTTTTGGCGTTTTCGAGATTCGGAATCTTGGAGTTTCGGAATTTTGTAGTTTTGTAGTTTTGGAGTGTCAGAGTTTTGGAGTGTTGGAGTTTTGGAGCTTTGGAGTTTTGGAGTTTTTGAGTTTTTGAGTTTTGGATTTTGACACTTTTGGAGTTTTGGAGTTTTGGAGTTTCGGAGTTTCGGAGTTTCGGAGCTTCGGAGTTTCGGAGTTTTGGAGTTTCAGAGTTTTGGAGGTTCAGGGTTGTGGAGTTTCGGAATTTTTGAGTTTTGGAGTTTCGGAGTTTTGGAGTTTTGGAGTTTTGGAGTTTCGGAGTTTTGGAGTTTCAGAGTTTTGGAGGTTCAGGGTTGTGGAGTTTCGGAATTTTTAAGTATTGGAGTTCCGGAGTTTCGGAGTTTTGGAGAATTGCAGTTTTGGAATTTTTGTAGTTTCGAATTTTCAGAGTTATGGATTTTTGGAGTTTTGGAGTTTTGGAGTTCCGGAGTTTTGGAGTTTCAGAGTTTTGGAGGTTCAGGGTTGTGGAGTTTCGGAATTTTTAAGTATTGGAGTTCCGGAGTTTCGGAGTTTTGGAGAATTGCAGTTTTGGAATTTTTGTAGTTTCGAATTTTCAGAGTTACGGATTTTTGGAGTTTTGGAGTTTCGGAGTTTCGGAGTTTTGGAGTTTCAGACTTTTCGAGGTTCAGGGTTGTGGAATTTCGGAATTTTTGAGTTTTGGAGTTTCGGAGTTCCGGAGTTTCGGAGTTTTGGAGTTTTGCAGTTTCGGAGTTTTGGAGTTTTGGAGTTTCGGAGTTTTGGAGTTTCAGAGTTTTCGAGGTTCAGGGTTGTGGAGTTTCGGAATTTTTGAGTTTTGGAGTTTCGGAGTTTTGGAGCTTTGGAGTTTTTGAGTTTTTGTGTTTTTGAGTTTTGGATTTTTGCACTTTTGGAGTTTTGGAGTTTTGGAGTTTCGGAGTTTCGGAGTTTTGGAGTTTCAGAGTTTTGGAGGTTCAGGGTTGTGGAGTTTCGGAATTTTTGAGTATTGGAGTTTCGGAGTTTCGGAGTTTTGGAGAATTGCAGTTTTGGAGTTTTGGAGTTTCGAATTTTCAGAGTTTCGGATTTTAGGAGTTTTGGAGTTTCGGAGTTTTGGAGTTTCGGAGTTTTGGAGTTTAAGAGTTTTCGAGGTTCAGGGTTGTGGAGTTTCGGAATTTTTGAGTTTTGGAGTTTCGGAGTTTCGGAGTTTTGGAGTTTTGGAGTTTCGAATTTTCAGTTCCGGATTTTTGAAGTTTTGGAGTTTCGGAGTTTCGGAGTTTTGGAGTTTTGGAGTTTCGGA